>NC_049227.1:40431296-40736078 GCF_011100685.1 Canis lupus familiaris
AGGTTGGCCCAAGGAAAGGAGTCCGATTACACGTCCTGCACCAAGTGGGGATTTCCCTGGCGTGGGTCATCCACTCCTCGTCAGAGGAACCAAGAGAGTTTAGTCAGAAAACAAGGCTGGAAACGTGCTGGGGGCTTCCAACAATGAAGAAGAAAAAGAAATAAATACATGTATGTGCTTTGTCAGAGAATCAGAAATTTAAAAATTCCTGAATGTCAGTAGCTCTCGCAAAGAACGAAGTCACGTGATGTGGAATCCTGAGAACCAGCTGTCCAGAGCTTCCAACACCCTCAAGCGTCTTCCTTAGGAAGCCTCCAGAGGAGAAGAAAGAAGCGCTCTTGGGCCTACCGACTCCACCCCGATGAAGAACGCTGGTCACCGGGGTCAGCGCCCTGAAGCCCTGACCACAAACACCCAGTCCTTGTGTCGTGCATCTCTTAACCTCAAGGACCCTCGACACAGGCTGGCACTTTGCCTCTTCCGCCAACGCGGTCAGGACAGCCCCCGGACGCTTTCTAAGAGTGGGCTTTCCTCAGCACGGTGGCAGATGGCTGTCCCACTGGACCAGCTCACTGGGAGTCTCTGACTCCTCCGGGGTCTCAGGCAGCTCACTGCCAGCCCTATTCCAGTCAACGTGTCACAGGAACCGTGGCAACCACCACAACCAACGAGGGGCATACGGTGGCCCTGTGTTCCCCGAGTGCCGGCGGCCCCCACGTGGAACACCTGAGGGTGAGGCTGCGCTGACTCTCAGAAGCACGTTATCAACGTTCCAGGAAAACACTGCTGCCCCGGACAAAGCCCGGCCTTCTCACGCTCTTGTAAACACGCCCCAGCAGCCACCCAGGAGTGGGGCTCTGGGAGGCGATGCCCCTACTGGAAAAACACCTCAACCACTCACTGTCTACGGCGGGAAGGACACCTCTGACAATCACTGCCAAGCATCCGCTGGCGAGGGCCTGCGAGGGCCCCAGCGGAGGCCCTCCTTCACCTTAAAACAAACCCGGGGCCCCTCCTCTCCTCCCCTTCCAGTTGTCTCCTCTAAGGTGGGGCAGAGGGCATGAGCTGCAGGAGGGGCCACGGTATAAATCCAGCAGAGCTGCCCCCTGCTGAAGCGGCTCCAGCGGGAAGGGCAGTCAGCAGGTCCAGCTCATCCAACAACCCCGACAGGTCCTAAAATGAAAGGGTCGGAGTAGCAGCGTCCACACCGTCAGCCGCCTCCAGGTGATTGAGCAAACAGCAAACACTTAGAGCAGTGCGACAAGACCGCCAAGGGTCCAAGACACAAAATAGCAAAGGGCTGGGGAACAAAGACCAGAAGAAGTAGGAGGAGATGGAGCAGGACTTCCAGGAGCACACAAGGTCCCTGCGGAGATGGCTGCCGGGCCACCAGTAGATTTCCTGGTTCCCCTCAAAGAAATCCTCCTGGGGCTGGGGCCCCCACGCCGGGAGGCACTGACCTCGCTGCCTTTCTTACGTGAGATACGTGAATTGGCAGCAGCTCTGACAGGTGCCAGGCTGTGTACCCACCCTACCCTTCACCAACACAAGCAGAAATTTCAGGAGTATGTAGTCACACCGGGAAGAGAATGTCTCCTCCTAGCATGACATGTTGGGCCCGCACGGAGCTGCCACCATCTCAGGGTGCGGCCTGCCTGCACACCTGGGCCGTGGGGTCACAGCAGACCTGGCACACCTGGCACAGTGGCCCCCACAGAGCACGGGGCAGGGGGTGTGACTGCAGGCGGGGATGGCCAGGGTGGTGGTGTCACTGCCGTGGGGATGGCGGGGGCAGGAGTGTCACTGCGGGCGGGGATGGCCGGGGCAGGGGTGTTGCTGTGGGCGGGAATGGCCGGGGCAGGGGTGTCACTGCGGATGGGGATGGTGGGGACAGGGGTATCACTGCAGGTGGGGATGGCGGAGGCAGGGGTCTCACTGCAGGCGGGGATGGCCAGAGCAGCGGTGTCACTGCAGGTAGGGATGGCCAGGGCAGGGGTGTCACTGTGAGTGTGGATGGTGGGGGCAGGGGTGTCACGGTGGGCGGGGATGGTGGGGACAGGAGTGTCACTGCGCGCAGGGATGGTGGGGACAGCGGTGTCACTGTGGGTGGGGATGACCAGACAGAGGTGTCACTGCCGGGGGGGGGGGGGGGGGGGCGAGGGGGGCGGGGGAATGGCCGGGCAGTGGTGTCCCTGCGGGCCGGGTGGCGGGGCAGGGGCGCCGCGGGGATCGGGGCCTGCGCGGGGCGGGGCGGCGAGGCGGGGCGCGGCCTTACCGTTGCTGTAGGCGTACGGGGACTCGGCCGCGCCGTCCTGCAGGCTCTCCAGGATCTCGCCCTTGCCCACGTCGCTGTCGCCCACCAGCAGGAACTTGAGCAGGTAGTCGTAGCTCTTGACCGGGCTGCCCTGCGTCCCCATCCTCAGGCGCGCGCGGGCCCCGCCCGCATGTCCCCCGCGCCGGCCGCGGGCGCACGGCGGCACCAGGAGGCCTCGGACCGACCTGCGGGCCCGGGCGCGGGTGAGTGGGCGCCGGCGAGGACAGGACGGGCCCGCCCCGTCGCCCCCGCCGCCCGCGCCGCCGCCTCGCCTCGCCTCGCCTCACCTCAGCGCCGCCGCCGCCCCGCCGCCCCGCCGCCCCGCGGCTCGCCGCTTCCCGCACGGCGCCGCACAGCCCCGCGCCCCGCCCCCGGCCCGAGCGCCGCCATTGGCCGCCCCGCGCCCGCCGGCCCCATTGGCCCGTGCGCACGTCCGTCACGCCGGCCCGCCCCCCGCCGTTTCCCACACCCCGCCGTTAAACCTCCGGCCGCCCCGCCTCCGCGCCGTCGCCATTGGCCGCCCGCCGCCTCCTCCCGTGCCCATTGGTCCGCACGCACGTCCGTCACGACGGCCCGCCCCCCCGCCGCTCCCCCCCTCCGCTCTCGGGGCAAGATTCCAGCCGCCTGGCCTAGCCGCCGCCGCCCTTGGCCCTTCGCCTCCGGGTTCCCCGGCGCCCCTGGCTCGCCCGCACATCCACCAGCACCTTCACCGCCCCCGCCGCGCCCCGCAGAGCGGCCGGAGTCGCCAGCCACCCTGGCCCCCCGCCCCCGCCCCGGGAACGCCGCGGCCCTCGCCCGCCCCCTCCCCGCCGCCATTGGCCACCGCTGCCGAGTCTCCCACAGCCACTGGCCCGCCCGCACGTCGATCACGGCCCGCTAAGCCCGCCCCTTCGCCCCGCACTTCCCGCCCCTTTCTCTACACGCTCACCAATCGGGAGCTCGGGGCTTCGGTTGTTTGCATACGCCCCCTGCCCGCGGGCCGTGGCGGTCCCCGGCCGAGGCGGCGCGCTCGGGTCCCGGGGGACGAACGCCGCTCGCCAGCCGCGGCGCTGCTCCCGCGGAGACCCCAGTCAGGGCGGGGAGCCCCGTGCGACTGCGCCCTGGGAGCCGGCCTCCCCGCGGTGGGGCGGGGCCCGGGCGTGGCGGGACGGGGTTGGCCAATCAGCGCTCGGAGGGCCGGGGGCGGGACTTCCGCTCTCGGCGGGGCGGGGCGGGCCGGGGCCGCTGCGGGGGGAGGGGGGCCGGAGCGGCCCAGAGGGCGAGGGCGAGGGCGAGGGCGGGGGCGGGGGCGGGGGCGGCCTGGGTCGCGCGCGGCCCACGGTGCTGGAGGCTCGGCAGCGCCTGCCTTCGGACCCGGGGCGGATGGCTGCCCCGGCCCTGGGTTCGCGGCGGGAGCCCCCCCCCCTCCCCCCCCGGGTCAGGGCGGGTCAGGCGGGGCGGGGGTCCGGGAGGAAGCGCCTCGGCGGTTGTTTACAGGCTGCACCCGCTGCTTTACTTAACGGACAGAGAAGCGTGAGGACCCCGCGAACACGCGTGACGACGCAGCTCCTCTGCAAAATGGAAAATAAAGCAGAATAATACCCTCCCCACCCCTCGGCCTGTGGGCCCGGACGTGGGGGCAGCCGGTGGGGGGGGGCGAGGGGGAGAGGAAGGGCGAAGGGGGCGAGGGGGGGTAGGGAGGGGGACCTGGAGGGGAGGGGTGGGGAGAGCCGCGGGGGGGGGTGCTGGGGGGGTGAGGGGGACCTGGAGGGGAGGGGTTGGGGTGAGCCAAGTGGGGGGGTGAGGGGGACCTGGAGGGGCAGGGGTGGGGGGAGCCGGGTGGGGGGATGCTGTGGGGGTGAGGGGGACCTGGAGGGGCAGGGGTGGGGGGATGCTGGGGGGATGAGGGGGACCTGGAGGGGTAGGGGTGGGGGGAGCTGGGGGGGTGCTCAGGGAGAGCTGAGGGGGACCTGGAAGGGGGGGAGCCGGTCGGTGTGGGGGTGCTCCAGGAGACCGGGGAGCTACGGAGAGCCTGCGCCAACAGTGAAGAACTCCAGTGACAGCAGAGCATCACCAGGATCATTTGAACATTTATGCTTTTAAAAAATTACCGACTCCTTTGATCCCAGGCTTTATGCATAGAGAAGCTCTGTGTGCCCAGGAAGAGGCCTGGGACTATGCCCTCCCGGGGGACAGCATGACTCCATCAGGGACCCAGAGTGATGACCTTTGTTTTAATGGAACGTATTTACATGTGACCCCTAATAATGAGTGACTCAGAAAGTTAACTATAAAATACCAGAGAGGGGGCAGACTGGGGGGGCTCAGTGGTTTAGCGCCGCCTGCAGCCCAGGGTGTGATCCTGGAGTCCCAGGATCGAGTCCCACATCGGGCTCCCTGCATGGAGCCTGCTTCTCCCTCTGCCTGTGTCTCTGCCTCTCTCTCTCTGTGTCTCTCATGAATAAATAAATAAAATCTTAAAAAATAAAATAAAATAAAATAAAATAAAATAAAATAAAATAAAATAAAATACCATACAAAGCAGTAGTTCAGGGATCCCTGGGTGGCGCAGCGGTTTGGCGCCTGCCTTTGGCCCAGGGCGCGATCCTGGAGATCCTGGATCGAGTCCCACGTCGGGCTCCCGGTGCATGGAGCCTGCTTCTCCCTCTGCCTGTGTCTCTGCCTCTCTCTCTCTCTCTCTCTCTCTCTCTGTGACTATCATAAATAAATAAAAATTTAAAAAATAAAATCTTGGGATCCCTGGGTGGCGCAGCGGTTTGGCGCCTGCCTTTGGCCCAGGGCACGATCCTGGAGACCCGGGATCGAATCCCACGTCGGGCTCCCGGTGCATGGAGCTTGCTGTCTCTGCCTCTCTCTCTCTCTCTCTCTCTCTCTGTGACTATCATAAATAAATTTAAAAAAAAAAAGATTTTAAAAAATAAAATCTTAAAAAAAAAAACAGTAGTTCAGGGGCACCTAGGGGGCTCCATCGGTGAAGTGTCTGCCTTCAGCTCAGGTCATGACCTCGGGGTCCTGGAATCGAGTCCTGCATCAGGCTCCCTGCTCAGTGCAGAGCCTGCTTCTCCCTCTCCCTCTGCTGCTCAAGCTCTGTCTCTCTCTCTCTCTCAAAGAAATAATAAAATCTTTAAAAAACAAAAATAAAGCAGTAGTTCAGCTTCTAGAGAAATGAAAATTTACCTCCACACAGAAACTTGTAGGGAATCTTCACAGAAGCCAAAAGGTGGAAACAACCCAGACCTCTATCAACAGATCAATGGATGAACAGAACATAGCCTCACTGGCAGTCTGGGTAGCCCAGCAGTTTAGTGCTGCCTTCAGCTCAGGGTGTGATCCTGGGGTCCCGGGATCAAGTCCCACGTCGGGCTCCCTGCATGGAGCCTGCTTCTCCCTCTGCCTGTGTCTCTGCCTCTCTCTCTGTGTGTCTGTCTGTCATGTATAAATAAATATTTTTTTTAATTAAAAAAAAAAGTAACCTCACCACACAATGGGTATATTCATCTATAAAAAGGAATAAAGTAGTGATATGTGCTACATTCCACTTCTACGAAATCCTCAGAACGGGCAAATCCAGAAATAAAACAGATTCATGGTCTCCAGGACTCCAGGGAAAGGGGAGATGGTGGTGACTGTCTACAGAGTAGCGGTTTCTTTTTGTGGTGATGGTTGTACTACTTGGTAAAGTCGCTAAAAATCATTGACTCGGCAGCGCTTTCTGCCCTCGGGTTCCTCTCCTCATGCTGTAATAGGAGCACCCTTTTATCACCATAAAACAATAAAAGTCACTGAATTGTGCACATGAAACAGATGAACTTTATGATATGTCCAATATGCCTCAATAAAGCTATTAATAAATAAAGCAGAAGAATTGGTTGTGAAAGCGGAGCTGAGCGCAGGCCTTCACCTGAGCATGCAGAGGGCCACATGCGGGCGACGCCAGAGGTCAGGCCCTGACCGGCAGCTCTGCGCAGGGGGTACAGGCGGGTGCAGGGCCATTGCCCCGAGAGCGGCACTTCTGCCGTCAGGCAAGGACCAGCTTGCAAGAACTTTCTTCCAAGGGAAGGAGTCAGTGGACCTGGGCCGCGCCTGCAGGAGCAGGTGGGCTTCCGACGGCGGCCCCAGCCTGAGTGGCCCTCCTGGGTGCCCCCTGCCCCACCCCCGCCCCACCCCACCCCCGCCGCAGGCAGCCTTCGCTGGGAAAGGTGCGTACGCACACTGCAGGTGTTTGGGGCCCGCGGCACCTGCCTGCCCTCCCTGCCTTCAGAGAGAGGCCCTTGGCCCCGGGGTCCGCCAGGAAGCTTGGGGGGCCGGGGATCCGCAGGCTTGGGCCACGTCCTCCTCCTGGGGTTGGCCACTTCCCGGGCTTGGCTGACAGCGAACACGACCTGCAACCCTCGCGGGGAGGGCACGGGGCGCGCCGGGACCAGCAGTGGGCAGGGGCTGCCTGGGACGCAGGGGCCGGGGACAGAGCAATGCACGGGGCAGCCGGCAGGGCGGGGGGGCGGGGGGGCTGCGGGGTCACTGCCCCTGTCCTGGGGCCGCCGACACCCCGGCACCGGGCGGTCAATTGTTTCCCTCTTGGTCCCGAGGTGGTCTGCGAGGGGTGACGGGTGGGAAACAACTGTCGCCGCCTTTCCAGAGAACGTAAGTCAGGACTCGGCTGCCAGGACTCCTGTGGGCCCAGCCCCGCTGCCCGCTCCCCCACGGCCCAGGACACCGAGGAATCAGGCTCCGCACGCACATTTTCTGACCGCCTTGCCCGACACAGCTCTGTAGGCTGGGGCCCAGTGCCGGGCTGTGACCCTGGGGCAGCCGTGGCCTCTCAGCGGCTGGGCTCCTGCACGGCTCCCCTCTGGCCTCTTGCCCCCTGACTCAGGCCACAAAGGCCCCCAGGAGGCCATGGGCTGTGGGGCAGCAGGGCCCAGCCCCGGGCGGGATGGCTGGAGGATGCCACCCCCTGGTCTCCGGGAGGCCTCGTGCATGGAGGGGCTGGCCTCCCACAGACGTGCGCCCTTCTGGGGACCGAGGACGGGGTCGCAGGCTATGGTTGAAGCAGCCCAGAGCAGCCCTCCCCTGCAAGCCCTGGGTCAGCCCTGATGAGGTGCCCCGTGTCAGGTGGTCAGCGGCAACCCAGGTACCCCCTGTCCAGGAGACGCAGGAAAGTAAAGAACCGCCTGCCCGTGCCCCCTGCAGCTGCCCCACCTGCGGGCTCTGGGCAAGCGTGGGGCCAGGCCTGCAGACCCAGCCCCCGGCCAGGCAGGGAGTGGGGAACAAGGGAGTGGTCTGGGATGTCCGGGACATGCACCGCCCTCTCTGCTGGACCCCAAGCCCCGCTGTCCCAGGAGACAAGCAGGCCTGGGCCCCCAAAGCTCTGTGCCCCGGCTCTCTGGGAGCACCCACGAAAGCTTCAGATACTTCAGATACTTTGGAACTCCTCAGCTCACGAGTGGACCACAGAGAGGCCCCACGGCGCAGAGACCCCAAACCTCTCTGTGCATCCTGCAAGGACGGTGGGCCCAAAGGTGGGGAGGGGCAGCACTCACGCGGAGGTGCTTGGCCCTCCGCGTGAGTTACTCACTGAAGGGTTAGTGGCCTTGCAGAGAACCTGGTGAGCCAGTGGGACGTCACCGTGTGTCTCCCAAGGTGACACCCCAGGAAGGACACGGTGGCATTTACGTCCTCATTATGCCAAGAGCACCCGAGCAGAATCTCCTGGTGAGATCATCCGCAGAGGGACATCCTTCCACATCCGTGTCATGGAAGGCAGGCGGGCAGGGGGGCGGGCGGCAGGCGGTGGCCAGCACGGGTCACGGGCACCCGGCAAGGGGCCCACCCACGCCAGCCTGGTTCCCCTCGCGGAGCCTGGGGCTGCTCAGTCACTTCTCTGGCCTTGAGGGACACACACTGAACATGTTGGGGTAGAACTGGGGGCAACTGATGATCAAACGATTCAGATAAAAAATAGAGCACAAATGTGAAAAAGCAAATGTGGCGAAATGTGAACAACGGGGAATGTGGGTCAGGGCGCTGAACGGGTCCGTGCGTGGCTTCTACGTCTGAGACAAGGGAAAGCAGGAAGCTTCCGAGCGCAGGCGGGGGCTGGGGTGCGCCTGGGGTGTGCCTGGGGCTGACCCGCCTGCTGAGTGGCCTTGGCCTGGTCACCGGCCCTCTCTGAGTGCCCGTCTTGTCGTGTGCGTGAGTCACCCTCTTCCCACAGCCCTGAGAACCTGAGCGGGACGTGGCTGCACCAGCTGAACGGGACACGGCCACTTGTCTCGGCTCTGCCCGGGGCGGAGGAAGAGGCGGAGGGAGACCTGGGCTGGGCATGAGTGGCCCACCCACGAAGGCCGGTGGGTGTGCTGGCGCCGGCCTCAGGAGTTGGGGAGGCCGCCCTCATCGGGCTCTGGGGGCCTCGGGCAGCCGTGGGCTCACCTGGGGGCTCTGGTCCTTGGCTGGGCTCCTGCCCTGCTCCCCACTGACCTCACAGCTCCCCATCCAGCTCTGCTGACCCTTGAGTGGAGGCGCAGGCGGGGAGGCGCTGGCTGACCCCCCTGGATTCCAGCCCTGCCCCACAAGGCCTGGATGCCAGGCACAGAGGGGCCACGGGGGTCCCCAGAGGCTGCAGGCTGGGTCAGCAATCGGGCAGGACTGCTGCCCTGCGTGGAGTCCACAGGTTCTGGGTGAATTCATCAGATCCAGGCCCTCAGCCCTGTCCCCCACACCAGGGGGAGACCCAAACCAGGGAGCACGTGGCCCTGGATGCGGGCACCCATGCCAGGAGACCCTCAAGGGGCCAGACCCACAGGGAGGTCTGCTTCAGAGGACGGAGCGCCGTGCCCCTCAGCTCGGCGTCAAACATGAAACAGGTGTCACAGACACCTTACGACAAACAGTGGGGCTGGCTGCCGGGCCAGCCTAGGAGAAGGGGAACCTCACCCCATCCCCTCCCAAGGTCAGGATGAGGGTGGGGGCCTCCTGAGACCCGCTGTCCACGTGGCGACGACAGGAAGACAGGGACGCACTCCAAACAGGTGGGAGGTTTTATTGTCGCAGCAGAAAAAGGCAGAGCAAGGAGCTGTCCCCGAGACGGGGCTGTGAGCTGCCCCGGGGCTGCCCACCGCGGCCAAGGAGCGCAGGCCACCGCGCAGGCGCTTCCGACTCCAACGTGACAGGACACGTGGGCCGCCAGCAGCAGGTGGGCCTCCCCCCGGGATGCCGGGTTCGCCCCCAGTCAGATTCCACGCCGGCTGCTGCCTCGGGGAAGCCCGTGAGGGACAAAGACGGGCCAGGGGGCCGGTCCCCACAGGGGTGCGGATGCTCAGTGGCAGCCAGCCAGTTCCAGGCAGCCCGGGTGGCCGGGGTCCCACGGGGTCCCAAGGGCCCAGGGCAGCGATCCCTGCGGCGGCATGAAGCCAACCCCGTGTGACCCCGGCTGAGGGCCCTGCTCTGCTGGGGCTGCAGGGTTGGGACAGGGACACAGAGTGTAACCCCCAAACAAGGAGACATGGGGGTCGGCCTCCAGAGCCGCTGAGTGCGTCCCGGGAGGGTCCCCCAGCTGTGACAGGGAGGCCCCGCCGCTGACCCGGGCAGTCCGGTGTGACAGGTGTGACAGGTAGGACGGGTGTGACGGGTGTGATGGGTGTGACGGGAGGGGTGCTCTGCGGCCCGGCTCCAGGGCAGCCACAGCAGGTCCCAGCAGGTCCCTAGGCATACCCTCCTGGCCGCCCCGGCCTCCCACTCCGCGCCTCTGCACCCCAGAGCCGGGCAACAGGCGGAGGCCACGATGAGCGGGGGCAGAGGGGGCGAGCCTCAGGAGCCCGTCCTGCCCCTGCTCGGTGGTCGGTGGCCGGCAGGGCAGGGGCTGACTGGGCCGTGGGGCAGAGCCGGCCAGGCCGGGGTCCCTCAGTCCTGCTTGTCCCCTCTCTGCCTCCAGGGGTAGATGAGCTCTCCGAAGAACAGCTTGCGGCACAGAGAGCCCCAGGAGTGCCTGGGGTGGCAGCCACAGCTGGGCAGGCGGTAGGTGTGCACCACGCGGCCGTAGGGCAGGGGGTTGATCTGTAAGCACGAGGGCAGCCATCAGCCGGGACATGGCCTGCAATCCCTGGGGCTCAGGCCCCCCAGTCCTGGCGGCCCCCCGGCTGCCAGCTGTGGGCAGCTCCAGCTCTGTCCCCCCAGGGGCACCCAGGGGCAGGTGAGCAGCCCAGCGGGGAGCCCTCAGGTCGAGATCAGCACACTCTCCTCCGGGCGGGCGGCAGGGAAGTGAGCCGGGCCAGGCTGCGGGGCGCGGAGCCCGCTGTGCTGCAGGACGGACCTCCCAGAACACGGGCCTGGGAACATACTGCACCCCTGAGGAAACCGCACGGGCCCCCCGGCCTCAGCGGCCGGCCTGTCCCAGAGATGCCGCCCTCGGGTCGACCCCACCAGCACTCAGCGAGTTGCCCGGCAAGGCACCCAGAGGGACAGCTTCAGAGAGAAGAGCCCAAGAGGGAAGGCCTGCGTGTCCGGGGAGGGCCAGGAGCCCGGGGTGGGCAGGTGAGGATCTGCCTGCAGGCAGTGGGGTGACAGGTGCACGATGCCTCACCTGCATCAAGAGGCGGAGGGGCCCGCCGGCCTCGTGCTCCAGGACCCGGAACTTCACACCAGCTGCAAGCAGAGGGAGGTGCCTGTGAGGCCCCCCGGGGCCGCAGACGGCCTGCAAGGGCCCCAGCCCGCGCGCCAGCCGAGGCGGGCCCCCTCCTCTGCGAGCGGCACTCGGAAGGTTCACTGCCCCCTGCCCCCCATCCGTCTGCCTCTGTGCTGGCTGCCTGGCCTGCATCAAAGCCTCTGCACAGCTTCACTGAAGGAGCTGCAGGTCCAGGAGGCAGGGAAGTCAGCTGGGCATCGGGGGCGCAGGCTGTGCTGCTTCCCACACGGGACGTGGGTTTTCCCACGGGGTGCACAGGATGGGGTGTGACTGCCCTGCTGGCAACTAAATGTCTTCCAAATGCTGCGTGCGTGGCCAACTCGGGAACCCACCCCGCCCCTGACCTATAGTTTGGGCTCCCAAGCCGGGGAATTTCCAAGGCAGAAAGTTCTTGAAAAGAGAAGTGGGAGCTAATTATCAATTGATGAAGAGGCCTCAAGGCAAAGTCAGTGAAAAAGAAAGAAAACGCAGCATCTGTGGACTTTACTGTGAAGTTAACACAGCTCTGCTCTGTGAGCTGTGGGCTGGGGAGGGGGAGATGCTGTGGGGGGGAGACGCTGTGGCGGGGGGAAGTGGTGGGCTGGGGAGGGGGAGATGCTGTGGGGGGGAAGCGGTGGGCTGAGGAGGGGGAGATGCTGCAGGGGGGATGTAGTGGGCTGGGGAGGGGGAGATGTGGGGGGATGCTGCGGGGGGCGGGGAGACACTGGGCCCTGGGCTCCTCACCCGCCCGGCCCCGGCATTTGGACGAGTGGACAGAGGCGGGGGCCCCTGGCGTGGGGCCTGCAGGAGCGAGGGCATCCAGTAGGCAGACGAGGAGCAAAGCCCAGGGATGCGCAGGTTCCCTCTGGCTTTCAAGGCCCTGGAGGAGGGGCCTGCCACCCACTGGGGGGGCTGTACCCAGAGTGCCCCACGTTCCCCACGTGCTCACAAGCCCTAGGTGGGGACAGGCCTACCCACAGGGCCGTGAGCAGCAGGTCACCCAGGCCTGCCGCGGGGATGGCTGCTCCCAGGGGCGCTTGGCCAACCCAGTGGCTGGTGCCAGCTGCAGACAGGGACGGCGGGGGCAGCCAGGATGCTGGGGGCTGTCCCAGTGGGCAGGGGGCTGTGGGGAGGGGCCGGGAGCAGTTCCTGCCACCCAGACCTGGGCAGCACAGCATCTTTGTCGCTGGCCTGTCCCCTCCAGGGCTGAGGGGCACCGCGGGCACCACGGTTCCACACAAGCACACGGGGCCACTTCTCTGAGCCACGGCCGGCACCCCCTGCCCTACTGCACACAGGCCTCGGGGCAAATGTCCACTCTTGTGCCGAAGAGGGTGGGAAAGACATAGGGCTACGTGCAGCCTCTGCACCTGAGGGCCGGGGCGTCCTCTCCCCCCAGCTCACTGCAGGCAGCTGGCGCCATGGACACCCAGGGGTCCCTGCCCTCCCGCCACCCGGTGCCCCACACGCCACAGCTCCCAGGCAAAAGGGGCCCCAGGGCAGCTGGATCCTCTGCAGCACACACCTACCCGCAAGCCTGTAGGGCCGGCATAGCCGGAGGCTGAGCGAGTACAGCGGCAGGGAGTTGACGAGGTCCATGAGCAGATGGATCAGGCCCTGCACGGCGACCACCAGGAGCCGGAGCTGCAGCGACACACGGTGCTCAGAGTCACCCCGCACGGCCCATGGGGTCCCGGGCCACGATGGGGAGTGAGCGGAGGCTCCAGACCCCTGGAGCGGGGGCTCCTCCAGACCCCTCCAGACCCCACCCCCTGGGGAGGACGTGGATCCCATCCTGAGGGGGGCACAGCTGCCACCCTGCCCCCGAGGCCCGGCTGTGGGGAGGCAAGGGGCAGGGAAACAGGCCACTGGCTCCCCAGCCGGGCCCAGCAGGGTGCCAGTCACCCAGGGCCGTCCTTTGTGCACCCAGCTGCATGCCCCAGAGCAGTGAGTGGCATCCCCCAGGCCAGGACCCTAGCCCTGCCCACTGCAGGGCCCAGCACACGGCACCCAGAGTCGGGATAGCCACACCCTCCACGGGGTAGGGGCAGATGGGCTGCCCAGGGCTGCCTGGCTGCAAGTAGTGATCACCCCAAGCACTGCGGGCCAGGCCCGTTGGCCAGGTTGCCCCGTGCCACACTTGGTCAGCGCCCCCGGGCCGTGCGCTCTCAGCTCACCAGGGTGAACACCAGGTAGTACAGGGCGGTGGTGGGCAGTAGGAAGACCAGGATGGTGAAGAGCAAAGTCCCGATGAACAGCTACAGGGACAAAGGACACTGGGGCATCAGCAAGAGCCCCACGCCGGGGACAGCCCCGCGGCATGAGACACACCTCCACTGCCCATCCCCACCCATCCCTCCCTGTCACCGAGCACAGATGGGTGCCTCCAACAGGGACCCCGGGCTTCCCGAGACAGCTCTGGGAGCCACACTGACACGTGGGGACACAGAAGCCGCTGCACCGAGTGGGCACATACAGCAGGGGCGGGAGGGCTGTGAGCTCAGGCGGGAGAAGTTGCCCTGCAGGCTGCACATGGATCTGAGCACGCTGTGGGGAAAGCCAGAGCCAGGTCCTGTGCGCAGGTCACCCACATGCCCTGCTGTCCAGGAGCTCTGGGAGAGGGTCCACCTCCCTCCTGGGGCACCGTCCTGCATGGTCTGAGGGCTCCACGTGCCCCTTGCCGCCTCCCCACGGTCCCCGGGGACCATGCTGACCCGCCGGCAGGTGAGCTACACAGGAGTGTGGCCACCCCGTCACGGTGCTGGGCAACCACACAGACCAGGCTCACATAGAGGGACCACGTGGATGGGAGCTCGGAGGCGATCACCTGTGGGTCCCACTGGCCCCCGGGACTGGGGTGCCCCCTTCCCTGCAGTCCTGCCCAGTACCTGGTCCAGGTCATAGGAGCAGGAGTCCACCCGCTGGCGCAGAACGTTCCACTTCTTTCCCCGGAACAGACGCCACAGTGAGGACAGGCCACAGATCTTCAGGCAGTACAGCCTGCAGGGCATGGGCACCATGGCCAGGCCGCTGTGCCACCCTGGCGGCCACCAGGCCCTAGGAGTGTCCACGCACCCAGGGCTTGGAAGGCGGCCCGGGGCCAGCTGGCAAGGATAGGGGCGCATACCCACCTGGCACCGTAGACGTAGAAGCAGTAGATGTGGAAGGTGAGAAGAGCAATGATGTCAGACAGGATGGACAGGGCGACCGTGAGGCCCAGGCAGGCTGAGAGGC
This sequence comes from Canis lupus familiaris, assembly GCF_011100685.1. Lineage (NCBI taxonomy): Eukaryota > Metazoa > Chordata > Mammalia > Carnivora > Canidae > Canis > Canis lupus. The sequence continues at coordinate 40,445,504 of NC_049227.1, forward strand.
CCACGTGCCACAGGATGCGCTCGATGAAGGGGGACATGAGGTGGATGTAGCCTGGTGGGAAGGGGGTTCGCCCTGAGGGGGGCCACAGGGAGGTCCTGGCCCTCCCCAATTCCTCACTGAAGGGGCGCCTGAGGCTTCTGGAAACTGCGAGCAACAGAATTCACTGCTGGCTGTCGCCTGGCCGAGCATCTGGCCCGGCAGAGCAGGGCTACACACGCACGCGCATGGGGCGCCAAGGGGGCAGTAAGCAGGCACCAAGGGGACGGGGCCCAGCCTGGCCTCAGCTTTCCGGCTCAGCCAGGGCTCCGTGACCCGGGGGCACAGGCTCCAGGACTCATGGGGCTCAGTGGGGCCGGTGCAGCGGGCACTCACTGATCCACAGGTGCAGGTGGTACAAGAAGAAGCGGCCCAGCACCTGGTCCAGTGCCCGGTTCATCTTCAGCCCAGCAGGAGCACCCATCAGCCACTGCAGCAGATGCTGGAGCTCCTCGGCCACATGCTGTAGACACACAGGGGGCAGGGGTCCAACCCACTGGGCGGGGAAAGGGCAGTCTGGGTGCCCCCTCCAGGTGGCTCCTAGCGCAAGGGGCACACAGGTTCCCTGCGTGTCTGGCCAAGGAGTCCCTCTTCACGGCCTACAAGGCTGACAGTCTGGCCCTTGGGCTGCAGGGGCCCTGATGGGCACCCAGCTGGCCTCCGCCTCACTCCTCTGGCCCCATATGCCCACATGTAGGGCAGACCCCAGCCAGCCAGGAACCTCGGGGGAGCTGATGGGCCTACCCAGCCCCCTCTGCTGAGGATCCCGCCCTCCACGTGCCAGGGTACCCCAGAGGCCTGTGTCTGCGCGTGTGACCTCAGGTGACCCTGAGGGTGTCCAGCCCAGCAGGGGCCTGGGGGGCCGGTGGGAAGGCCACGGGTTCCCTAGAGGTCAGGAATGTCCGGTGAGGCCCAGTGATGGCACCAGGACTCTCACCAGCAAGCAGGGAAGCTGAGCGGCGTCCTGGCTGCCCAGGGAGGAAAGCCTGTGTCCACGCCCTGAGCATGGCCCCGGGACCCTCCGCCCCGTCAGCAGTGTGGAGGCCATGGCCAAGGCAGCCCTGCCTCACGATCAGAGGCTGTCGCTCCCCCCACTGCCTACCGTGCGGGCCTGGGAAGCCTCGGCCGATCAGGAGCAGTGAGAAAAAGAATAGAGCATTCTTTATAAATAGAGCTTATCTAATATTTAAAGGATAAGAGCTGGGCGACAGGAAGTGGCTTTCATTTTTCAATTAAATATTTATATTCCTGTGCAGTTCTGCAGAGGGGATGTCGAAGAGGGAGCTGGCCAAAACCAGAATGTGGGTGAGTGAGGTGCCATGGCACAGCCCCTGTCCTGACCGCCGGGCACCCCTTCCCCTCCTCTCGATGGAGCCTCCCGAGAGGCCCCGGGGGCTCCTGTCCACGCGCAGGCCCAGGCACACGTGAAGGCCGCCCAGCCGGAGCCAGGAGGCCACTGGCAGAGGCCTAGGGGAGCCCAAGGGGCCAGAGGGACTGCCCCACACAGGACGACCAGCTCCCAGCGGGGCCTCTGGCTCTGGGGAAGGCATGGACAGCGGGGGAGGCCATAGCGGGGGAGCACGGAGCCGCGTGGGAGGGGCCGGAGCACCACAGGCGTGAGGCCCGGGCTGACGGCACGCACGCGGCCCTGGACACTTGGAAGGTCTCTGCGGCGCCTACTACGCAGGTGGCCTGAAGGGCCAGGAGCCAGGGACACGGGGCTCCCGGTCAGAGCCCCAACCACAAGGTGGACCCGGACATGAGCGCCTTCGGGAAAGGGAAGTAGAGGCCAGGAGCTACGACGTGCCCCGGGGGCAGGTCGGCTGCAGTCTGCAGCCCTGGGGACTCTGCGACATAGTGGCTCCTAGGGGACCTGTCTGGGGTCACAGACGGGGCTGCTCTACTGCTCAACAGAAGGAAAGGGCAGGGCTGCTCGGCTGCCCCCGGAGAGGGCCCCCCTGCCCGTCCCAGGGACACAGATGCTCCAGGACCACCAGGCTCCCTGACCAACTCACGTCAGCCACAGGGACGAGGGCCTTGGCCAGCTGCCCGATGCAGTCCTTCCCATGAAGCCAGGACAGCAGCGCGAGGCCAAGGGTCACATCGAGAAGCACGGAGACCAGCACGTTGGCCTTCCTGCAAGGGGATCCAATGGGCGGGGGCGGTCAGTGGGGGTGGGCTTGGTGCCCGGAGGGGTGCCGCCGCGAGGGAGACCCAGGCAGGCCCTGCACCTCATGAGCTGGGCGGGGTTCTCGGCCTTCTGGGTACTGAAGATGAGCGTGAGCTGCTCTAGCCGGTGTCTGAGCTGCTCGCACACGGAGAGCTTGCTGCAGATGAAGGACAGAGGCCACAGCTGGAACAGCCTGCAGGGAGAGGTGGATGCTCAGGCCCTGCCAGCTTCCGCTGCCTGCTCCAGCTGGCGGCGACACCCTCCCCAGGCTCACCTTAGGCCGGGAGGCCCCGACCTCAGCTGGACAGGGACACCCCAGGGGGGCACGCGCAGGCAGCCCGGCGGGGTCCCGGGGCACCCAGGGCTGCTAATGGGGAGCCCAACATCCACACAGAGCAGGGACTCGTGCATCTCGCCACCCGGCGCCTTGCCCTGGTGAACGTCAAGGGTGTCCAGGCCCCCCGGGCTGCCCAGCGACACCAACCTCTCACAAGGCAAAGCAAGCGCTGAGAGGAAGCTGCAGGGCGGGTGAGCGCAGAGCCACCAGCTGGCCACGCGGGGACCCTCAGCACTGGAGAGGCACCTCCCCAGGCTCCCCCAGGCGCAGACGGTCCCTGGGGCCGCCCCGCAGGCGAGGGGGCTTCTCCCCTGTCCAGTGACTGTCGGTGCGCTCCGACCACGGCCCAGCCCGATGGGCTGAGCACGACTTGGGGCACACGAGCAGTTGCTGACCTTCCTCAAGCCCTCGGGGAGGCGATAAAAGCTAAGGACCATGTCTCCCCGTGCGGCACCTTGGGCGACATACTTCCCTGTCATTCATTCCCGGGAACTGTGAGGGTCCAAACCCCCCCTTTCCGTCAGATGCCCTGCGGCTCTCGGCCCGAGGCGTGTCCGCACGGCTGCCAGGGCTCTCTGCCAACCTGGCCGGAGCGCCGTGCAGCCCTGGGCGAGCAGGGAGGCCAGCCCCGCCCAACAGCTGCAGGCCTCCAGTCACCCAGCCAGGACACCCGGTGCCACCCCAATCCCTCGGCCAGGCCTGCAGCCCGGGCGTCCAGGTGACCGTGCAGAAGCGCCACGGCGGGGGACCACCACCCTGCCCCATGTCCTTCAGTGAGTGGACACTGCCCCCAGGGCTAGGGAGGTCGGTGGAACCCAATGCCTTCAGGAGAACAACTCACCCGCACCGGGCCCTCGATGGCAACAGCCTGCCGTCCAGGCTGAGCCATGGGAAGCGCACCCTGAACCACCACCCAGTGGGTCCCACGGAACCACCGAGGCTGCCGAGGGAGCCCGCTCTGCCCAGGGAGCATGACGGCAGGCGGCAACCACCGCCAGGCGCCCTGAGCTGCCGGGGGAGGGGGCAGCGGGGGCCTCCAGGCCTCGGACGCCGAGGGGCGGGCCTCGGGCACAGGGCCCTGACCTCCTCCCGCCCCGGCCCCAGGGGCACCTACCGGCAGGCACTGGCGGCCGACACAAGGGACAGCAGGCAGGCCAGCAGCGCGCAGACGGGCCCCGAGGCCCGCTTCGCCAGCTCTGCGAGGATGCTGGCCTCCACGCCCTCCGACTGCCAGTGGCTCAGCCGCACAGGGCCATCGTCAAAGCGGTCACTCCGGAAGAGCGCCTCGCTGCGAGCCACCGTGTCGAAGACGACAGCCAAGCCCTCAGCACCGGCCGTGCCATCGCCCGCCTGGCGGTCAGGCAGGGCCGCGGCCGGGTGCAGCTGGGACAGCAGCACCTTGCGCTGGTCGTAGAAGACGAGCATGACCTGGTCCTCATCCGGGGCGGCAGGGCCAGGGGGCCCCTGGTGGCAGGTGGCCTTGCAGCTCCAGAGCTTGCCGCCCCTCTCCCGGGAGAGCTGGAGCCAGGGCTCGTGGGAGAAGATGGCACCCAGGCCCTCCAGGAAGTGGCCCAGGCCCTCCTCAGCGTCCTGGTGGCGGTGGCACCACGTGCCCAGCACGGCCAGCCCCACCCGGCTGGCCTGATGCACCTGCGCCAGGAGTTCCTTCACCTGCACGGGGATGAAGGGAAAGTGCACCACAGCCAGGACCACAGCGCTGCTCTGCTCCGGGACCCACCGTCCAACCAGCAGGCCGCTGTCGGCCGACATGCAGCACGTGGGGAAGAAGGCCTTGAGCACCATGCCGGGCACGCTGGAAGAGAGGGCACAGGCTCAGTGCAGGCCCCGGCCCGCAGGCCACAGGGCCCGTGGGGGGGCGCCCGGGCCTTGGGCATGGTCCCGGAGGTTTGAGTGACAAGCGAGGCCCCACAGGGCAGGGGCACGACCCCCCGCACCACTCACAAGGGTGTGCAGGGCTGACCACGGCAGCTTCGGCTTTGTTTTCAAGGAAACTGAGGAGAGTTTCCTTCACGCAGCACACGGGAAAATGTACACTCGTTAACAATAAAAGTCACTCGCGTTGAATCTAATGAACCTTGATTTACTGACTAACCTGCAGAGAATAAACATGAAAATTTAAATGCGTTCCTGCTGGTGGCTGCGGGCCCTGGCACAGGGGCCGCACTCCAAGCCCACCTCGTCCCGGGAGCCCCCAGAGGAGCCTCGGGGCGTTCGTGGCACCGTGGCCGCTATGCCTAGCCTCTGGCCCGTGGCTGCGCCCACCCACAGTTTCGAGGCCGTCCCCAGGGGGGGGCTATCTTCTCCTGCTGCAGCTGAGCTAGCCAGCGGTCTCAACACAGGGACCTGGAGGACGGCCAGCTCCCCACGGCCTGGTCTCAGGATGAGAGGCACGTGCCCTCCCGGCCCCTCACGCCTCTCCCGGGGCCTCTGGGCGGCAAGACTGGCCCCAAGTGCCTCGACCCAAGTGCCTCGAGTCTTGACACCGAGCCTCGCCCAGGGCTGAGCTCACGGGGATGTGGGCTTCTCAGCAAGCACTGCCTTCCCCCTGCGGAGCCCTGAGGGCTTCACCTTGGAGCTCGCTCTTTCTCAGATGCTGAGGGTCCCCACAAAGCACAGAGCAGCCACCCTGGGGTGAGACCCCCCGAGCTGGAGCCCACACCCAGAAGAGGGACGCAGGCCTGGACGGAGCACGGGCCACGGGGGACCTACATGTTGGGAGAGCAGGACGTCTTTCCGGAGAGGCCTTATGGGGGCACAAACGCCCAGGGCCTTCGAGGTCTGGTGGGCTGCTTTCCTTCCCTGCGGGGAGCCCGGGCAGGCGGGAAGGCAGAGGCCTCTCCCAGCAACCCACCCCCCCTGCGGCCCCCGCTGAGCGGCCCACACAACCCTCCTCACCCTGCCAGGGCCGGCGCATCCCCCATCCCAGGGCCACGCTTCCTGCTCCTCCTGACAATGCCAGGCTGAGACGGGCCTGGCGGTCGGGCTTGCTGGCCATCACAGGGCGGGCATCACCGCCAGGGCCTCTCGTGGAGACACAGGGGCGGCCCCCCCACAGCCGATCACACCCCCTGGGGACTCCTCTGCAGGAAGTAGGGAAAACCACCCCCCGCTACTGTCGGAGAAGAAAAACAATTGGCCTGACAGTGAACAGATGCTCTGGGGGAAGCCGCATCTGTCGGAGCGACGGGGTTTTTACTCCGGGAGAATTCGGGGAGTTGCACGCGCGCGGTTTGTACGTTTTCTTTGTGCGTGTTGTGTTTCATCTACAAAGTTTGCCTAAAAACAGAAAAAGAAAGAGCAGCAGCAGCCCCAGCAGCAGCAGCCCCTTCTATCTGGGGAGGAAGCGCAGAGGGCAGAAGCGGATGCTCTCATCTGTGGGGGGCGGGGGGCGACCGAGGGGGCACCTGCGCACCCGCGCTTGGTCGCCCGCCCTAGGAGCCCGGGGCCCCGCTCGGATCAGACGGCGGGCGGGCGGGGGCGGGGCCAGCACGGGGCGGGGCCAGGCGAGCGCGGGGCCTGAGGGGCGGGGCGAGCGCGGGGGCGGGGCCGCCGCCCTTGGGGTGACGCCGAATCCCCGTGCGGCGACCAGCCCTTCCTCCCCGAAGCTACCATTCTGTTTTGGGTTTTTCTGTTCTGTTTGTTCTGAAGTCACCGGCCCGGCGCCCCCGAGGCCGGGGGGAGGCTGGGGGACCCCGCAGAGCCCCCACCCTACGGGGGACCGGACTCGGGGCCCCGCCCGCCGCCTCGCCTGCGCCCTGGCGGGGGGCGCCCCGCGGATGCTCACCGGCTGCTCCCCGGGGCCGCGCGCTCGGCTGCGGGGTCGAGATGGGCTGGCGGACGGCGTCGGGCGGCCCGGGCGGACGGCACTCGGCGCCCCCAGCCCCGCCGCGGGACACGAGCCCCATTTCCGCCTGCTCCCCGCGTTGCCGCGCGACGGTCCGGCCCCCAAAGGCGCCCGGGCTGCCCGCCGACCCCGCCCGAGCGTTCCGGGCCCAGAACGTTCCTGTGCCCAGAGTCGGCGGCGAGGCGTCCCCATCCCCGTCCCCGTCCCCGTCCCCGTCCCCGTCCTGCCTTCCCACTGTCTCCATCCCCATCCCCCGTCCTTGTTCCCCCGCCGTCCTCGTCCCCCACCCCGTCCCCCATCCCCCACTGCCCTTGTCCTGTCCCATCTCCCACCATCCCCGTCTTCCTCTGTCCCTGTCCCTCCACCATCCTCAGCCTCCCCATGCCCCATGGTCCTCGTCCCCCCCCCCAGTCTCCATCCCCCCCCAGAATCCTCGTCCCCACACCATCCCCCCACGGGCCTCGCCCCCGCCAGTCCACCTGCAGCGTCACCTACCCCCACCCCCCACCCCCCAGTCCCCACCTTCTCACAGCCGCCAAACCTCCCCCACCCCATGTGGTCACCTGAGGGACCCAGTGGACCTGCTTGAGGGCCACCATCCTCCCAGGATGAAAGGACCCCCAGCCCTGGGTGGGGTTCCAGGAGGAGCCGCCTCCCCAGCTCCCAACTGGCCCCCTCCAACCCCGGGCTATGCAAAGGGGTACATCTGGGTTCCCCCGGGGCCTTGGGCTGGGACGTCAGAGGTGTCCCCAGCCCCTCCGCACAGGGCAAGTGTATCCCCAACACCAGTAGCAACAAGTCACGTTTACTGAGTACGTGTGTCCTCACGTGGACCTCGTCACCCTGCACCCCCAGGGCTGCTGCATGTGATGGGGACCCCATTGGGTCCCACACCTGGGACTGCACCAGGCCCTGTCCCCTCCACGGAGCCCCTCACTGGGACTCGGGGACCGGCTGCACCCCGCACACAGCGTCCCGCTCTTGCATCCCCCCCTCCCTGTTTGGCCACTGGTCTCAGTAACAGGAGTCCTTCCTCCTGGGAAGCTCTCCTGGCGTGACCGCCGCCTGGAACCTTCCGGCACGCCCCACCGTGAGCTTGGAGCCATTTGCTCCTGGTTTGCAGAGGAGAAAATACAGGTTCAGCCTGGGGGAGAGCCTCACACGGGAGAAGCAGACAGGGCGGGACCCCCCCTGGTGCCCCGGGGCTGTCCGCCTTCGTTCCCTTACCTCAGTGAGGCCCAGAGAAGCTGCAAGAGGCTTGGGGCATGGGGGCCTCTGCAGATGGGGACAGGGAAGGTGGCACCCCTGCCCCACCCCGCCCTGCCCGCCCACCGCGCCCGCCCTGCCTGCTCCAGCCTGATTAGGAGCTGGGCTGGGGCCCCCGCCCGGCAGCGCCCCCCCCCCCCACCGCCCCCGCCCAGCCCCGGAGCTCAGGCCTGCCGCCCCGAACCCACAGAGCCGGAGCTGAGCGGACGGACGCAGGGCCGTGAGGCCGGGTCCGCTTCGGAGGTTGGGCCCCTGGACCACCTCCACAGGAGGCAGCCGGGCCTGGCGCCACCCCACAATGCCCACAGCAGGCTGCCCCGCCCACGCAAGGCTCAGGCCAGCTGGGACCGGTACTCGTACAGCTTGATGGAGCTGTCCCCAGCATCGGCCACCATGAGCTGGCCCTGAGGGGCGCAGGCCACCCCCAGGGGCCGCCTCAGGCCCTCGGACACCAGGCAGACGGGCGTTCCGGCCCGAGGAAACAGCGTCATGCAGCGCCGGTGTTCGTCGGCCACGATCACGCTGCCCTCGGCGTCAGTGGACAGGCCCGCCGGGGTGCCGAAAGCGTGCCCGGTCAGCGCCCCGAGGGAGCCCAGGGGCTGGCAGGCGCTGCCGAACAGCCACACATCCCCAGGCTCCCCACTCACGGCCAGGCCTCCATCGGGCCCGGGGCCCACCCAGCAGGCGCTGTCCACAGCCCGCAGGCCCACGTCGCGCGGCTCCAGGGCAGGGCCCAGCGCAAGGCAGTGTACGGCCCCGGGCACGTAGTCTGTTACCAGGAGGCGGCTGGCCACACCCACAGCCAGCCCCCGCGGGGCTCGGAAGGCGCCCACGGTGACCCAGCGGCCCTGGGGGGTGCGGGCAGTGTGCCGAAGCGTGCGGACAGCCCCGTGGACGAGGTCGCTGACCACCACGAGCCCAGCAGCTGTCACGGCCACATCCTCGGGCACGAAGGCCCCGGGCCCCGACAAGCGGCAGGACACGCAGCAGACGTGTCGACCCTCGAGGTCCAGCATGTGGACGCAGGGCGCAGCCCCCGCCGTCAGGAAGAGCAGGCCGTCCGGGGAGCAGTGCAGGCCCCGGGGTCCCCCCCGCCCCCGCGGGCACCGGGATCCACCCAAGCAGCCGGGGCCGCCAAGGGCCAGCAGGGTCTCCGGGTGGGTCCAGCGCGAAGGGCAGACCCTGGGGGGCAGCCTGCCAGCTGGTCGGGGGGCCCGGGGGCCTGGAGGCCAGGGGACACACGGCCGGGTGGCAACAGATCCCAGTCCCAGGTCCCCTGGGCGAGGTCCTGTGGCCCGACCCGGCGTGTGGCTGCAAGAGAAATTATGGGCACTTTGGGGGGAGCGCTGGCCCCCTCGTTCCCCTGGCCCCCCCTGGCCCCCTCCCACCCCGCGGTGCTGCTGTCCTCTGGCTTCACCAGGAGGCCTCGGGCATGGGGGGGCAGGGAGGGCCTGACTGCAGGCCCAGCCTGCAAGCCCAGCAAGCAGCGGGGGGCTAGGCCCCATTTCCCAGGCGCAGTCCTGGGAACGTTCCCGGGACACACGGGACGTGCAGAGCTGGCTGTGGGTCCCACTGTGAGGCCTGCGTGGGCTCGGGCCTTGGGAGGTCCCGAGGTGAGGGGTCCGGGGCGGGGCTGGGGGGCCGGTGACACATGGGCGGCCTTTCTCAGGCTCACCTGCCCAGGGAGCCCTTCCTTCCTCCAGGCAAGGAAATGAGCCTTCCTGGGGGGCAGCCCCAGGCTCCGCCCTTTGCAAGCTCCAGCCCCTGAGGGGTTGCATGGGGGGGGTCCTAGGCCCCCTGCCCCCCCCCCCACTCAGAGGCAGGGGGCCGGGGTCTCCTACCTGGGGCTGGCTTCTGCGCTCCAGCAGCCGCAGCCTCTGTTGTTAGAAACCAGAGCCTGGGGGGAGGGGCTGGGACCCGGTGGGAGGGGCGGGTGGCCGGGGACCCTCAGCTGCCCTCCCCAGGGCTGCCCCAGCGCCGCTGCGTTCCCGCCTGGGGCCTTTGCACTGGCCTCTGGGATGTGATTCCCACGGCTCCCGCGAGGCCACACACCCTCCCAGACCCCAAAGCCCACCCCCTGTGAAGTAACTCCAGCGCTGGTGGCCGGGGTCACCGGGCCTGACCCCGCAGCTGTGCAACTGGGCCTGGTAGGGGCGCTGCAGAGGCGAGAAGCAGGTCCCTGGGACTCCACCCCCACCTCCAGCACCCCAGTCAGCTGCTGCCCAGCCCCCGCTCGCCCCACCCCAGGGACTTGGCCTGTCACTGCCCTGCGGCGGGGAGCCGCCCGGTGCGATTAATGGGGCGGCCGTGGGTCCTGCTCCGACTGGCCTGGCCCGGCTGCTCCAGCGCGGGGAGCCGCGTGCAGGCAGGAGCCGCCCTCCCCGGGGCCACTCCTGGTGGGCACAGAGGTCTGGCCAGCTCCCGGCGACAGACGCGATTAGCAGCAGCACCCCTCCCCGTGTGCCCTCGCCTGCGGCACGGCCGCGCGGGGAGGGACGCAGTGAGCTGTGAAGGCCGCCGATGCCTATCGTGGCCGCGGGGGCTGGCGGGGGGCCAGCGAAGGGCACGCTGGGCCCCATCGCAGCAGAAGGAGCCGCCACCGTGGGGTCACAGGGGGCCGCCCTGGGGTCCCCGTCCACCCCCAGTTCCCCGACCCACACGCCTGCCCGCCCAACTCTGGCTGCTGCGCTCCCCATTCTGTTCCCAGACCCCGGCCCCCTGGCGGGGCCGGGTCTGAAGGAGGACACCCAGCAGGGTGGCCGAGGACACTGCCCACGTCCAGGGCCGTTTCCACGGTGGGGAGCGTCCCAGGGCTGATGCAGGCCCGGCGGGCGAAGAAGGAGGCCCAGACGGGGTGTGTGAACACGGTTTCTATTTTAACATCCACAACTGTGATCAATAAGTAGCTGGGATCCTCTGTGTCCCTTGTGGCCCAGAGAGAGGCCACACCGCGGCGCGGAGGTCCGTCCATGGGCATGCTGGACAGGCTCTGGGCTGCGCCCCCGGGGCCGGGGCAGGTGGGGGCCAGGCAGCGGACACGGGCTTGGAGGACAAACCCCCCCCCCCCCCCCCGCCGTGTGAGGGCGGAGGAGCCAGCAAAGCTGTGTGAGCTCAGACCTCGGCGCCAGGGGGGCTCGGGAGGCCAGGGAGCGCATCGGGGGGCCAGGAGCCACGGGCACCCCAGCTGCTGCCAGGAATGATAGGGTCCTCGGGGGCCTGAAGGGACAGCCCCGGGGGCGGGACGCTGGAGTCAGCCTCGCACTTCGTGGTGTGGCCAGGGAAAGGCTCAGTGGCTGCGGGACCCAGCAAGCTGGGGGGCTCGGGGGACCCTGGGGCCCCCGTGGGGCCCAGCTCCAGTGGCCCCCAGCGCCCCCCAGGCCCCTTAGTGGGCGCTCGCTTCACAGAGAGGTCGAGGGGTGCATCCGGGGGCCGCACAGCCTGCTCCAGTGCCTGGTGTATGGTGAGCAGCTCCTGGCGGATCTTGCCCAGCTGCTCCCGCAGAGGCCGAGGGGCCAGGCCCCCGACGGGCGTCAGCTGCCCCAGGCGCTGCTCCACCCTGGCGTAGTCGCCCAGGGCCCGGGTCAGGTCCTCACCCACGTGCCCGGGGCCGCCCAGCATCAGGCCCAGGGGCTGCTGGGGCAGGGGGGCTGCGGGCCCCGGGGTCTCAGGGTGGCCTGGCTCCTTGTCCTCGGGCCACAGCATCACGGACGGGCCAGGCTGCAGGCTGGGGGGCAGAAGCTGGTCAAGAGGCTGCACCGTCCCCCCGCCCCCCAGGCCTCTGCTTTCCCCTCTGCAGCCTGAAGAAGGGGGGCCTGGCTGCCCTGGCCGGCTCGCCTCCCAGCACCCCCCACGTCCCTGGCCAGGACCCCAACACCCACCTGCTCTGGGAGCTGAGCTTCAGCGTGCCGCAGGGGGCCTTCAGGGGCTCCAACCAGCTGCTGGGGGGCAGCTTCCTGTCCAGCTCCCCCTCCTGCCCTGGGGCTCTGGGGGCGCCGCGGGGCCAGGGCCTGCCCAGCCCAGGAACAGGCGCCTTCAGGAGCCCGGGGGCCAGCGTCCCGGGGGGCGCCTTCGGGGGGGCCAGGGGCTTGGCCGGGGTGGCCTTGCCCGCGGGGAGCCCCAGGGTGTGCTCTAGGAGCAGGGGGTAGTAGAGGCGGGGCAGCAGGGCCGGGCGGTCGGGGCTCTGCGGGGATGGGAAGGCAGAAGTGGGGGGCAGCAGAGGGCCGGCCGAGGCCAGGAGGGGCACGTGGGCCGTGGCGGCCAGGGAGGGCCCCAGGTAGGAGAAGAGGCCGGGCCCCAGCGGGCAGTTGACACCCAGCAGGGACAGGTGGAGGCCCTGGGCCTCGGGCAGCTCCGCGGGGGCGGGCGGCGGGTAGCAGGGGACGCCGCTGTCTGGGGGGCCCGGCTTCCAGGGCTCGGCCCACAGCCCCCCAGGGCCCCCATCCTTCTGGGCCTCCTGGGCCACAGGGGAGTGCGCCCCCAGGGACCCCTCAGCCCCCAGCTTGGGGCCCCTGGCGAGGCGGCGCGGGGCCAGGACGGCGGAGGCCGGGTCAGCCGTGGGGGCCCGAGGCTGGCTGCCTGTGGCGTCGGAAGGGCCAGGGGGCTGGTCGGGGGAGGACGCGCGGACCCGGGGTGTGGGGGGGGCGCGGCGGCAGGCCCAGTCAGGGGAGTCGAGCAGCAGCGACAGGGAGTCCTTGCAGAGGCTGTACTTCATGTGGTTGTACAGGTGCGACTTCTCCAGGCAGGTGAACGGGCACTGGAAGCACTTGTAGTTGTAGGGCTTGCCCCACGGCCGCGGGATGTAGTGCGGCTTCTTGGGCTTCCGCGCCCGCGCCCGCGCCCCGGGGCCCAGGCGGCAGGAGCCTGTCTCTCGGGACATGGCTGGCGGCTAGCGGGCCCGGCCTGGCCCCATGGCCACCTGCACACAGGGGGCCGGGGTCAGCGCCGCCCCCCGATGGCCTCTGCGCCCCCTCCCCTGGCTCCGGGGGCGCCAGGGCCCGGGCTGAGTCTTGGGCGCCCGGCTGCGCCCCAGGTCCACCCCCCCGCCCCCCCCGCCCGCCGCCCCGGTGCTGCACCAGGCCCGGCCCAGGAAGGTAAGACACGGGCACGTTGTAGCCACTGCTGGGGATGCCAGCAAAGCCTGCTTTTCCGCTGACATCTAAGGTTTCCCCGGCGTCCTGTGCCCTGTGTGGGGCCCCGCATGTGCCCAGCACGCCCGGCCCCTAGCCCCCAGCAGGCCCGTTCCCTGTCCCCGCGGTGGGCATCCCGGCGGCGACCCCATGCTGGGCCACCCTCCGCTGCTCGCCCCCCCGCAGAGCCTGCGCCGTGCCGGGAAACCAGCTCTGCGTCTCACGGCCACGCGCCTGCGTGTTCCTGCGCAGTGGGGCGCTGGGTGGGCACTGGAGGTCTCCGCGGGGGTCAGCCTCACCCGGGGCCAGGCCAGGCTGAGGGGCGTGCACATCACAGCTCGGCCCCCCGGCACAGCCACCTGCTCAGCCTGGCTCCATCTGGGTGGCTCCAGGCAGGTCAGCGGCCGAGCCTGCAGCGGCCGAACTCAGCCAAGACCCTCCTCTCCCCACACCCCACACGCTCGCTCGGAAGCCTCTCCACACTCCATCTGGGCTGCCACCTGGGCCTCCACCGCCCCAGTGTGCGCCTGCGTGGGGCGCGCCATCAGCATGTGCACACCGGCTGCGGGTGCATGCACACCCGCGTTACGAGGCTCCAGATGAGCCCCTACCCGCCCCGGCGCTGCAGGGGTGGCCTCTGCGTGGCTGGGCCAACTCGGTGGGGCTCAGCGCACACACACACACTCACACTCGCACACCACACAGTGGACACACCGGCTCCACATGTGAAAGCGCTCAGCACGGCTGGGGGTGTGGGTAGGCACCTGGGCACGATCGGGCAGTGTGTACACACACGGGTGCACGCACCTGGGACCTACACGGTAAAGGGGGGCGCAGGTGGGGTGCACACATGCTCGCCTGTTCCCCGGGGCTCAGGAGTGGCCGGCGGGCTGAGCAGGGCAGGGCTGGGGCAGCTGCCCCACCACGGGCACACACTGTGCTCCCCATCGGCCTTCGGGCTCTGCCCATGGCTGGCACTCATGTCTGCTCCCCCAGACACTGGGTAGGCACCCAGCAGGGCCCGTCAGGGGGGGATCAGCAGGGCAAGCACGGGGCCGGAGGCTGCAGCAGAGCATGCAGGGGCTGGCCGGCTTGTGGGTACCCGCACCTTGGAGGGGACGTGCTGGGAGAAGGCTGCAGGGGCTGGGAGGAGGCGGGGGCCCTGGGGCTCCCCAAGGGGCAGCAGCCCCCCTTGGACTCGGTGGTGGGAGCAGAGGTGGGTCCCGTCCCTGTCTCCCGAACCCTCCCCGAGATGCAGATGACAAATGGGCATGTGCGCCTGGGAGACGGAGGCGGCTGTACTGGGGCCATCGATCACCCAGCCCTGGGAGCCACGCAGCTGTGCCGCCTGGTGCCACCACCCATCCCACCTCCCAGTCAGGCCCCTGGACTCAGGAGCTGGCTGGCTCGTCCTGCGCTCGCTCTTCATATCCGTCACCTGGGGACTTGTTCAGGAGCCGACCCCGTGGGGACCCGGAGGACGCCTAGCTCCCATCCGGCTAGCTTGTGCACAAGCAGAAGACACCCCCAGACACCAGCATGCACCCATCACCCCCCCCAAAGCACATTTATTTGCACATGTGTCCCAACGCGCGACTGGGTGCCCGCTGCGGGGCAACCTGCCCTCCAGTGTGCGGGGCCAGACCCCGGAGCCTGCTCCCCTGTCCCAGCAGAGGCGCTGCTGTCAGGGCGGTAGCAGGAGGCCCCTCCCCACGGTGAGAGAGGGGCCCCCAGCTTGGACCCAGCACCAGCAGGGGGTGGGCGTGTAGCTCACCCCCACCCCTGGGACCTGGCCAGCTCCACGGCTCGGGAGGGCGGGGTGGGGGGGCCACGGCTTCTCCTCGTCGGTGGAGACCCCAAGTGCCTCCCCCTGCACGGCTTGCAAAGACCTCGCTGCTGCACCCGGGGCCCTGCGCAGATGCGGGTGGTGGGGGCTGGGTGCGCTGGACACTCCCTGGGCCCCCACTTCCCGGCCCCCTCCCCGTGCCCCAAGCCTGGGCACCCCGGCCCCCACTCCCCACCCCCCCTCCCTGCCCCACCGCCCCCAGCCCGGACACCCTGGGCGGCCCCTACTCCCTGGCCCCCCGCTCCTCGCGCCCCAGCCTGGCCGCCACGGTCCCCACTTCCCACCCCTGGTCCCCGTGCCCCAAGCCCGGCCACCCCGGCCCCCCTCTCCGCCCTGCCACCCACCCGCTGGAACCCAGCCCGCGGGGCCCGCAAAGTCTGCGCGCAAACTTCCCGCCGCAACCGCGCCCAGTGCCAGCTGCCATCCGGGCCCCGCAGGATAGCGACATGGAGCCCCGCAGGGGAAACTGAGGCCCAGCGCCGGCGCGCCCCGCTCCCGCGCCCCACAGTCACTCACTTGGCTGGAGTCTCCCGAAGCCGCCGCCGCCTCGCGGCCCCCGACGCCGACTCGCACCCACCGAAGTTGGCGGCCCGACTGCCGCGCGTGCGCCGGGTGGGGGCTGGGGGTGCGGCGACCTCCAACCCGGTCCGGGGGAGGGGCGGGCAGCGGGTGGCGGTGTCCTGGTCCCCCGGTCTCCCGATCCCCACTCTCCCATCCCCCGTCCCCCGGCTCCCCGCGCCCCCGTCCGCCGCCCCCCTCCCCGCGCACTCACCTGCGCGCCCGCACCGCTCACTCAGCCCTGTCGGCAGCGACGGCCGCTCGGGACACGGTGGCCGGGGACACGATGGCAGCGCTGAGCCGGCAGGGAGGCCGCCGAGTGCGGGCGCAGGTGTGCGGCCGGAGTGGGGCGCCGGCACCGTCCCCGCCCCCGTTGCCTGCAGGCGGCCGCGGGGGTGCGCGCGGCGGCCAGGTCTCCCGGGGTCCCCGCAGCCGTGTGATGGGCGTCAGCGGCCGGGGGCGCGGGGACAGGCGCCGTCAGCACTCATCCGTCAGGGCAGGGCTCTGGCCCCTGACAGCCGCGCTCCCACGAGCCGAGGCCTGGGGCTGCGCCCTGGGACCGGGAGCTGCGGGCGCCCCGCCAGATCGGCGGGGGTGCAGCGGGACCACCCCCCACGGCGCCCGGCCTGGGAGGAGGGCCGCAGCCCCGGGCGTGGGCGGGGGAGCAAGTCTCCTGGCCGCGCCCACCCTCCCGCCTGAGCCTGGGCTCCCTCCGGAGCCGGTTCCTCTCTGGTGAACAGGAGGCTGCGGGGATCTGCACGCCCTGGGGCCCTGCCCACGGGGGCCGGGCACACGGAACCTGGGCTCAGCACCGGCTCACCGCCCCCTTTCTGCCCTGATGGGTGCCCAGGCCAAGCGCCCGCTATTTGCAAATGGGCTGGGCCGTGGCCTCCCGGGGAGGAGCGGTGGGGGTGGGGTGGGGGCGGGGTGGGGGGTCGCGGGGTCCAGGACCCTCCCAGGAGCACCCTGCAGGCCACCCCCAGGTCTGCCCAGCTGCACACTGCCTCCCAAACCTGTGCTGGGGTCCCAGCTGCAGCCACTGCAGGCAGACGCGGTGACGGTGACGGGGCGCTGCCGCACAGCCAGCCCTGCCCAGGGATGGGCCGGCTCCGGGGGGCACGGCTGGCCACGGGAGGGTGTCCTGGAGCCTCCCCGCAGCCTCAGGTCCGGGCTTACGGGGTGCTCTCCTGCAAAGGTCGGGGAGCGCAGGAGCTGGGGGAAGGAGGGAGTGTCCTCTGGGGGCCGGGACTAGTGCCAGAGGAGGGCACTGCGCCTGCCTGAGCCTCCCTGCCCCAAGCCTGGCCTTGGCTTCCCCTGGCGGACGGGAGGGCGGCGGGCCGCAGCTCAGAGCGTGGCCGGGCCTCCAGGGGCTCAGGTCACCCCCCGGGGCTCCGGGTGTGCCCGGCACACATGCTGCTCCGAGGGCACCTCCTGTCCGCCCCGCAGCCTCCCCCAACACGACCTGAGTGCACCCACGTCTCCCTGGCAGGTGCGCAGGGTAGGGCCGGGGGCCGCGGCAGGGTGGCACGGCTGCCAGCCTCCCCCCTCCGCCCGCCTGGCCTGGCCCAGCTGACCAGCTGACCGTGCAGGCTGCCCTAGGCCGGGAGACAGCTTGGGCGGCCGTCACGCCAGCAGCCCCGTGGAGAATGGAGGCCGGGAGGCCTGTGCCTTCTGCACACGGACCCCTGGACGTGCTCAGCCGCGAGGGGTCCGCGCTGCAGGCCCTGTCCTCGGGGGGCAAGGGGCGCGGGTCACCTGGAGGCAGCGTGGGTCCGGGGAGTCCTGGTCCCCTGGGCCGGTACGCCTCCCCGCGCCTCACTGGCTGAGCTCTCAGGGGGCCTGGGAGTGGCCAAGGCTGTCAGCACAGGGTCTGGGCCGCGGGGGGCCACTCCTGTCCTGCAGAGGAAGGGAAGTCACGGCTGTGGAAGTCCCCACCGCAGGGAGCCCTGCGTCCCGGCCCAGACGACGCCAGGGAAGCCCAGTGACCAAGGAGCCCAGAGAGGGGGGAACGAGGCCAGGACTCGAAGGCACAGGACAGCAAGGAGAGCCCACGTGTGGGCCCTTCCAGAACTTAGAGCAGGACTCCATGTGGCAGCACCTGCAGGGGGACTCAGCACTGAGGGACAGGACGTTTGTGCGTTTCTGAGTTTCCAGGGGGGTCTATGCTGGGGGGTAGGGGGCTGAAAGCCCAACCGGGCAGCTGCAGCCCAGTGGCCTCTGTGCAGGGGTGTGAGCGAGGCCAGCCTGCCAGGTGCACAGCCCCTTGCACCCCGCGCTCTCTGCCACCCCACAGCTGGCACACCTTTGTGTCCGGGGCTCATCCCGCTTTCCACGCAGGAGTGGGGTGTGCAGGGGGGTTATGACTCTCCCACTGGGACCTACTGCACTCACTTGGGCCTGGAGAGGTGGCCCCTGTCCTCCGAAGCAGGGACAGGTATCCCCATGACTTGAGGCTGGGGCCCACGTGGCTCTGAGCCCTGAGAGCCTCGTTCCCCTCATTGGCAGAGGGGGTGGAGGAGACTCGGCGCCCATGGGGTCCTGGGAGCAGGGACTGTCCCCTGTCCCGGTGCAGGGGGCATGGGGAGCTGTGCTGCCTCCCTCTGCCCCTGCCATAGCCTTGTGTTGGCCGTTAACCTCTGCCACCCGGCTGGCCCATGGCTGTCCACCTGTCACCTCCATTAGCGCTGGTACCTGCGCACAGGGGCGAGTGCTCAGGACGGATGTGCGGCCAGGGGAGGCAGGGGGCAGGGGGGCAGTGCCCGCGGCAGTCTGTCTCCCTCCCTCAGCGTCCCACACGGGCCTCGGCAGGACAGGTGCGGGGCCAGGGACCCAGAGGACAGGTGTGGGGCCGGGCACTCTCGCCCAGAGGAGAGGTGCAAGGTTGGGTGCCCAGAGGACAGGTGTGGGGCCAGGCACCCAGAGGACAGGTGCGGGGCTGGGCACCTAGAGGACAGGTGCGGGGCCGGGCACACACCAGGAGGGTCCAGGAGCCCCTTGGGCTGGAACGAGCGACATCGTCGGTACTTCTTCCTGTTGCCAACTCTGACGTGGCCTCGGGACTCGTGGCTGGAAGGGGTGCACTCAGGGCTTGGCCAGCGGGGGCAGGGTCACCCGGGCGTCTGGATGCCAGCCGCAGGCTGCTGACCCTGGGAGCAGTGCCGGGGCTCAGGACAGTGACGGCGGGCGCAGGGGGCGGCAGGGCTAGCCAGAGTGTGGCCCGCAGCCGGGGGCATGTGCACAGCCTAGGGAGCCCTGGGGGGGTTGCGAGGGGACCCGGGAGTGGCCCTGGTGCTGCAGCATCCCTGGGGTGACGCCTCCGTCCCACTGTCCACTGCCCCCCCCACCCCGCGTGGTCCAACCCGACCTGTGAGGTCCTCCCCCGGGGAGGGAAGGGGTGGGGAGGAGGGTCCGGGATGCTCCGCAGGGGCAGGGAGCAGCAGGGGGGAGCCCCTGTCACCGAGGCCGGCGGGCGGGGTGAGCAGCCCCCTGTGCCCCCCCCCCCCCCCCGCGCCCCCTCGCCCGCGGCCGACAGCAGCCATATGCTGGGTGAGGAGCTGTGCGCCCGCCGCGGCCCGGGGGGCCCGGCCTTCCTGGGCCTGTCACAGCCGATTTTCCCTGCCTGAGTGGCAGGCGGCCGCGGCGGCTGCGGGGGTGCAGAGGGGGCGCCCGCCCTGGGTCCCCCCATGGCGCGGGCCACGGACCCGGGGCGGGGGGGGGGTAGCTGTGGGCGCTGACCCGTGCCGGCCGCACCCCTGCGCTTCCCCCCCCCTCCCCCGCCCTGCCCCGTCAAGGTCGGGCGGGTGGGTAGCTCCGCGCGTGGCCGGGCGGGCGGCCAGGGGAGCACGGGCGGGGAGCCCCAGAGCCTCGGCCCGTCAGCCCGGCGCCCGCAGCGCAGAGGGAGGCGAGGCCGCGGCTAATTTGTACACTAAGTGCTTCTGACAGGCCGCCTCCCGGTGCCACACACCAGCGCCATGCACCGCGTGGCTCGCGCGACACCGGGACGGGCCTGCCACCGGCCGCTCGGGCAGCAGCCAGGCACTGGGCTTGGCTGGCGTGTCCCTGCCCCGGCCACGGCCCTGGTCCCCAGCCCGACCCCAAACACACGGCCCTGGCCCTTGGCCCCACCCCTGTCCTCCTCCACGCTGCTCCCCAGCCCCTGTGCCCTGCCCCTGTCCCTGTCCCCTGCCATGCTGCTACCCAGCCCCTGTCCTGTCCCCCAGCGCATACCCTGCCCATTCCCTGCCCCCTCTCCTCCACCTCCGCCCCCTGCCCCTGTCCCCCGCCACGCTGCTCCCCAGCCGCCTCCCGGGGCCTCCTGACCAGGCCGAGCCCCCACCTCAGCCCCGCGAGCATCTCCTGTAAGCCCCCCAGTCATAACAGCATCGGGACGAGGGGCCCCCCGACTCCTCCGTGAACACCAGGCCCCTTTCCACTACACTCTCCCCGCTCCCCGCTGGAGCCCCCCGACACCCCTGCTGGCCGGACACAAGGACCTGGGGCACCCACGCTCCCCCTCTCCCTTCCTGGGCCAGGCTGCCGGGACACCCCGGGGGGACAGGGCCAGGTGTGTGCCAACCCCACGCGGCAGCCCCCCCGGGACAGAGCCCGCGTGGCCAGCGCAGCGCGGAGGCGCAGCGTGCCCGGGAGATGTGCTGTGGCAGCTGCCCCGCTGCCTGAGGCCCGCCTGGAGCGAACACTGCTGGTGGCTTTAATTGCT
Organism: Canis lupus familiaris; assembly: GCF_011100685.1. Classification (NCBI taxonomy): domain Eukaryota; kingdom Metazoa; phylum Chordata; class Mammalia; order Carnivora; family Canidae; genus Canis; species Canis lupus. The sequence goes on from NC_049227.1 coordinate 40,465,425, forward strand.
TTCACATTCGATAGGCTGGCCTGTGACAGGCCTCTTCCACGGCGCCGGCCCCGCAACCCACCCGCAGCCTCCGTGGGCGGCTGCTGGGGAGCCCGCCACCCAGGACGCGGGGCTGGGGCCTTGCAGGGTGTGCGGGAGGGCACGGGGAGGGCACGGGGCGGCTGGCACCCAGGCCTGACACTGCTCCATTACCCCCACCCCCCGATCGGCAGATGCAGATAGGCCCCCCTGACAGTAGATGTCGCATGGGGAAAAGCCACATGCGCGGGGACAAGGCTGCTGACTGCCGCAGGGTCTGGACCAAGCCTCTGCCCTGCCCAGACACAGTCCTTCAGAGGTGCCAGCGACGGGATGCCCCTGAGCACCCCCTTCCCGTGGATGGCAGGGAGGCAGCGGGGTGCCCGGGACGGGCGGCACACAGACTGGGAGGCACTCTTAGAAAACAAAACATTTTTATTTGGTCCATTGGAGCCTGAGTGTGGAAACCCCCGTGAAGAACCATCCTATAGGGACGGGGACTGCAAGTGATAAAATAGTCTCTGTCGGAAGAGCTGGCCATATATACAGGGTTAAAAATATTCACAGCTCAGAGTAAAAGGAAGGGCTATAAAGGAGGCCCCAGGGAGGGCCGTGCTGCCCCAAGTGTCTCCTGGTGTAGGAGGGCCCGGGGCTTCCCGTGGCCCGCGGGGCTGGGCACTGAGACCAGGGGCCCAGGAAGCTGGCCTCAGACGTCCCCGGCAGATGCGGGACTCCGGCCTGATGGCGCCGCGGCAGAGGACGGCGGGGGCCACGGGCCGCTCCGGGGTCTGAGGTGGGGGAGGAGCCGGAGGGGCTGCCGGCCCCGGTCCTCCCGGCAGAGGTCAGGCAGCGCTGCATGCATCACCTCGCCACGCAGCAGGGCTGGGCCTGGTGGGACCCTGACCCGCAGCCCCTGGGACATGGCTTCTTGGGTCCTGGCAGGGGCTCCAGGAATTGCATAGTGTCGCCAGAGGGGCCGCCGGGCCCTTCCCCATCCTGGCCCCGAGCCCACGGTCGCCAGGCACCCGCCTCCTGGGACGCGCAGCTGGGAGTCCAGGGGCCCCGCTTGCCCTGCGGGGGCCAGGGGCAGGCAATGTGCTCTGGGGGCAAGCTGGGGACAGACGGCTCCTGGTCTCAGGGCCTACAGACAGGGTGGTCCCTGGTCGCCCTGGGGTCCCAGCCTCTGATCCATCATAGAGGAGATGATAGCTCTTCACCCTGGGTCCCAGCCCGAACCCCTACAAGGGAGGGACCCTTGCTCTTGCTCTGGGGTCGCGGCCTCCCACCTGCCTGGATGGTTCTAGGAGCAGGGCTCTTGGCTGCCTCGGGGAACGGGAAGCCTCGTTGGAGCCTGGCGGTTGAAGCCGCCCTTGAGGCGGCTGGGCAGAGGGTCTGGTGTCCAGGCCCCGCTGCAGGCGGGTTCGAGGTATTGTGCTGGGAGCCCTGGGCAGGAGGGAGGGCAGGGGCGAGGCCGAGGGGAAGCTACTGCAGCTAGTGGCTCCCTGGGCAGGGTCCTGAGATTCTGGTTCAAGCGTCCTCTGTTGGGGTCTCCCTCGTAAAGTGCACGTGGGGGCTGGGAAGGTGGGGTGGTCACAGAGGCCGGGGGCCGTGCAGGCCGGCGACTTCGGGTGTGAGCGGGGGGCTGTGGGTGCCCCTGGAGGCTGTCCAGTCACTGAGGAAGGCCTGGGCAGCCTTGCGGTGCGCCAGGCGGTGCGTGATGGAGAAGCCCGCGTTGCCCTCCAGCTGGGACAGGATCACCAGGACCTGCCTGGGGGAGGGGGCCTGTGAGGGCTGGTGGGGGCCTGTGCAGGCGTGGGGCCAGGGGGCGTGGGGGCGGGGCAGGGCGCACCTGTGCAGCGGGGGCACGCTGTCCTGGGTGCGCAGGCTGCCCCGGGTGGACACCACGTTGAAGCTGTCGGAGCAGTCGCACTGCACGTGCAGGTAGGACTTGGGGTGCCGGTTCTCCACCACCACGATGAGCCCCGCCCAGCCGTGCGTCAGGTAGTAGCAGGTCATGCCCTCGCGGCCCTGGCCAAGGACAGGGCGCGGGTGGGCGGGGGTTCCGGGCGGGGTTCCCCGGCCGCGCCCTCCTGGTGCCCTCCCGCCCCCCTGCCCGCCCGGCCGGCCCACCTCGTGGCGCTCGCCCCGGCTCTCGGTGAGCAGGATGATGGCGTCGGCCAGCGTGGTCGGCTGGGCCTCCACGGGCTCCACCATGACCAGCCTGGAGCTGTACACGGCCAGCACGTGGCCCGGCGGCTGCGGGGTGCAGCGCGGGGCCCCCGCCGAGGGGCTGGAGGCTGCAGGGGGGCGGAGGGGCGAGTGAGCGGGGCTCAGAGGGTGGGGGGCGGGAGTCAGGGGGACGGGGGGGGGGCGCGTACCCTGCGCGCTGGCCGGGGGTCCGGGCGCCGCGGGGCTCCAGTGGTTGAAGGCACAGCACACCACGGCGTACTCGCCGGGCTCCAGCATCACGTCGCAGTTGACGAACTTCTTGACCGCACGCTTGCTGTGGGCCAGCAGGCGGCCCAGGCTCAGGCGGCCCCCGCTGCCGAAGGACGCGCGGAACACCAGGACGCACAGGTCCAGGAGGTGGCTGTCCACGGAGTCCGCGCGCCTGCGGCCACCGACCCCACCGTCAGCGGGCCGCCACCCCGCCGCTACATCCCGTCACATAGCCCCGCCCCGCGCCCCCCCCCGCCCATAGCCCCGCCCCCAGCTCGCGGCCCCGCCCACCTGCTGCCCTCCTGGAAGAGCGCAAACTCCAGGGATGCGCGCTCCAGCACCGTGAGAGCAGTCACCCCCACGGGGCCGCTGGCGGAGCTGGGAAAGCAGCCCTGCACACGCGCCTCCTGCCAGTCCGAGTGCACCTTGCAGATGTCCACGGAGTCGAAGTACCTAGACGCGAGGGCAGCCCCACCCAGCAGCTTTCACCCGAGCTCAGGCACAGGAGCTTCCCGCGCCCTCTCCACCCTCTGCCCCAGGGCACCCTTGGCATCTCCGGGAAGCAGGGTCTGGGAAGCCTGTGGACACCAGCAGGGGGCGCCGGGGAGGGCTGCACCCCGAGCTGTCCGGCATTCTAGCATTGCCCAGGGCCCGAGGTGTTGGGCGGGACACGTCGGTGACACGGGAGGTGAGCCCAGGGGAAGGCAGCTGGAGCCTGGGGACTGCCACGGGGGAGGCACGGTACAGCCCAGGCCTGCAGGGTCCAGATACCTGATGAAGTCGCTATACTCCATCCAGAAGACGCCCTCGTTGCTGCCGTGTGGCATGAGCTCGCCGCGCAGGTGCCCCGGCCAGTGCGGCCACTCATCTGACCAACTGCCATTCCAGGAGAAGCGGCCCCACGGGTTCCGGAGGCGCAGGAGCCTGTGGACCACAGGGCTGAGGGCCAGGACCACGCCTGCCACTGCTTCCACCACACATCCACCCGGCCCCTACCTGCAGCCCTGGACGTCGCGGACATCCAGGATGGAGTAGGCATGGCGGGGACGCAGACCCAGGCTCTCATAGGCAGCGTCGTCCACCTTCATGTTGCCCCCCCCACAGGAGGCACCCATGAGGAACCTGTGTGGGCAGAGCAGCCTCAATGACCGGGAGCCCCTTCGCTCCCAGGGGCCTCTGCTGGCCCTGCCCCCCAGCGGGGAGGTGCTGCACAGGGGCAGGGGGATGGGTGGTGAGCACTGGAGGGTGGGGGGGTTCCTTCCTGTCTGTGGGGGCCTAGGGAGCCACAGGAAGTGCCGGCCCAGCCCCCTCCAGTGTTTCCAGAGCTCAGAGGCCTTGGGCTAGGGATTGGGCAGGCCCGGTCCTGCCAGCGCAGGGCTGTGGCTCTCCGACAGTGGCGATACTGCCCCGTACCAGCTGAAAGCACAAGGTCTTGGGCACGAGGGAGCCACCTCTCCCAGGTTTAAGGTTCTGGGCCCTTCCCACAGACACGCCGGCCAGCATGTGCCAGCTCTTAGAAGGCAAACCCCACTCCCACCAGCTGCCTCTGTGGGGCTCCCTCCACGCGGCTCCAAGCAGGTGCTGACGGTCATCACAGGCCCAGGTCAGAATGAGGCCTTCCAGGTACAGGCCAGCGGGCAGCATCCTGCCTGCTCCCCATACCAGCCGGGCAGTGGGGGATGTTGGCAACGCTGGAGATGCAGGCTGTGGGTCAGAGGGCACTTGCCCTGCTCATCCCACCGCTCCAGGCCCCGGCCTGGCTGTCCCCTCGTCTCGCCTCTCCTCCCAACGCTGCTGACCGCCACAGCGCCCGCCCCTCTTACCCAGCCTCCTTAGAACTCAGCATTTTGGCCCAGATGAGGTCAGTGTCAACGGGCTCCTCTCGGGGGTTAGTGGAGCTGACCTGCAGCGCCAGGCTCTCACAGGGGGCACCGGTGAGCGTGGCCAGGCCTTCGATGGCGCGCCCTGCCTGGAGGGCAAAGTAGGAGCCGTGCAGCTTGGCCAGCGCCTTCTCGATGAGGGCCACCCACAGCTGCTTCCGCTGAGCCTATGGGGAGGAGCTGGAGTCGCGAGGCCTGACGCCGGCCGACACCCGCGACGTCCCTCCCATGCCCACCCACCCCGCCACCTGGGAGAAGAGGAGGAAGCCGGCCTCGTCACAGGGCAGCATGTCGTCCACGAGCACCGTTGTCCACGTGCCGTCCTTGCAGAGCCGCACCTGGTATGCGCCCTCGGCGCACAGGCTGCGTGTGACCATCACCCGCTCGACCAGGTCAGGCCGCTCGGCCAGCACGGCCAGCGCGCTCAGGAACCTGCACAGAGCCGGGGCCTCACCACGAGCACTGCCACACTGTCCGCTGCCCAGCCCCTCTGTGGGCGCCCAGCTCACCAGCAGTTCCCCAGCAGCCCCTGGAGGATGTCCGAGGGCCGGAGAGTGTGGAACACAGACCACGAGGCGCTGTGGTCCCTGGAGACGGAGCAGTTGATCTCGTGGGGCCGCAACCACTGCCGCACGCGCTGCTGGACGCTGTCGCCCGCGGGGAAGCCCACAGACTCGGGCCCCGGGGGGAAGCTGTCGTCCACGAAGTTCACACTGTTCTGTAGGGGCATGGCCTCACACTCAGACTCCACCTGGTTGAGGCCCACCACCCGGAACACCCTGAAAATGCTCCAGAAGGAAAAGTGTGTGTGTGTGGCCACCCTGACTGATGTGGAGGGTTAGGCCAGGGCTTGGGTGAGCCACACCACCCTGTGTGGGCACGGGGGACCGCAGCCCACCGGGACACTGCATGCCCCTGGGGGCTCCAGCCCCCACCCTAGAGGCCACAGGGTGCAGGGAACCTGGGCGGCTCCCCTGCCACGCCGAAGGCCCCAATAAGAGACGTGGGAGCTTGGCTGGGACGTGGAAGCCAGGACACACGCCCCCAGACAGGCTGTCAGGATAGGCGGCTGGCAGTGATGGGGTGGCAACCCGGGGGGAGACAGACAGCCCCTCCCAGTGACTCTGGGGGTCGTGCTGCACTGGTTTCAGGCTTCCCACACCTCCAAGGGCAGAAGAGCATGAGGGAGAGTCCCAATCCTGTTCCAGCAGGGTCTCCACGGCCAGGGGAAGCACGGGGCCCGCCTGCTGCACGAAGCCTCCCCCTGCACCCCCCCTCCCCCGGTGGCTTCACCATCTACGGGAAATCACAACTGAGGAGGGCCAGGAGCACAGGCCACGGAGTCACGGACCCTCGTGGGTACAGGGGAAGAAGGGGCAGGATGTGGGGACAGGGAGCAGGCTGGAGCTCAGAGCTCGCGGGAGGGGGGTGCTGCCCCTCTGGCCAGAGGACAGACAGCAAGGAAGGACAAAGGAGCAACCGCCTTGATTGGGGGTGGGGGAGAGCCAGCTGTTCGAGGGCGCTCACCTCCCGGCAGAAGGCCACGATGTTTTCCCAGAGGGCCTTGGCCTCACCCTCGTCTGTCTGCCGCCGCTTCTCCACGTGCATGCTCTCCCTGCGCCTCAGGGGGGCGACGCCCCGGCGCTGGGCCACCAGGAGCTGGGGCGTGTGACAGGCGGCACAGTGCTTGGCCCGGGGCGCGTTGAGCAGAGTACAGGCAGGGCAGGCCCACTGGCTCGGGCACTCGGGCGGCGCCACAGGGAATGGGTAGCTGGCCTTGTGGGCTGAGCAGGGCCCAGGCCTGTCGGCGCCGCAGTCTGGGCAGCGGGTGGGGGGCTCACCGTGCTCCTGGAAGCCGTGTAGCTTGGAGCAGCCGCAGGCCGTACACCGGGGGGCCGCCGTGGGGTTCTTGAGCGTGCACTTGGCGCACGACCAGGTGGTGAAGTCGGGGCTGGAGGGGCTGGCTGGCTTGTAGCGCACAGTGTCTCCAGCCAGGTCGATGACATCGCTGCCCGGTGCGGCACCGCAGGCCTCACAGCGCACAGGGCTCGAGGGCCCGGCCTCGGAGCAGGAGCCACAGCGGTGCGGCACCGGGCTGCCCTCGGCCTCCTCCTCCAGCATGCCCAGTCGCTTGCTCGACAGCAGCTCCGCCAGGCGGGACGCCCCAGCTGCAGTCCGCCCTGGGCCCTGGGAGGGCCCCTTGGAGCTGGCAGAGGGTGAAGGCTGGGAAGCCTCAGGCACCAGTGGCTGCAGCTGCGGGGGTACCTCGCGGCGGCTGCGAGGCACAGGGTTGTTCTGCAGGGTGGGCGAGAAGGGGCCGAAGGACGGCGCCCGGGGCGGCTCCTGGTCGGTGGCAGGGGGAGGGTCAGCCTCGGTGCCTTCCCCGGGTTGGGGTGGGGCCGGAATGACGTGGAAGCCGGCAGGGGCAACGACCTCAGGGACCACCAGGGCCTCGGGGGGTATTCTGGGCAGCGAGAGTTTCCGGGGGCCCCCGCAGGCAGAGCAGGAGCTGGCCACCGGCGTGTTGTGCAGCGTGCAGCGCTGGCAGGCCCAGCCACTCCCGGGATCCGCCGCCCTTTGCTGCTCCTCCTCCAAGGCCTCCTCCTCCTCCTCCTCCTCGTTGGGCCGCCCCCGAGGCGGCTCTGCAGGCGCCAGCCCCCCCATCCGCACGGGACCCGTGTCCTCCTTGCAGCCGCCCCTGGGCTCTGCCAGGACTCCGTTGATGACCGGCAGCAGAGAGGCGCCAGGCACGGGCTCTGGGGCAAAGCCACACACCTCGCAAGTCTCCTTGCCCAGGAAGTTCCGGAAGGTGCAGCGGGCGCAGGGCCATTTCTGCTCCTCCACGCTGAGCCTGAGGATTTGGTCGAGGTCGGGCTTGTGCCGGGGAGCCTCGCAGATGGAGCACTGGCGCTGGCCGGCCGGGTTCAGGAAGGTGCAGCGCGCACAGGACCACTCCCCGACCGTGGCCATGGACCCAGGCGAGTGCGTGTGGCTGCAAGGGAAGGTCCCGATCAGTGCAGGCCCAGGGCAACAGTGTCCTCTGGGACAAAGGGGTTGAGCTATAACGGCAGGCCCTGGAGCGCAGCCCATGTGGGGCTCCAGGACTCTGAGGGCTCAGGAGGCCCCAAGGGACCTCACAGGTGTGTCCCGAGACCCCTCTGGAGGGGCGGGCCTGGGGAGACGCCGGGACAGGGCAGAGCCACACCACCTTGGAGGCCACGGAACCTGCTGGGGAGGCCAACTTTGATCAGTTCCAGGAGCGTACAAGTGAGCTTTCTCGACAGGCTAGATAGAGGGCCTCCTCAAAAGCAGGCACACGTCCCAGCGGTGACATGCTGCGGGCTGTCCCCCTGAGACCCGGGGCTCAGCACCGTACTGCAGTCCCAGCCAGAGCAACGAGGCAGCCAAAGAGCTAAGAGGCATCCAAGTGGGGAGGAAGAGGTAAAGCCACCTGTGCTTACAGAGGGCACGATCCTACACATAGAAACCCCAAGAATCCGGGATCCCTGGGTGGCGCAGCGGTTTGGCACCTGCCTTTGGCCCAGGGCACGATCCTGGAGACCCGGGATCGAATCCCACATTGGGCTCCCAGTGCATGGAGCCTGCTTCTCACTCTGCCTGTGTCTCTGCCTCTCTCTCTCTCTCTGTATGACTATCATAAATAAATAAAAATTAAAAAAAAAAAAAAGAAACCCCAAGAATCCACCAAAACCACCACTAGGGCTAACGGATGAACCCAGCGACACTGGAGGGCACGAGACCGACACACAGCCATGAGCCATGTTGCCGTGCCAGCCACAACAGAAGGGAAGGTGGGAGAATGGTCTCATCTAGAATTACACCAACACCTAGGGATACATCTTAAGAAGAACCCTTGTACTCTGAGCACTACAACGCTCAACTGGAAGAAACCACAGAAGACCCCAACGAGCAGACACTCACCCTGGGCTCAGAGAGAAGACCATACAGCTGATGTGACGGTCACACCCAAAGTGACCTACAGATTCACAGGAGGAATGCAATCCCCACCAACTTCCCAGTGGCCCCTTCCCCCCCACCACCAGGAACGGAAAAAGTGGATTTTGAAATTCATGTCAAACTGCAAGGACTCCCCCAAGAAGCCAAAACAATCCTCAAAGAGGGAGTATCAGGACCAGCGGCACTGCCACAGGGACACACCGCAAGTCCCCACACGGTCCGTGCGGCCAGGACGGCAGGGCTGAAGGACCCGGAGACATGCCCTCGCACATCCGGTCAAGTCACTCCTTATTTTTCTTTTCTTTTCAGTAGGTACCATGCCCAATGTGGGGCCTGAACTCACAGCCTCGAGATTAAGATTATGAGGCTCTATTGAGCCAGCCGGCCGCCTTGGGTGAAATCATATTAGGCAGTGGTGCCGAGACCCCTCCGTAGGGAAAGGGCAGTTTTCAACGAATGGTGCTGGGAGGGCAGGATCTAAGCACTAAGGAAGGAAGATGGGCCCTTTCTTCACACCATATTCAAAAATTAACTCAAAATGGATCAATAATCGAAATGTAGGAGTGAAAGTCACAAAACTTGTAGAAAAAAAAACCTAAGTAATTTCTGTGACCTTGAAGGGCACGTTGCTGGGTCCTTTGGGCTCTGGGCTCAGCGGGGAGTCTGCTTGAGGCTCTCTGCCCCGCCACCCCTCCCCTGCTCGCACGTGCGCTCTCTCAAAATACATAAAATCTTAAAAAATGTTTTGTGATCTTGATTTTCACAATGGATTATTACACGTGGCACTAAAAGCACAGGCAAATAAAGGAAAAAAATTATACTTCAGGAAGATGAGTAACTTCCGTGCTTCAAAGAGCACAGCTAAGAGAGCGATGAGAACTCATAAAATGAGAGAAAATATTTGCAAATCGTATCTGAAAAGGGTCTTGTATCCAGGAAACAAAGAGCTCTTACAACTGAACAACAGACAATAAAAACTCTTTTCAGAAACAGGCCTGGAACTGTCATTTCTCCAGAGGACACATGAGTGGCCACGGGCACGCGTGGAGAGATGCTCACATCACCTGCCTCAGGAAAGAGCAAAGCAAACCCCGGAGATGGTTCAGGGCCCCCGGGGCGTGCAGGGTGGGGATGGCCCAGCGCCCCCGCGGCCTCTGCGACTTGGCACCAGCCCCGCACACACCCCCCCGGGCAGAGAGGAGCAGAACCCTAGCAAACCCACGGGCAGATCCACTCACGACAGTCAGGCGGTGGTAACAAACCCCGTCAGGGAACGGAGGACACGTGCGTGTGGTGCAGGCTACAACGCGCACGTGCCCGACCAGACGCCACGTGGGGGAAGCCGGACACAAAGGCCACAGGCCGCGGAGTTGTTTGCACCAAAGCTTTGGGCAGGAGATGCAAAGGCGGCTGGAAGCCGGGGGGCCCCGGGGGGGGGGGGGGGGGATGGTGACGCTGGGTACCAGCGGGTCACGGCCTCTGAAATACTTAATGTAAATTTCATCTCAAAAAAAAAAAAAGAGCTGGGGGGCCAGGGCATGAGGGGGTGACGACCACCCCGACTGGGGCTGCCGGCTGCGTCCCCGAAGCAGCTGCCTCCGGTCTTCCCGGGCCCCTGGGCACGCACCTGACCGTGAGGCCATCCCGCAGTGCTGAGGCCCGCCCGCCGGCACACGGCTGAGCCTGGGCACGCATGGCTCACGGGAGGGACGGGCTGTTGCCCGAGGGGCAGGCCCGTCCACTCCCCTGCCCACTGCCAACCTAGGCCGCCGCTCGCGCACCCTGCCCGGTCCTGCTGGCACCCGGCAGCCCTGTGGGGCGGTAGCGGAGCGCTGCCCAGCCCTGTGAGGTTACCGGGCAGGTGGGGCACGGGGTGCCCAAGGTCAAAGTGGGACAAACGGAGGAGCCTGTGCGTAGCAGCTGCTCTAGCAGCCTGTCCCCAAGTGCCTCCTCCCCTGGCTGCAGCCCCCGTCCCAGGTCACACCTATGGCTCAGAGGCAAGGCCGACGCTCGGGCACCGGCCCCGGAGGAGGGGCCGCAGGGACGGGCCAGGCACCCCACGAGCCTGGGCGTGGGCAGTGCCTGGCACAGCCGAGGGCAGTGCATGTGGGGCGCTCGGGTGCCTCGGCGGGAGCTGGGTCAGTGTCCGGGGGCGCGGCCGGCCCCTCGACCTGCTTCTCGAGAGCTAGTCTGGGTGTGAGGGGCGTCTACACAGCTCAACCCAGTCCCTACGCTGACTGCAGATGCTCTGCCCGGGAGAAAAATCAATTGTTCTGTTTGAGGCACAAAGCCTAGGATTCTGACGCTGTTTCTGCCGAACCCTTTTGGTTCAGGAAGAAAGAAAACTTGCTTCTTCAAAAAATCGAAAAACCTCCCTGAGCAATAGGATGGTTTCCCAGGGCCCGGGGCCAACTGAGAGGCCACCTTCCAGCCTGCACGCTGCGGCTCACGGGCTCCCACGGCCTTGCCAGGCAGGGCCGTAGGGCGAGCGGGTGCGGCAGTGCCAGGCTGGGCTCAACGCAGGGCCCTCGGCACCAGCAGAGCGGGGCAGCTCAGCTTCGCCCTGGCTTCTGTGCTATGAAAGCCTTGGAAACCTTCCTGGAGACCGCCGGGGCCCCCCATGCCACTCCCCACTCAGGGAAGGGCCCGCAGTCCAGGTGTGGGTCACAGCTTGTGCCCACGGACACACATGCACGTGTTCAGCCCTGGGCCGCCTGCACCCCAGTTCCAGGCTCAGGGGCCGGCCTCTCACCCCGCACCTCACCTGGCTTGGTCCCAGGGGCCAGCAGAGCTAGTCCGACACTTTGCAGACCCTCTGCCCCAAGAGGGGTCTCCAGAGAAAAGACTCAGCCCCTGTCCTCGTGTGGGAGCCACGTGCAGGAGGTGGATGAGCCCTGCTAGAACACCTGCCCTCAGCCCCAGGGCTCAGAGAGGTCCCAGATGCAAGGTGAGGACAGCCTGGGGACGGAGGGGGCTCAACTCCTGCTGACCCTCCTAATCCGCTAGCTGGCCAGTCCGTGACCCGGGCCCAGCTGACCACGAGGCCTGGTGTCCGCTGGTCCTGGCCAGCGCCCGGGCACACAGGTGGGACACGGCAGGTTTCACAGCCATGGTGGTGGATAAAGCACGTCACAAAGACTGTATCTGGGGTTCAGAGAGGTTTAAATGGAGACAGCGCCTAAAACTTAAGTTTAGCCCTGGGGACCCAGAGGACAAGCAGTGGCACAGGGGCCCCCGCACAGCTGGCAGGGACAGCGCTCTGCTCCCTCTCTGACCCCCGCGCCCACATCTCGGTGTCACTGGGCAGGCTGAGGTGAAGTGGCTCCGGGGTCAGCGGCTGGGTGCCTGGAGGAGCCCGTGATCGGGCCCCTGCCTTCATGTCCCTGGGCCCCCCCTCCTCTGACGCCCCAACCCTAGGGTCACCCCAACCTGATGCGCGGCCTGGGCAGGAGCCGAGGGCTCAGGAGACACTGAGAGGTCAGGGCACCCAACCAGCCCGGGAGGAAGCCCGCCGTAGGGAGCCCGGACCCACGGCAGACTCCACGGCATCACGTACTCCAGGGCATGGACTGGATCGTGTCCTGGGGGGCACCAGCTGCCTTGGAAAGAAAGGCCAAGTCAACTGGAAATTGAGGCAACTGTCCAGAGAACCCCCACCCCAAGTACCTGCGGTGCCTTCCGAATCTGGGGACTGCCAGCACCACATTCCTATCCAAGAGGGGGGAGTGGGGCTGCGCTGGGGCACACAGCAAAGTCCCCCAGTTAGCAGGACACACGTCAGCAGGACGTGGACGCTCCCGGTCCCCACTGGGGGATGCCTCTCCCCACCAGACATGGTGGGCTGACACGTGGCATCCCCACACACAAGGCGACAGCTGCGGCCGCCTGACCTCTGACCCCGAGGCTCGGAGGCGTGCCCGGGCGCCTTCCTCTGGGATCACCCTCCTGCTCTGTGTCTCCCTGGCGGTGGAGACAGGGAAACACGCCCGCACTTGGCTCTCCTGGCCGCAGCAGGGCAATCGGGTGGCTCCGGCCCAGGAGGCAGTGGGCCCAGGCGTGGCAGGTGTTCTGGTTTCCTCAGGGCCCCCTGGTCCCCCGGGGCAGGCCGCGCCTCCACCCGGTGGCAGAGCAGCACACGTGTGCATCCGTGTGTCCACGTGTACAGGGGTGTTGGGGGCAGGGCGCCTGTCGGGGTGGTTGTGTGGCCACCTGCCTGTCACTCTTCCTGCCATCTGCCTACCCCCGCTCCCCAAGCCGGGGTGTCTGTGACTCCCTCGAGGTGGCCCACGGCATTTCCTCCTGCCTTGCCTGCTGCTCCCAGGGGTGCACAGTGACTGCCCTGGGTCTGGCTGGCTACGGTGGGCGGTGGGAAAGAGCCGCTGTGCCCCCGGGGGGAGGAGGCCGACAGGAGGCCAGGGGAACGAGAAGGTTCGACTTGGTGCGGCAGCGGCGCCAGGATCCAAAGTGACGCAGACACGTGCCCCTCTGCACGCTCGGGCATGGCACGAGGTTGCTGCCTGGCTAGCCCCACAGGGTCTACCCGGCCTGCCGCTCGTGGGGCCGGCCCTCCAGACCCAGGAATCCTACTCCCAGCAGTTTAGCCTAAGGAAGTAAATGGGAATTTCTAAGAAGCGTATGGACAGATGAAGGGAAGATGCCCCGCGTCCTCAGTCAGGGAGATGCCGATCAAACCACGTGGGGACGGCGCCCCACACCCGCCGGCATGTCTAGAACCAGATGGTTACGAGCGTAGGCCAGGCTGGGCTGGAGGGGAACCAGTGCCCTCCCCTACACCGCTGGTGGCAAACAGCCTGGTAGTTTTTTAGAGTTAAGCCGAGTCTAGTAACTGTCAGCCGTCACGTCCAGGGTCCCCACCCAAGGGAGAACGTGTCGGCGTGGGAGCTGGCACGTGGATGCTCACAGCGGCACGGTTCATAAAAATCAAGCGGAAATACCCAAATGTTCGTTAACTGCAGGCTGGCTACAATGGGATGGGGTCCGTCCGTACAATGGGGTATTCATTATTCGGCCAGAAGGAACAAAGCTCTGGCACCTGCTACCCTGTGGCCAGACCCTGAGGGTGTCACACTTGGTGAAAGAAACCGGGCACAAAAGATATAGGATTCCACTTGTAGGACATCTCCAGAAAAGGCACGTCCATGGGCAGGAGACAGGGTGGCCAAGGGCGGGGTGCCCGGGGGCCATGTGGGTGAGCAACTCCAAACCCTGCAGCTGCACCTTGTGGGGGTGAGGTTAGAGGGCAAGAAGGCTGCCGCAGAAAGACACACACGTCTGTGAGCGCGTCCCCTATACCGTAACGCCCGCACAGCAAGCTCCCGACAATCTGACGCTGACTCTGACCACCCGAGGGCCGTGCCAGCTGCCCCTCTGCTGGGGGCGTGGGCCTCCGGTCTAACAGCACCCCAGAAGGGACACCCATCAGGACGCTGCCCGTCCCACCGACCCCAGCAAGCCGTGTCCATGGATGTGACGGCCAAGGCGGCAAGGTAGGCGCCTGAGAGGGAGAGCGCCTTACCACGGCCTCCACCCAAGGCTGGAGGAGCCTGAGCGCCTGCCGAGCAGCGGGTGCCCCTGTCCAGTGGGGCCACAGGGTGGGCTAAAGGCAGGAGGGGGACGTCGGGGCCCAGCAGCCCCAGACCCGAGCAGTAGGCAGTGCCCGTCACCCCAGAACCTCCGAGCCAGGCACCCCGGGGGGCCGAGGCAGCATAGGCTGGACTCCGGGCGGAGCGGGGCCGCGGCTACAGGCGGCCCACATGGGAAGGTGTGCAGCGCAGTGGCACCGCATACACGCACCGGGGCCTCCCCTGCACCCCACCCCGAGCAACAGGCTCCCAAAGAGGCTTCGGCAGGAGCAGCTGACTGGGCAGCCAGAGCCCCGCAGGCAGGCCACCCCGTCCCTGTCGCAGGTGCAGCAGCCAGCCAGGCCCAGACCCACGCCGCCCGGAGCCCCGGGCTTCCCCTGCAGCTCCGTCTGGGGCCCCATCCCTGCAAACCCTGTCCTCGGGCCACCCGTCCCCACCTTCTTACCTTCGGGCCCGGGGCCTCGGGGGCTGGTGCTGCCGGGTGACCAGGGCACCGCCCCAGACGGGGCCCCCAGGGCCGCTCCTACACCAGCCGGCTGCTGCAGGGGGCCCGGGGTACGGTGGCGCCCCGGGGAAGCCGTGGTCCGACTCGGTCTCGGTGGCCAGCGAGGAGGCGGAGCTCCCCATGGCCCCCGCGGTGGCGGCCGCGCCGAGACCCGGGCCTGGTCACACGCGGCCGGCAGGGGGCGAGATGGAGCATGGAGGGAGGCCGACGCCCACGCGGCAGACAAGGCCCGGCTGCTCGGTCACACAACACAAATACACAGAGAGAATAAAGAGAAACAGGAGAAACAGCATGACTCACAGGAAAGAAGCCCCCCAAAGCCCAGGGAGCCCCAGCACGCGAGGGCCTCGGGCACCCGGCCCCACACGGGAACCCCGCGGGGCTGAGGTGCGGGCTGAGGCTCCCAGCCGGAGGCCCGCCCGCCAGCAGCGCCCTGCTCCGCTGGAGCCCACCCCCAACCCTGTAGCTGCCCAGGGCGCCCGCATCCGTCCGCTCGCTGGTCTTTAAAGGGAGCCTCCCCCTCGTGAGAAACAGATCCTACGGTCACGCTTTGTCATAGAAAAGAGGATTGAGGGGCATTTGGCCAAAGGAAAAGGAGGACCGAGCAAGTGTGCACGGCAGGGCAGGGCGGAGGCCCCAAGTGCCCGAACAGCCGGCGGGGCCTCTGGCAGGGACGGCCTGTACCGGGGACACCGTCCGAGCCCCACGGCTGAGCGCAAGGCCTCGGGGCTCGATCTGAACAAGGCCTGTTCCTGCGAGGCTTGGGGCCCAGGAGGGTATGCGCTTGGCTCTGGCTACACAGCGCCCGGCAGCCCGGCTTGCCCCCTCCCCAGTCCCCCCAGGTGCTCGGACAGGTTAGGCGGGCGGGGGCCAGGCGACACACGGAGGAGCTCTGGGTCCAACCCATACAAGCTCCAGCCAGGCCGGCCGAGTCCTCTGTGCAGCAAGAAAATTTGCCAGGCGGCCTTTCCTCGGAGGCACGGGGACGCGGATGGACAGCAGCGGCCACCCTCACTGCCTGGTGGCCTTGCAAGTCTCCTGGCCCCGAGGCCCCCTCCGGGGTCCACCCCAGCTGCCCAGAGGAGGCGAGGCCCCCGGGCCTGCAAAACCCACACCATCCCCCCCGCTCTGTGCAGGAACGTCCGCCGCAGCCGACCCACGGGAGCCCCAAGGGAGCCCCAGACGCCCTGTCCAGTCATCCAGCAGCCACGTGAAGGTCAGACAGACAGACGGGAATCTGGAAAACGCCTTACGTAACCCGCACATCCAAGCTATCTCGGTATCAGCATGAAATCTAGGTACAAGCACGCGTGAGCTACAGGACACTGCTCTCAGCCAGGACCCCTGGGCGCTCCTGCGGTCACACTCCCCCCGAGTCAGCGGCCGTGCATGCCAGGGGCTTGCACACGGGCAGCGCCCAGATCCCCATCTGCCAGGGTCACCGCAGACACCTGTGTCTCCCATGGTTATACCAGACCCCGCAGCCCCTGGAATCCCTGGGCTCCATCCACGCGGGAGCCCCTCCTACGAAGAGCCCGAGCCTCTCTCATGCTCCTTTCGTAGCAAAATCCCAGGCAGATGAAGGATGCAGAGGGTGTGGAGGACCGAGGAGGCCTGAGGTGCAGCCATGCCCGCTGGGGGTGCTTGGCCCCAGGGCTGGGTGGCCCTGACAAGGACCTCTGCCCTTGTCCCCCGTGAGGGCGGAGGGCGGGGTGGGGCGGCTGGCGCCCAGGGGAAGCAGCCCTGAGGCCCGGCTCTGCCGGAGGACAGAGCGCCAAGGTCCTGCCCAGGCCGGGCTGCCCGACGCGCACCAACAGTGCTGATGTGCAGGGTCTGCAGCGGCAGGGAGCGCTCCACCCGCCACAGAGCTGCCCCCGAGCCTCGCAGCGGCTATAGCAGCTGCACCGGCTTCCTGGCACCCCCAGCGACCCCTGACCCTGCAGGCCCTGCCAGGCAGGTGGGCGGCCTCCAGGGTGGGCTACAGGCTGGCAGCCCGGGTCCGTCTCCCTGACGGCTGGAAGGGCTCTCCCCAAGAGCCGCTGGCACAGGAGGGCCTGTCTCGGGGTCTTCAGGGATGACGGCACCCCGACGTCTGGGGGTGGGGAGAGGACGTGGGAGTAGGAGCCCCTGGTGGAGTACCCTGGCTGAGCAGCCCCACGCTGCCTGGGGCCAGTCCCTGGCTCTCGTCCCAGCTCCATGTCGCCGTAACGCAGCACAGGGGGCGTTCACACAGCCTGCTCCCCAGGCCTCGGAACCTGATACGAAGCTCAGGCGAGGACCTCCCGAGGGGCAGAGGAAACCCCGATTCCAGGTGACAAGCGTCCCACCGCCCTTCCCCCACGGGGCCTGCTGGGTGGGCAAAGCAGCCCGCGCGGCCTCACTCTCCGGGCGGGGGCACGGGCGCGGGCCAGGCCGGCAGGTGCCGGGTGCAACACCCACCCCCTGTGCATCTCCGCCTGCCTGGGAAACAGCCTGGCGTCCAGCGCGCGCCAGGTGACCGACGATGTTTGCAGGCTGCCCCTCAGGGCGCCCGTCTGGCTGCTGTGCCTTGAAGAATGAAGCAGAGTGCGTCTCTCCGGGCAGAAGCCGGAGCGCACGCCGTGGGGACGCCAGCCTCCCGCATGCTGTATCATGCGGACGGGCGGGTGCTCCGCGACAGGGTGCCGCACTGGTCCTCCCTGCTCTCGTTCAGGAGTCCCTGCCCTACATTTAAACGGGGCAGTGGCCTAGATCTGGCCTCAGGCAGCCATGGAGGTGGGGCCGCCGTCCTGCCCCCCGCCTGGGGTGGGGCACGTGCCTAGCACGACACCCCAAGAAGACAACCCCTCTTTACGACCCCGTGCGGGGAGCACCTGCTTCGGTCACGGCAGGACCCATCACCCGAGCCCACCTGCTCCCCCCTGCCCCTGCGGGCCCCAGCACGGGGTGGGGGGAGCAGGGGCGGGGTGCCGCAGTGCAGGGATGCAGGCGAGCTGCTTCTGCCCAGGGAGACTTTGCCAGGGCAAGGACCGGGGCAAAGCGATGGCCGGCAGGAGTCAGCAGCCCGTGAGCAAGTAAGGCAGTGGAGGGGACCAGGAGCCCGAGCAGGGGTGTTTATGTCCCGCTCTTCCCATGCCCCGGGGCCCCAGAGTCCAATGGTCCGAGCCCTGCACCGATGCGTGCTGCTTAGTGATGCCTCTTCCGGGCGGCCCCCACAACCACGTCCCACTGCGCGCACTCCCCATGCCGCCCTATGGCTCCCGGGGGAGGCGGTGAACATGGTGTCCCAAGTCCGCGACTGCCCACCCGGCCCAGGACAAGCCTCCTCAAATCTCCCCGTCCTCACGAACTGCAGCAACCCCCAGGTCAGCCCCAAGGCAGGGGCACAGGGGAGGGATGACGGATAGCGGCCTGCTGGGGGGCACCCCAGAACACTGCTGCTCCCTGCACCTGGTGGCCACCCCCCAGAAGGCCAGCCACGAGCCCGAGGACAGGCGGGGCCGGCCAGAGTGAAGCCAGGCACTTCGACCTTCCTGCCACCCCCAGCCCCACCTGCCCCCCGGACGGGCAGGGTGCAACAGGGATGGGCCATCAGGCCTGCGCGGGTGCTTCGGGGGAAGAAACACCAAAGGCGCGCGGCAGACGCACCTGCTCCGCAGCCCGTCCTGCACAGACAGGACCGCAGGCTTGGGCCCCATACTCAAGGGGGCCCGAGGGCACCAGCCGTTGTCGGGGATGCCCACGCTGCGCTCGAGCCCTGCCACCCCACGACCGGCCTGGTCACACCGCAGCACTTGGGAAGGGGCCCTCCCCTCGCAGAAGGCAGGCTCCGCGACAGCAGCTTAGCCAAGGGCACACCCACCGGGAGGGCACTCCCCTGCCCAGAAGATTCTGGACTCTGGCCCTGCAGACCCACCCTCAGGCTTATCAGCACGAGCCCAGGGTCCACCGGAGCGTGCCAATCAGGCACTCGGTCTGGCTCTGCCTCCACCCCCAGGCCAGGGCCACATGGGTCACCCCATCTCCGGACACGTGGACCTGGACAAGGGACGACCCTCGGGCACCTGGGAGTGTCCCCGTGGCTGGTGGCCCTTCAGAAGCTGCATCTGTGCCTTACCCAGAGGAGGCTGGTGGCTCCGGAGAAGCCGGGAGGCTGAGCCAGCACCTCGCTGCCTAGTTTGGAACCCCGACCTCCCCAGCCGGGCTGCCGCACAGCAGGGGACTGTTGATGATCCAGGGCCCAGGGGCCGGGGCCTCCGCCAGCCCGGCTCTGCCCACCTTCCCCAGAGGTACCAAGCGGGCCGGGCTCCAGGCAAGCAGCCAGCCAGGCCGCTAAACGAGTCACCTGGACTCAGATCCGGGCATCGCTGGCCGCTCCCCTCAAGGAGGCACCGCTGCCCCCAGCCCCGCAGCTTTGTCCTCAGAGCACCAGCACCTGGTGGGCACGGGCGCTCGCAGTGCCCTCTGCTCCTTCGGCTCAGAACAGGGCACTGGGCTCCGCAGCGCGGGGGCCGCCTCCACCGGCTCACCGGGGCCCTCAAGCAACACGGAGGCCAGGGGCCCCAGCTGCGTGCCTGGAGCCAGCCAGGCCTGGGAGCAAAGCCGCGGGCGTGGACGGGTCACTAGCTCCTCCTGGGAGGAGCCGTCCTCTGTCCTCACCCCCGCCCTCCTGACCAGGAGCCGCTCCCCGAGCGCACTGCGGGTGCTGGCCACTCTTCTCAGCATTTCTGGACTCTCCCCCGTGCCAGGGACCGACGTCCTCACAGGTCCGGGCAGCCAGCACTGGGACAGCAGTTGGGGCTCCTCGCCGTGCAGCTGGGCACCTGGGGGCGCCTCTGGACACCTCCTGATGCAGCTGGGAAACAACCAGCAGGGGACAGGCAGGGTCTGCGGTACATTCCGAGGCACCTGCTTCCCGGGGTGGGGGTGGGGGTACGAGCCCCTGAACCGGATGCACACTAGGTGCCCGGGCTGCCCACACGGGAGGGGGCCGGGTCGCTGCGCGTCCTTAAACTTCTGCAGAGTCACACGTCACTTTGCGCACCACACAGAAAATTAATCAAATTCTCCAAAACAGCACTTGCAGAGGAACAGGGACATTCTCTGGATTTCGGTTTCTGACTTCATGAGTTTGGTACCGTTTAACGACACATATCATCTACGGAGAAACAAGAGGTGCCAGATGCGTTCTCACTTCGGGCACTTCTGTGTTTGCCGGTGGCAGACGCAGCCTCAGCCCGGGCAGCCTGGCGACCTCCGGCCTCACCGGCAGCACAGCCTCAGGGGGGCAAGGGCCTCCGAGCCTTCAGCTCACCCCAAGGGAGGAAGGCGGAGGCTGGGAAGCCGTGCGGCCCAGGCCCTGGGACTCAGGCCTCTGCAGCCACGTCTCCGGGATGGCAGGGCTGCAGCACGCGCCACCCCTCCTGTCAAATGGACACAGGGCAGGCGGCCCTGGGCTTCCAAGATGAATCTGATTCCAAAGGGCGACTTGTAGGGGAAGCTGGGATGCCGGGGGCCGCTGGCGTGCGAGGAGGAAGTCCGGCCTCAGGTCTGGGCCGCGGTGGCGCGGGAGCAGGAAGCTGCGGCCGACGCCTCGCAGACGCACGAGCACCGCTGAGCGGCAGCGGCCAACCCACTCTCCTCCTGCCCTGCAGCGCCGTCCACGCCCGTCCCGCAGCCTGGCCACCGGGAGGTGCGGACGAAGCCCACTCCATCGCAGGGGAGCTGCCCAAGTGCGACGGCGGGACCAGGACGCAGCGCCTGCACGTCCACCCCGGTGCTCAGGCCAGCCTCGCAGGAGGGATGGTGTCGCTGACGTCTCCTGGGGCCCCTCCCGGGCATGTGCGTGGGCCAGGACACTGCTCTGCCCTCCCGCAGCCCCGGGCCCTGCCCCTGCCAGGCCTCGCCCCGGCGGCCCTGACCCGGCCGTCTGACCCTTCCCTGGGCTGCTGTCAGGGCGCACCGGCCAGGGTAGGGCCGGGCAGGCCGGGCCCAGCTGGAGGCAGCCTGGCCTCACCCCGCGGCCTCCTCCCAGCTCGGTCAGGGGCTGGAAGCCAGCAGGCCCGTGCTCGGCCGACCAGGGCCCAGGCTGCTGGGGAGCCCGCGGGAGTCCGGGGCGCCTGCCATGACCTGGGACTCTGACCCGGGCCCTGAGCCTCGAGCGGGCGCCCCCAGGCCCCGCCGTAGGTGCAGCAGCGACCCCGCAGCCCGGGCTGCCCCTCCGCGCCTCTGCCCGCCGGGCGCCCTCCGTGGAGGCAGCAGGCGGCCCCCGTCCCCCGGTGTCCCAACGGCCGCGGAGCCGAGGCCCAGCCGGTCGGCGCGGAGGCCGCTCGGGGCTGCACACGCGGCGGGCACGGGGCCTGGGTCCGGGGGGGGCAGTCGGGAGCGCGGCATAGCGGCCGCGGGGCCTGCCCGGGACTAGGGGCGCCCGGGGCCGGGGTGCCCGCAGCCCTCAGCGCCCCCGCGCAGCCCACCCGCCCAGACTCACCTCCGCGGCCTGGCGGCGCCGCCTCGTCCCCGCGGCCCGGCCCGCTCGCCTGCGCCGGCCCAGCCGCAACTTGTGCCGCCGGCCTCCCGCGCCGAGTGGCGGAGCCGCCCCGTCCGCCCCGCCCGCCGCACGCCCTGCGCCGCCTCCGTAGCGTAGCGCCCGGTCGGGCCCCGCGGCTACGGCGCGCCCGGGGCGCACTGAGCGCTGTGAATCGCGCGCGCGGACTACCGCTCCCAGAGGGCCGCGCGGCGCCGCCAGGCCGGAAGCTCGGGGCGGTGCCCGGCGCGCGGTGCGAACCGGGAGTCGTAGTCCTCGGCGGCGGGCCGACAGGCACCCGCCGACTGCTCAGGCCGCCCCGCCCGCCAGCACCGCGGGACGTGACCGAGCTCCGCGCTCCGGACGGCACGGCGTGTCCAGTCCCTCTCGGACTGGCGGAAGGGAAGCTCCCGGAAGGGACTGAGACTACGACTCCCAGAATGCCGTGCGCGGGGGGAAGGGGGCGGGGCTCCCGCACGGCCCCGCTCCTGCGCTTCCGGCTGCGCCTTGCCGGCGGCGGGCGGCTGCGGCCGCCCGCACGGGCGCTCTCCCGGGTCGCCGACCCCCGCCTCCCCCCGCTAGCGCCCCGGGCTCGGGGGGCGACCTGGGCGGACACCCGGCCTCGGCCCTTACTGCGTAACCCGGTCACGTGACCCCGTGGCCTCGGCTCCCCGGGAAGGGAGGGGCCGCGACGCGGGGGCGCAGGGGCGGAGCGTCGGCCGCGGCTCGGCGTGACGCCGGGGCCCGCCCCCGCCCCCGCCCCCGCCTGTGCTCGCCTAGCTCAAATACATAAATGAATATTTAAAAGGAAAAAAAAGACTAACACCGAGAGCCCTAGCTCTGTCTTTATTTAAAACATGCCTTTTTTCTTTTTTTAAAACACGAGCGCCGAGCCCGGGGCCCAGCGGGAGGCCCCGCCCCGGGCAGCGGCCTTGCCGGGGTGTCGCCGCGCGACGGCCCCGGAGCCCCCCCAGGCCCCCCAGGCCCAGCCTGTCCCGCCAAGCTCCCTCGGGCGGCGCGGGGGCTGAGCCCAGGGCTGGGGAGCGGGGGAGCGGGGGAGCCGGGGCACTCACTGGTCGTGCGGGAGCCCCTGTGCCTGCAGGCCGGGGTGGGGGCGGGGGCGCCGGAGGTGGGACACGGGCGGCGGCCGAGGGCCCTGGAAGGCCGCCGCCCCGAGCGCCCCTGGCTGCCTTCCCCTCCCCGCTGCCTGTGGCTGCGGCACCCCACGAGGGCACGGTCGAGGGCCGTCCTGGGGGTGCTCAGGGACTACACTCCCCTTCCCGACACTGGCTGGGGCGGCTGTGTGCACCGGCGTCCACAAGCACGTGGCCCCCCACAGAAGCTGCTGGCCCTGAACCAGGCCCCTCGCAGTGTTTCAGAGGCGGGGAGCCCAGCCAGCACGTGGCGGTCTCGGGCGAGCTGCTCCGCGACCCTGTCCGAGGCCGACCCTGTCCGAGGCCGGGAGCTGGGCGCTCAGCTGGAAGCTTTGGGCGAGTGCCCCTGTGCGAATCCTGTGGGTGCCCGTGCTGCTACGGGCGTTGGCACGCAACGGTGAGCGAGACACCCCAAGGGCCTCACACAGTGGAGATCCTGGTGGCATTTGGGCACAGGGACCCTCCGCGGTGGGACACGCATGCTGAGCCACGGGAGGCCGGTGCAGGACACCGTGCTGAGGTGCGTGACCTGTGCTCGGGCCAGCTTTCAGGTGACCCCTCAGTGCCCACTCTGCGAAGCGCCCACGGCCAGTGACCAGGAAGGGCCCTTCCTGGGGCCTGCAGCTCCCAGCCTCTGAACTGCCAGCAGGTGGAGGGGCAGTGCTGGGGCAGCCAGGCTGGGGGCACGCGGGGCGCCCTCCCTTCAGCACTGACGGACAGCTGGAGGACCCAGGACGGCAAGCACCCACACGCCAGGAGCCAAGACCTGGAAGGTCAAGCGGTCCCCTACCAACAAGGGCTGACCTAAGACAGACCGGGGCACTTCAGGGTTAGGGTGGAGGGCGGGGGGGCTTCCTGGCTGGCAGTGAGCACTGCTGTTTGCATTTACGGTGGAGTTCCACCAAGTGTTCTGTGGCCCCACCCTGTGCCCCGGGGGCCAGGGAGGCTGGGAAGCCCAGGGCAGGGGCCAGGCCTGGGCGGCCAGGGGGCCAGACAGTGCACAGGCCCCTACGGGTTTAAGAGCATAAACAAAACACCCGATGGAGCCAGGCGTCCTCCCCGCTTCCAGCTTCTCCATCTGTGGGCTCCAGACGCACAGGGTAGGCAGAGGGCCAGGGTCACCCAGGGCATCAGGCTGGGGACAGGGCTCTCCTGGACCCCCACCGACCTGACCCTGGGGTTGGGGCCTGCAGCCAATGCCTCAACAGTGCCATCTGTCCCCAGCCCCCAGTTCTGCTGGTCCCACCTGTGGGCACCAGGGCAAAAGTCCCACTGACCGGCTTGGCAACAGGAGCCCGTCGCACCGCCTGCATAGGGAACTGTCCACTCTGGGCACTAGGACCGCAGGTGGGACCTGCAGTATCACTCACCCCAGACCCTGGAAAACTAGCAGGGAAGTGGCTCTGCGCAGGGTCTTGGCCTTGGACGTGTCCACACCCCAACAGCCCCCCAGGTTCCCCCTCACTGCCACCCCACAGAGCATCCAGGTCTCCCAGGCCTGACCTTGGGGACCCTCTGGAGTCCTGGGATCCCTGCTCATCACCAGCCAGGCTGTGTCCATTCACCACTGCTCTCAGGTCGTTGACCCGTGGCCAGCACATCTGGGCTCAAGCCCCTTCAGGGCCCTGCTGGGTTGGGGGTGGGGTCCTCGGCCTCCCCCAGGCCTCCGTTGGTATATCTGTGTCCAACACACAGGTAGCTCAGCGTGAGCAAGGTGGTAAATGCACGCTGGCTGCTCCTGTGGATGCCTGGGCCGCGGGCTAACAACTCCCACTTCCAATCAGCCTTGCCCACTCATCCCCAGAACCTTCTCATCGTCCTCCCTGTGATGACAGTGGTACCTGGGCTCTCCTCCCCAGCCTGGCCGCCCAGGCTACCTTCCTGATCCTGGAGCCGAATCCTGTCGGGGTGTGTGGTTCTGGTGGGAGTGATCTGCATGACCCACAGGCCCTGATCCCTGGTTACACATCCTGGCCTGTGATGTGCCCCTGTGGCCCCCACGCCCCAGGAGGGCCCCTCAGCTGAGCTCTGCCGGTATGCAGCCTGGAGGTGGCACCCTGGGGCCTCCAGGAGGGCTCTCCTGCAGCCGGACGCCTCACACCCCTCCCTGGGGGGCCGTCGGACCTCTGTGCACAGGCAGCTCTAATCCTCAGGAGACTATCGTGGCCTTGCCCCCGAGCACACAGACCACCACTGCTCTGCCTCAAGAGTCCTTCTCCCGGGGAAGGAGACAGGGTCACTGTGCAAGCGGAGGCCGGGGCGTCCGTGCAGAACACCTCCCGGCAACTCTGCTTTATGGTTACGGGGCCGCTGAGTGACGGACAGAAACAGACCTGCGTCAGCGTCCGCGGGACAGAGCTGGGCACGGAAAGCAGAGTTCCAGTATTTATTATCATACATATATATATTTTATGTGTATACACAGATAGTTTTCTCTCTTGGAAGTATTAAAAAATTGATCAACCTTCAATCTATAAAAAATACCTACTCTACATGATAGAAAAATCTCTCCTGCAAGTTTACACTGATTTACACCCAAGGCTTTCCCCAAAATGTACAATACGAGGCAACGTCTTAAATCTTAGTGTACAATGTGGGCCACAGGGAGGATGGAGGATGCAGGGGGCACACACGCCCACACACACGCACGCACACGCACACACACGCCTCACACACGCCCTCGCACACAGCATGGCCAGCCTGTGTGTAGGGCCTTGACCCACCCGGGAGCACTCAGGGGCTCCTGGTCCGTGCTCAGGCTCAGGGTGGGGGCAGGCCCAGCAGCCCCCACAGTGGGCAGAGCCTGGCAGGGGTGAACCAGGGCCAGGCAACGGCCTCCTCGAAGGAAGCCCCACGTTGCTGGGGGGCTGTTCTCTGCTCCTGACAACCTGCACCGCCCGGCCTCCCACAGAACGTGGCTCGGGGAAGGACGGCCACATCAGTGGCTTCCAACTCCCAGAGGAAGCTGCTTCCAGACACTGGGCCTCTGGCCTGGGGATCGGGACCTCACCCAGGGTGGCCACGGCCACGGGGGCGCCGTTTCTCACCAGGACACTCTCCACTCTCCACCCGCACCGCACCCCATCCGGAGAGCACACTCCACATGGAGCGACTCGCGAGTCCTGACTCAGAGCGGAGGTTCCTGCCCCGGCCCCCAGGGGGGTTAGTGCAGCAAGGGTCTGGGCCGTGGGAACAGCTGCGTGGCCTGGAGGTCCCTGGGTCTGAAGCTGGACTGCAGTGCGCCTGGCAGCTCATGGCCTGAGCAGCTGACGGGTCCTGCGGCTTCTAGCGGACCCTAGTGTGCACTGCCTCGCCCACCTGTACTCCCCACAGCACCGCCTGTGGCGAGAGGGTCCTGGGGCCCCTGTGACGTCCAGGTGAGGCACGGGGCAGCACACCGCGGGGATGTAGCCTTCCTCTCCTCCCTGATGGGCAGGGCGGCAGGGGGTCTCCACATGGGCGGGAGCTTGCAGAAGGGCTCGCCTGAGCCTGAGATGTGGTCTCTGCATCTCTGCGGACAGTAGGCCCAGTCCTACCCTCTCCTGCATGGGCCCCGATCCCAGGGCTCCCACTGTTCTCCCTCTGCAGACCCGTCAATGCACCCCAGCCCAGCCGCTGGTCTCAGCTGTGCGCGCACTGTGGCCATCTCTTGGGTGCGGATGGGGTGCTGGGCCCACCGGCTGGGCCTTCCTGCCTCTATTTAACCTCCAGGATGGAAGGGTTGGTCTCCATGATGGCCACGATGATGCGGTCAATGTAGTCCTGCAGGCGGAAGTTTATCTCCTCCTGCTTCTGAATTGCGTCCATGAGCTATGGGAAGAGCAATGGTCAGTGCCAGGCCGGTGCACAGACTGTGGCGCGTCGGGGCGCCGAGCCTGCACGGGCCTTACCTCATCTCGGGAGACAGAGCTGATCTCCGCAGCCAGGGACTCTGAGAAGGACGTGGAGAAGAGGTTCTTGGCGCCCTGGATGCTCAGGTTGATGATCTGCCCGTTGAGCTCATCATTCTGCTCCTTCAGGTTCCGGTTGTCCTGGGTCAGGGACGGGACAGCAGCGTCATTCTTGGCTGAGCCCACACAGCACTGGCCCCGACGGGGCTTGTGGCTCCGGACCCGCCCCCGCACGCCCCTGCCCCTCCTGCAGGGGTGCAGGGTGAGTCTGCCCGCACCTGCTTCAGCCTGCGGACCTCCTGCTCCAGCTCACTCTCGCGGGTGCGGCTGTTGTACTCCTGCAGGCCCACGCTGCTGCCCCGGCCCCTCCTCTGCTCGGCCTCCAGCTTGAAAAGCTGCAGGTGCTCCAGCTGCCTGCGCAGGTCCTCAATCAGCTGCGGGCAACCACGGGGGTGAGCTGGGCTCCCGGCACTCTGCCCTCGGCTTCCAGGCCAGTCCCAAGCAGATGACAAGCCCACCCTCCCCAAACACCTCACGCCCAGCACCCCTGCCCAGCACGATGCGGTTACCAGCCTCAGGTCTCAGGACATGGGCGCACCATGCTCACCTCCTGGGTGGCCTCCTTGTCCCTCTGGAACTGGTGCCTCTCGTGACTCAACCTGTCCCCCAGCTTCCTCCTGTTCTCCTGCTCATCACTGAGCCGCAGGGACAACTCTTCAATCTCATCCAGCAACTTCTGCTTCTCCTGTGAAAGTAGGGTACTGGCTGCCAACATGCCTGCCTGCTGCCCTGTCCACGGAGCTTTCCTGAGCGGGCTCAGGACATGCAGGGTGCGTGCGAGCCACCCCATCATGGCTGAGGTGCACACAGCAAGCACACAGGTGGGCCTGGGGAGCTCTTGGTGTGGGGTGGCTGTACAGGCCACAGGGGCAGCTTCTCAGGGGAGGCAGGGCAGGGACGACCCACGCAAGACCAGGATCTGACCCATGGTCACTCCGCGGAAACTGCGCACGGGAGCCAGAGCCCATGTGGTCTTGGATGTCCTGGCAGGGAGGGGAGGCTGGGGGAGCAAGGCCTCTCGAGTGAACACCTGCAGGACAGGGCACAAGGGTCCAGCTGGTCGGCCCCTCAAGGCCATCAGCCTAGAATCGGACTGCAGGTTCCTCTCAGCTGAACCTCTGCACCCATGGGTCCCATGTCCGTGGGAAAGATGGGACGCCAAGCAGGGACCAACACCTTCCAGCAAAGTGACGGCCAGGCCCAGGCTGTGCCTGTCCCCGCCAGCGTCATCAGCTTGCTCTACAGAGCAGCACGTCCTCCGGGCCTGTGGTCATAGCCCTGGCTGGGGGGCTGCCCTGCAGCTGGCCCAGCTGACCTCAGGCCGCGTGCTGGGGGCTGGGCCCCGTGTACGCAGTGCTCCCAGCTAACTGCTCACCTCCTCCAGGCGCTCGATGTTAGCCTTCAGGCAGGGCGTGCAGGACCTCAGCTCCCCGTTCTCCTCGTCCAGCTGCTGCAGCCTGAGACACAACAGCGAGGCTGCGACCTCACACCCAAGAAACGGGTCTCCTTGAGGGTGGGAGCCCACGGTCTCAGCAGCCCTGCTGGGAGCCACTGGGGACGCAGACAGGCTCCCCAACACACCCCAGCCCTTATGCACCACTCGGGCACCTGAGGGCCCAGCTCTTCTGTAAGCCAGGACGGTGATTAAACATACTCTGGGCGTGGGGATACTTCTGGGTTTATAAAACCATAAACACAACCCTGGCCCCTTACAGCTTCCCGCATGGCATGTGTTCATTGCCGCAGTGCCCTTGCCACAGCCCTCGGCCACCCCAGGACATACTAGTCACCACACCACAGTCTCCCTTTATTTCCCATCCCAGGGCCCCCCGGGCCACACTGCCCTCAGCCGCCTGGTCTCCTGCGTCCCCCTGGTCGCTGGCGGTCTGCAGGACTCCTCTGGCTTTTCAGGACCCTGGCGGTTTGATCAGTTCTGGTCCCGTATATGGTACGACGCCCCTCACCCCGGGCGTGTCTGGTGTGTCTCGTGACGGGACGGTCACAGAGGGGAGGTGCCCTCGTCACCAGATCAGGCACCTGGGTCCACACGACTCCACGGGTGATGCCGAGCCGGGTCACCCGGTGAGGTGCGTCTGCAGGTGTCTCCTCCCGTCGGGTCACTGGGCCCAGCGTGCGCCCAGGTTATCATCTGGGATTCCTCTGTAGGGAGGGCTTGTGCGCTCCCCTCCACTTCTTCCTCGGTCCTCACCTTTCCTTTCGCGTCGGGTTATGGTCCAACAGTATTATCATCAGTGTGATACTCCAAGTGTCCCGGCTTTGACCACCAGGAGCCCTGGGAGTGGCCCATCACCGTGTGGATGTGTCTGAGCACTTCCCCTATGTTCTGACGCTAGGACATGCTGCAGGCTCCGCTGGCTCCTCCCCCGCGCCAGCCACAGACTCGGCCTCTCTCCAAGGACGCTGGTTCCTTTCCAGTCCTCACCATAGTGCTGCCTCCTGCAGCCCCCTGTACTGACCACCGTGGGCTGAGGCCACGCCGGAGCTGCCTCTGGGCTGGGCTGATCTCAGGGCCCTGATCTGCCCCCCTCCAGCCCCTAGGAAGTGCAGGAGGCTGACCGGACCCAGGCGCAGAGTGGGCGGCAGGACTGCTCTGAAGCAGTGACATGGAATCCTGCCTGGTTCCCCTAGGGCGTCAGGACACCCGGTCTACGTCACACCTGGCAGGTACTGTCCTGTACAGAGCCCTAGGGGAGGAACACTGAACCACACCGCCGAGGCCCAGGAACAAGGTCAGCCAGCTGCCCGGGCCTCGCCGGCCCCGAGCAGCACCCCACTCCGTCTGCACGCAAGGAGGGCCCAAGTCCAGATGGCCGGCACGGCTCCACGTGCAGCCCCTTCCATGGCCGAACTCTGCAAAATGCACCGAGCTCTTCTCTGGTAACGACAACGTGCCCCAGCCCCAGGAGCTGGAGAGGGCTAGAGCCACAAGACATGGAGTCCTCTCACAAGTTCTGAAAGCGGCTCTGGCTCAGCTCACAAGCCCTATGAAATGCCCCCCTCCCTGAGGAGCTCTGGGGGGCTCTCAGGTGGGCTCTCAGGAGCCTCTTCACCTGTCTGCCGACACATGCAGGTTCTCTCTCAGCAACACTCTCAGAGCTCTGCTCGCTGGCCCCGCTGTACGCAGGTGGCATCCCTCCAGCCTGGACCCCGCGCGGGGCTGCCGTTGCTCTCGAACTTTTACTGATGTCGTGTGCAGGCCGTGCACCCCCCTTCCTGACTTTTCAAAGGCTTAACTCCATAGGAGCAGGAAGGCACTTCCGTCAAGTCCCAGAAAGGGCTGGTGCTCTGGCCAGGAGGATGGCAGCGCGCGGGGTCTGAGCACTCGCATCTGGAGCGGTGTGACAGCTTTCCTCAGGGGGCTTTCCCCTTTCCCCTAACCCTGCTCCATCCCCAGCAGCCCTCGGCCAGGCCAGCCCCAGGGGAGCGCCCCACCTGGCCTGCAGGCTCTCCACCTCGATGCTCCGCTCCCGCTCCAACTTGCACACCAGTTCTCGGTGCCTCCGCGCCTCCTCCAGCGCCATCTCACAGGCTCGCAGCTCCTGCTCCTTCAGCTGCTCCTCAAGGGCATTGGCTCTGTGAAGGTGAAGGGGGGGTAAGAGGCCTTCTGCTCTGCCTGTCTGTGCCCACCTGGAGGCGGGGCGGCAGAGCTGGGGAGACTCCCACCCACAGCTGTGGTCGGGGATGTTCTGAAACAGAGCGTGTGCCCCCTAGACGGCCCCTGCGTCCCATACCCGCACCCAGGGCCTCAGAACCCTGGCAACGTCCCAACAGCGGGGACGGTCTCCATCGCTCTCAGGCAGTCCCAGTGCGTGGATAGGAGCCCTCCCAGGTGCCCACCCCCGGTAGCACCTTGCACCGACACTGCAGGCTGGGCAGCCAGGTCACCACGGCAGAGGCGAGAGCAGGAGTTTGCAAGAACATGAGGACAGAGGAAATGTTCACACCGGGGCCCTGCCCCTGCCCACCACGCCCAGCTGTGGGACACAAGGGCTGACCACCCTGAAGACAAGGGCTCCAGGCCCTGCCCACGGAGCCCAAGCCCCGGCCCCAAGCTGTGCACGCACATAGGCTTCTCAACCTCTTTTTGGTGTGTCACACCTGAGAGCGAACGGAGCTCCATGGGAAGTGTGTTGACGCAATGCAGCCAATGCAAACACAGAGGAGGACCTCGCGCAGGAGAAAGGCCTTACAATTCACAGCTCAGTGGATACCACTCCAGGCAACAGGAGCAGCACGTCAGGAGGACATTTAGAAACTAATTCTTAGAAATTGACAATTTGAGAAGAAAAAAATTTTAAGTTCAGTAGGAGAGTTGAAGGAGAAAACCGAGGATATTATATTTTTAAAAAGAGAAACATGGGGTGCCTGGGCAGCTCTGGGATTCAGCGTCCGACTCTTGAGCTAAGCTTGGATTCTGAGATCAAGCTCCATGCCCACCTTAAAGAACGGGGAAGTAATGAAAAGGAAAAGAAAGTCCCAGAAGGTTTAACACATTTGATGAACAAAAGTTCAGACAAATAAGGAAATAAAGCAAAATAAAGTATAGAGAAATCATTCTGAAAACCTTCCCGTGGGCGCCCGGGTGGCCCAGTGTTTGAGCATCTGCCTTGGGCTCAGGGCATGACCCGGGGTCCCGGGATTGAGTCCCGCTTCCGGCCCCTGCACAGAGCCTGCTTCTCCCTCCACCTGTGTCTCTGCCTCTCTCTGTGTGTCTCTCATGAATAAATAAAATTTAAAATAGATTAAAAAAAATAAAACCTTCCTGAAGCTGAGGGATATCTTTGAGATGAAAACATTGGAACCCACGTGCCAGCACAGGAAACGAGATCCTCCGGCGTCCAGGGGGAGAACTCAGACCCCACAGAGGGCAGCAGAGCCCGCCTGCCAGGTTCCTGGGAGCCCTGCTTCCGGCTATAGTTCCAGACCCGGCCACACGATCAGTGCACAACACGCCCCAGGCACACGAGGCCTCAAGAGCCTGCTCCTGTGCATCCCCCACTCCCCCGCAACCATCCAGGATGTCCTCTGCAGACAACCAATGAGCACGAGAAGAAGAAAACATGGGATCCAGAAAGCAAGAAACCAAGCATGAGGGAAACCTGGGTGGCTCAGCTGGTTGTGTCCAACCCTTAGTTTTGGCTCAGGTCATGATCCCAGCCAGGGTCATGAGATCAGGGCCCATAGTGGGCTCCCTGTTCTGCGAGGAGTCTGCTTGAGATTCTCTCTCTGCCCCTCCCACTCACACATGTGTACGCATGTTCTCTCTCTGAAATAAATTTTTAAAAAGATTTTATTTCTTTATTTGAAAAAAAGAGAGTGTGCACGCACGTGCAGAGGGAAGGGTCAAAGGGAAGGGGAGAAGCAGAGTCCCTGCCGAGCAGGGAGCCTGACATGCGGCTCGATCCCAGGACCCGGAGATCATGACCTGAGCTGAAGGCAGATACTTAACCTACTGAGCCATTGGGCGCCCCATAAGTAAATCTTAAAAAAAAAGCCAAGCACGAGAGCCTGTGTGGGATCTGGGGTGCAGGGAGAGGGGCAGCAGCCATGCAGCAGGCTGGCAACAATGTGAAAACCAGGAACCGTCAAGAAGCAGCAGAACCTGCTGTCCTTAGGAGAGCTCAGGACACAGCCTGAGCCGCGCACGCCCTGGGCCGGAGAGCGTGGACTTCCCAGTCCATACATGGGTAACTGGTGTGTCCCATCAGACAGACGGTGCCTCCCCAGGCAGCGGGAGAAACGACAGGGCGGCCCATCCAGGTTTCCCTGGACGTGGACACGGAGGGAGAGCAAACGTCTCTGGAGATGTGGCATAGGCTGGGCGCAGAGCCACAGCCCAGCCTCGGGCCACGCAGCCAGCTGTGCTGTGAGAGCAGGGGGCAGCCGGCCAGCCCAGGCTCTGGACAGCACAGAGGACCTGCTCCTACCGTGCAAGTGACACCCGGGTGGCACCTCGTGACGACTCGTTCTACTCCGCATCCAGAGAGCAGCCTGCCTGCCCCACACTGGAGGCCGGGTCGGGAAGGTCAGTGGCACCCGGGACGCAAGCATCCCCTGCAGGAGCCACGCGAGGGTGTCACGGCCTGTGTCCACCTGCCGAGTCAGGGCTCAGCGAGCACACGGAGGCTGCGGGGGGTGGGCCTTTCCCTGAGGTCACAGTGTCTGGCGGGACCTCCTTCACGCCCCCGTGGGCATCGCCACCATCCTAGCCCCAGAAGACTGTCCCCCTGGCACCTAGGCCCCGCCAGGCCCACCCAGAGAACACGCTCCTGAGCCAGGCTCATAGGCTGCACGGCACAACTGGTTACACAACACAAAGTCCCTGCGGGGGAAGTCACACCACTGCCTCCGTGATGCGCCGTCCGCCTTGGTGCGTGCTGCCCCACCGGCCCACACGGTGCGTCCTCTCCATCAGCACTTCCCGGTCTCCTCACCTCCGCTAAGTGCCTGCGAGAACCCGCCTGCTCCCAGGGTGGTCCAGCCCCCAGTTCACCCGGGCCTCGGTGCCCTTGCCTGCAAGCTGGGGGCAGCAGGGGCATCTGCCTCCCAGGACACATGGGAGGGGATGGGGATGATGTGGGTGACTCGAGCACAGCAGTCGTCCAGAGTAACAAGACTGCCTCCAGCACAGGGTCAGGAAAGCTTCTCAGAATCGGGGACACAGGCCTTCCCACGTGGCCTCTGCCTCCATCGAAGGCCAGCCTCTACCTGGCACTTGGTGTGGGTGGCGGGGGTGCTGGCCCCACTGCTCCTGAGAGGGGAGGTAGTGCCTCCCCTCGCGCCTTCTTCCGGGGCCTGAAAGGTGCCAGGGGAGAGTGCAACATGCGGGAACCCCGCTCAGGAGGCCCGGGGCACTGGCCCCTGACCTGGTTCCCAGCAGCTGATGAGGAGACTGCTCCAGAGCAGTGGCCGAGGCTGCGAGGTGGGGCCTCACCAACAGGCAACCAGGACCAGAGCCCCCCTCACCTGTGCACCAGCTGCAGGTTCTCCTGCCTCAGGCGGCTGTGCTGCTCCCCGTTGGCAGCTGTGTCCTTCTCCAGCTCCGACACCCGCTTCTCCAGGAACACAACCTTGGTAGTGACACAGGGGTGTCAGAACCGGGAGGCAAGACAGCCTGCATCCCCAGCCAACTGTTCAGGAGGCCGTGTCCACTGCACTGGAGCAGGCCCATCTCAATCACGGAGGAGGAGCATGCGGGGGGACAGAAGGAAGGAGGAGGAGCGCTGGGGAGACAGGGGAGACGGGAGGGAGCACGTGGGGGGGACGGGAGGGAGTACGTGGGGGGGACGGGAGGGATAGCAGGAAGAGCTTGTGCAGGGAACGAGAGGCAGGAGGAGCACGTGGTGGGGATGAGATGGATGGTAGGATGAGACGGGAGTCAAGAGGAGCATGTGGGGGGGACGAGAGGCAGGAGGAGCACAAGGGGGAGATGGGAGGGATGGGAGGAGAAGCACATGGGGGGACGGGAGGAGGTGACCGTGTGCTGTCACACCCCTTCCACAGGAAGGCCGCCGGGGGAACCCAGCCCCACTGGCTCTGTGGTCAGCACCCTGAACCCAGAGCACCCTCACATCCTGCCTCCAGGGCCAGGGCACTGATAGGCCCACAGATGAACACGGGGTACAAGCGACCTCTCCCCTTGCACCCCCAGCCCCGGGGCCCTGAGGACACCTGCTGGACGACGTGAGGGCTGGTGAAGAATGTAATCAGCCCCCGGTGGCAGCACCACCCCTGTCAGCCCTGCAGCCAGCCCTGTCCCCCGTCCCCCAGGCCACAGCCCAGGCCCTACCTTGTCAGCAATGTCCTCCTCCATCCCCTCCACGGGGTCTGGGGCAGGGTCCTGCAGGGACTCAATGGTCAGGGCCCCCGATTGGTGCAAGTGCCTGTGGAGAAGACACAACAGGACAGTACAGACGAGGCCCTTGAGCAGTACACAAAGGGGAAGGGTCAGGGGTTCTGTCAACATGAGCGTTTCCAGTGTGCAGGCTGATGTGAGAACCAGACCCGGGCAGCCCTGGGCCCCAGCCTCCACCAAACAGGGTCCCGGCAGGACGCTGTGACCCAAGTGCCACAGAGAACCCCGCTGCTCTTTGGAACCTGACCTCCTGGACTCCCTCCCTGGCAGTTAATGGGTGAGGGTACTTTGTCCTCGGGTCATAAAACACGACGTCACTCCTCGCTCCGATGTGAAATTATCTCACCTTCCACCATGGGCCCCGGAAACAGGACTTCAGGACCATGACCTGCACACCTAGCGTCCCCACATGTGCTCTTGCTACTTCATTTGTGGCAGCCACAGGGAGGGAGCGGGGGTGTCCCCTGGGGTCGAGCTCGGGGAGGGGCAGAGACAGCATGCTCCCCTGTGGCAGCAGGCTCCAGGGGCAGCGCTGTGGGCCAGGCCAGGGGCTGTGCGGCCCAGGCACCCCGTGGGCCTGTGCGGACCCCTGCACCCTCAGAACTCCTGCCCTCACTCCTCAGCCACCGGCACCCTGGCAGGTGCTCAGCAAACACGTTTGCAGTCACTCTAGGGACAGTCCTGTTGGCTGCTGAGACAGTGTATCAGCTCTAATGTCCCTGCACGTAAACGTCTCAGGGCGTTTGCAGAGTGCCTGCGGCGCGTCCCCTGTGCCGACCGGGCCCCGAACTCGGCAGCCTGACATTCAGAGCTGTGGGGCCTTGAGAAAGCCACCGACCTCCCTGAGCCTCACTCGCCTATGAAGTGGGGATCACAAGCCACAATGAGCTGTAAGCGAGGACATGTGTGAACAGCTCCCATCAAGGACGAAACGCAGACTAAGAATTCAATGAGATGCTATTAGACATTATACCGAACGTCTCCATGTTATCACCACACAAGTTCTCTCTCCTTTTTGGTATTCACTGACGCTGTGCGTTTCTTTTTTTTTTTTTTTTTTTAATTTTTTTTAATTTTTATTTATTTATGATAGTCACAGAGAGAGAGAGAGAGAGAGAGAGAGAGAGGCAGAGACATAGGCAGAGGGAGAAGCAGGCTCCATGCACCGGGAGCCTGATGTGGGATTCAATCCCGGGTCTCCAGGATCGCGCCCTGGGCCAAAGGCAGGCGCCAAACCGCTGCGCCACCCAGGGATCCCACGCTGTGCGTTTCTTAAGTTTTTCTGAGAACTGTTTGAAGGGCATCTTTGCCCCTGGGATCCCAAGTCCCCTGACGCGTCCTGGGTGCGACGGAGCACCCTCCTGTGGATGTCCTCGGACTCCCTGAGGGACACAGAGCCCAAAGGTCATCCTGTTCTGTCCAGTGCTGCTTTTCAACGCCTGTGACTTTGGCCCGAACAAGAGCTCCTGATGTCACTGCTGGGGCAGGAAACGGCCCAGCCCAGCCCCAGAGACCAGCCTGCAGAGAAGCCACAGCCTGGGGTCACCCGTCCTGAGCTCCCAGAAGGCAGATGGCAGCACGTTAGGCACATGCTGGGGAGGTGTTTGTGCAAATCCACCCTGATACACCCCAAGGGGGGCCTCCTGCGCTGTGCCCGCGCAGCTGCCCCGTGGAGGTCCTGCTGGTGCTTTCCTGTCCTGAGGCCGGCTCTGTGCTGGCACCTCCAGGTCCTCATGTGCACACTGACCCCAGAGCCACTTGCACCTGGGTCACGCCCCCAGCCCGGTTGCAGAGGCCAGAGCTGGTGGGTCCAAACCCCACGATGCGGCGACAGGGCTGCAGGCAAAGGTTGAGACACTGAGACGTGGAAGCACCAGCTGTTTTGAGTTTCCCTAGAACTCTAGTGCTGGTTTTAAGGACAAAGAGGCAGCAGACAACTGCGTGCAGAATGCAGAACAGGCCGTTTGTGGACAGGGACTACAAACACCTGTGGACGGGGCTTTCCTACCAGGTGTCTGCGAAGGGAAGATCACGTTCTCAGAGGGGGTTTCAAAGGAGCAGGCAGGCGGAGCCCGAGCTGAGGCAGCGCAGGCCGGGGGGCGGCGGGAGAGCACTCCCTTCCTTGGTTTCAGGCCCTGTAGCCATCTGGGGTGGAACACGGCAGGCAGAGGGAGGACTGGTGATCTGCGTGTGGTTGAAACAAACGCCCTGTTCCTAGGAGTCTGGGAGCCCTGCTATCCGGGGGAGGGCGAGGACAAGTGCACAGGGGGGCTGGTGGCCTTCACCTCTGCTTCTGCTGGCTCCTAGGCCCTAGGACTCTATACAGAAAGAGCAACACAGGAGGTCCACACGCCCACAACAGAGAGGAGGCGTCAGGGAGGGGTGGCAGGGCTGTGGCTGACCCCTGCCTGGGACCACAGAGTGGCTGTGCAAAAGGCAGAGGTCTGGGGGGGGGGGGGGGGGAGTGGACGGCTGGGGGTGATGGCGGGGAGGGACGGCTGGAGAGGGACACCGGGGGAGGGACAGCTGGGGGAGGATGGCTGGCGGACAGGAGAACAGCAGGGGAGGGATGGCTGGTGGGGGATGGTGTGGGGAGGACGGGCAGTGGATGGGGGGATGGCAGGGGAGGGAAAGCCTGGGGGGGACGGTAGGGAGGGATGGCTGGGGAAGGATGGCCGGTGGATGGGGGACAGCAAGGAGGGATGGCTGGGGGGGGATAGCTGGTGGACAGGGGGATGGCAGGGGAGGGCCAGCCGGGGAGGGGATGGCGGGCAGGCGGGGGCACAGCTGGGGGGGGGGATGGCTGGGGAAAGACGGCCAAGGAGGGACGGCTGGCAGGGGGATAGTTGGCGGGGCAAGCAGCAGTACTGCAGCCAACCGACTCTAGAAGCGGAGGCCTGAGAAACGAGAGCGCACTGTGCGGCGTCCTGTGGGGGGCACTGGCACCGCGGCCCGTATGACCTGTGCTGAGCCAGCCGGGCAGGGGCAGGGAACCCGGCCATGCCGCCACCTCCCACCGCACGGACGGCCACCAAAGTGTGTCCTTCACGTCTCTGCCATCTTCTCCTCGCTGTGGTGCCGGCGGGGCGGGCAAGCCAGAACCCACGTCCGGGCCTCGCCAAGACCCTCACTCACACTGCCATGGGCTCATCGACAGCCACGCATGGGGATGCCACCGTGCCCTCCCGGACCTCGCAGCACAGGCCTGGTGAGCTGGGAGATTCCAGCACAAACCTCCCCGCGCGAGGCACGGTCTGCCCACGGCAGCGGTCACTCTTGTCACAAGCCACCCCCAAGAATTATTTTCAGTCCCAGAGCACGAGAAGTGACTTGCACAGGTTTACAACAATACCTTGGAGAAGAGTATTTTCCAAACATGTTTCTAAAAAGCTACGATCAGTGACCCGTTTCAGGAGAACGTCTCAAAGCAGCCAGGGGTCTCCTACCTTGCCACCTTCCTGCTGGAGAGCCGCTTCGCTGGACTGTGTAAAATCAAAATAAACAGGAAAATCGTGTCAGAACAGACAGGGAGGAACGGGAGGAAACAGGAAGCAGGCTGGAGAGATACGGGCTGGGGGCTCTCCCAGCAGGCCCAAGGTCGGCCGCGTATGCGGAGCACCAGCCCCGGGGCTCCCAGGGCCTTGGCCAGGCCTCTCCCACAGAAGCCCCAGATGGAGCTGTGACCGGATCGCAGCCCGGGCCCAGCGGCTGCCGGGGCCCAACGCCTCCCCGCCATGGCTGGCCATCAGATGCCCCATGGACAGAGGCACAGGCCTGCTGGCGACGGGAGGTCTCATCATCAGCCATAACGCAGGCACTGGACCAACATGGTCCAGGACCCCACCCCGGCCGTGACTCGGAGGCCCGTTCTGCGGCCACTTTGGGGCAATAAATACGGTCAATCACATGTCGTCCAGCTGACGGAAGCATCAGCAATGGCAAGAAAGGCCAAACTTACCTTGATTTATTTCTGAACGCGACTGCTAAGCTATGGGCCTCAGCCAGAGAAGACACGAGCCCCTCCAGCACTGGAAGCAGGCCCCTCGTGTCCCTTACCGCGACGGGCCTCCACTCCCCTGGCCCGGGCTACCCCGGAGGAATGCGCTGCCTCAGTTACCCATTCAGGTCGCCCCACCTCCAGGCGCGTCCCTCCTACTTGTTCCGTGGAATCGGATGTAGGCCCCCTCCCGATCTCTCTTGCGTGCTCTCCGGGTACAAGGGGGCCACAGGGACCCCGTGTCCACGGGCCCTCGGCTACATGTGGGCCCTCTCACCCCAGAACCTCCCCCACCCCTGCCCAGCGGCAGCAGCGGCACCCTCAGGGCTCTGCGAGCCTTGGGCCACGGATGCCTCTGTGGACACCCCTCCTGGGGGGCCTCCTGCAGCAAGAGAGCAGACTGCCTCAGGGTCTGGAGGGGAGGCACCCACCAAGCCCCGCTGGCGGGGTGCCGAGGGGCGTCCGTGGCAAGCCTGCCCTGAGTGCTGGTGGCGGGCTGCTCCCTGAAGCTGCTGTTGTCGCGAGCTCCCTCCCCTGAGCAGACCGCGCCTCATCGCTTGGTCCCCGGTTCAAACTGCTGTGTGCTCCCCTCTCCTGGCAGGACCCCGAGCGACACCACACTGTGCATCCTAGCATCCCCGGACTCCCGGCCCTACCAGGACAGGACAGACTCGGGGTGCATGTCGGCCCCGTGCAGACAGCCCGGCCAGGCCACCTCGGGGGTTTATAATTTGAAAACAGACCTATTACTCTTCATTTCTTAATATTCTTGTTAATTTCTACAAAACAACTTGTATTCCTGGAGGCTCCCGGGTCCCTGAAAAGCAGGATCCCTAGAGGCACGCTCTGAGGTTCACTGGGAGACGATAGATTTAACATCAAAGCTTCCAGATACAGGTGGGACCGAATCACCTTTTGCCGTCCACAAACTATGACCCAATACATC
Organism: Canis lupus familiaris; assembly: GCF_011100685.1. Classification (NCBI taxonomy): domain Eukaryota; kingdom Metazoa; phylum Chordata; class Mammalia; order Carnivora; family Canidae; genus Canis; species Canis lupus. The sequence goes on from NC_049227.1 coordinate 40,504,273, forward strand.
TATTTTGTGGCAACTCCAGGGAAACCAACTAGCAAGACCTAGATCTCCGTAACGTCAGCGTCTGGGACAAATTTCCTGACAGCTGTGTCTTGATTACAGCAACAGTGTTAACGGCATAGGAGCCCATGTCAACAGGGTCCTCCTTGGAGCACGGCTGGGGCTGGACTTGGAGCCACACTGAGCTGCGCCCCAGGCTCCCCTCAAAAGGCCCAGCAGAGGCGACTGAGGCCGTCCTGCAGCAGGCTGTCAACACAGCAAAAGATCACTTCTAAAGTGTCCAGGAATGAGGGACCCCTGGAGAGCTCAGCGGTGGAGCATCTGCCTTCAGCTCAGGGTGTGACCCCGGGGTCCTGGGATCGAGTCCCACGTGGGGCTCCCTGCATGGAGCCTGCTTCTCCCTCTGCCTGTGTCTCTGCCTCTCTCTGTGTCTCAGGAATACATAAATAATGAGAGATGAGATACGTGTCTCTGTGTTTACTATCAAATACAGAGATGGCACTCCTGGCCTGGAACCCATGGAGGCAGGACAGCAGCCTCTGCACGGGGAGCACAGGTGACCCCCAGCCAGGTGGAGGGGCCTTCCTGGAGCTCTGGGCACCAGCTACACACACAGGATGAAAGGCTAGTTTTCCCTGCGACAGAGGCCAGCAGCTGTTGGGAGTCAGTAAAGGCCACATTTCCCCCCAGTCTCCCTGGAAGGCTAGGTTCTCAGCAGAACTGTGGGGACCTCCCCCCAGACCCTGCTCTGAAGCGGCCGACTGGCCACAAAGATCCCTCTGCACTCGACTGGGCATTTGCTGGATTCCAGTCTGTGCGGTGGGTGCTGCACAGAACATAAAAAAAACGGGTTGGGGGCGCCTGGGGGGCCCCGTCGGTGAAGCGCCTTCAGCTGGGGTCACAGTCTCAGAGTCACGATCAAGCCCCACTGGGCTCCTGCTCCCTCGACCTCTGCCCCCTCCCCTGCTCGTGCTCTTTTGCTTGCTCTCTTACTCTCAAATAAAATCTTAAAAAAAAAAAAAAAATGCAAAAAGAAAAAGGTTGAAGATACTGAATGTGGTGCATTGGACCCAGAGGCAGGTGAGCAGTCCAACAGGGCTGCCAGCCATGGGGACCCACCGGGAGGGCCTGGCTTGGCCAGGCAGCAGTTTCTAGAGGACTACTCCTGCAAGCTTGCCGACCAGGATGGCTTCCTTCCTACCACAACTCATGTTACCTCCCAGCAGCAGCAGCCCGAGGCCCCTTCTTTCAAGAGCTCACCGCAGACAGCCGCCCTGGGGCCCACAGCACCCCTTCCCGCCCTGTCCACTAGGCGGGTGCTGCTGTGGGAAACCACCAACGGACCCCAGGGGCTTACCTGCACTACAAGCTTCATCAACCACGTGCTCAGTGGACATGCCCATAGGCACAAGCTACTCAAGCACGTTTTCTTCAACTGTCAAGTCGTGGGGAGCCAGCAAAAGGGCTGTCTCCTCCCCGAGCTCTGGCCTAAGCAGGCTGGTGCAGGGAACGGAGAGGGAGGCAAACACGGACGCACACGGGAACCGAGTGACAGGACGGGGACCAAGGCCGGGGCGGCGGGCACATGCTGGACCCCAGGGTAGTAAAGGTGGGTATCGTGGTAACAGGGTCTGAGGCAGCCTCACAGAACTGAGTGCGGGGACACCTGGCCGGCTCAGTCGGTGAAGCACAGGACTCTTGATCTCGGGGTTGTGGATCTGAGCCCCATGTTGGGGGCAGAGAATACTTAGAAATAAAAAAAAATCTTAAAAAAAAAAGGTCCAAGGGAAGGCTCACCTGATTTAAACAGACTCCTGGAAGCTCTTTACAAATGTGTGGGGTTTTTTTGTTTTTGTTTTTGTTTTTTAGAGCAAGAGATCATGAGGAGGGGGTGTGGGGGGATCCCAGCAGAGTCCACGCCAAGTGTGGAGCCTGACGTGGGGCTTGATCCCACAACCCTGAGGTCACGACCTGAACCAAAATCAGCAGTCAGAGGCCCAAGGGACAGAGCCACCCAGACGCCCCTCCAGATCTGTTTTTTTTTTTTTTGGGGGGGGGGGTCCAAGTATACCCAACCAGCGGAGCAGGGACTTGGACCCAGATCTGTTTTTAAAGACGAAGCTTACTTTACATTTCACAAAGCCCTCTCATGTGACTCCTTTAGTAAAATGAGGAAGGCTGCTCTTTCTAGGTGCAGACTTTGCCTCACACGGACTTCCCCATGCAGGACCCACAGCGTGTGAAGGCTGTTTCCACCCGGGGTCGGCGGCAGTGGCTCAGATGGAGGCATGCACACAGCAGGGGCAGAGGGCACCCGACACAGGCTTGGCGCATGCGGGGCAGGGGGCGAGCGTCCCTCCCGCTGGACGAACAGCAAGGCCAGGCACTAGCCAGTTACCTATTCTTTTCAAGGTCACTCAGACGAGCGGAAAGATCCTCGAGGCGGTTGATTTGTTTGTGGCACTGGCTACAGTAAAACTCAAAAGCCTCATCAGTGAGGATGCTGTGCAGCTTTGCAGCAAGCGGGTCGGTGCTAGAGAGACGAGAAGCGTCAGTTCAGGAGACAGGGAGGACCCACCAGGTTATCTGCGACCCCGTGGATGGGCCCTGGCTACGGGAGACGCTGGCTCTTCCTCCGGACCGCTGGGAGCCCACCTCCCTCAGCGCCACCTCAGGACTGGCTGGAGCAGTGGGGGACGTGGCCACACACCTGTTCCTTCCTGCTCAGGTGCTCGGAGGAAACAGGTGCAGCCCATCGGCTCCATTCTAAAACAAAACCCCTTCCTTAGCAGGACGTGAGCGACTGGACATGCTGCTTTCCCCTTTGTCGAAAACACGTCAGTGTGGGACAGCAAAGCACTGGCGGGGTTCTACTTGCTGTACTGTAGCTCCGAAAGCCCACCCCTGCTGAACTAAGAGTGCACGAGGAGTCACCAAGAATTAGGCCATCTTGAAGGCCTTCGTTAAAAACTCAGGATTCAGGACACCCAGGTGGCTCAGTGGTTGAGCGTTTGCCTTCAGCTCAGCGCCTGATCCTGGGGTCCTGGGATCGAGTCCCATGTCCGGTTCCCCGCATGGCACCTGCTTCTCCCTCTGCCTCTCCCTGTGTGTCTCTCATGAATAAATAAATAAAATCTTAAACAAAACAAAACTCAGGATTCTCTTTGCCTCCCTGTGATCTAATCTCAGTGGACTTTCAGGGCACTGGCAGGGCACCTGCTGAGGGAAGATGAAGCAGAGAGGGAGCTGTGTCCCTGGGGCATTGGGGCCTGCTGGCTTCTGGAAGCCTGCTTGGAAGTTCCACGTAAAGGTAGGTGGAAGGGAAACATTGGGGGGGCGGGGGGCGGGGGACACACACCTGAGAGAGGCACAGACTAAGCAGACAAGAAAGGTTCCCAACCTGGACAGACACGTATTTAGCAGTGCCCAGTCCTCGACCTCGGCATCACCACCACCACGAGTGTGCGTTCGGAGAGGAAAGCTGCTAAAAGCACCCGCACGCCTCACTCACACCAACTCCCAGGCACTTGCCACAGAGGCCCTTCCCCAGGCCAGTAGGTCCTCTGGGCCAGGGCAACAGCCTGGGCAACACAAGGGCCTTGCTGTTGCGGGGTCAGAGATATGTGGCTTCAGGTGTCAGCAAAGAGAGAGGGTCTCAAGAACTGGCCGTAGAGGGGAGAGGCGACGGACGCGGACCAGTTGTGGGGCCAGCCAAAGGCTGCCAGGTCCTCGTCTAGATACAAGTGAGGCCCTAAGAGGAAGGCGAGCCGGGGAGGACCCAGCTCCTGGAGTGAAGGTCCACCGTTTAGACCTAGCACTTCAGCTGACTGAGCAACAACTTCCCACACAGTTGGGGGATGTCTGATAATTATAAGAAAATGAATCCAGAGAGTCATCCCCGATGTTAAAGCCTCCCGCAGAGGTGGATCAGAGGGTTCAAACTTGCGACTACAAGAGGAATAAGGTCTGAGGACTGAATATAAAACATGGTAACGACACTATTACATAACTGAAATTGCTGAGAGCAGACCTTACGTCCTCTCTCCCCCTCCCTGCCCACACACACACACACACATCCCAGCAGAGCAGGGCCATATTACCTGGGGGTGGGGAAAGCGGGGTCTCTGCAGCCATGCTCCCCACTGCAGAGGGTCTCCAGGGACAGCTCTGCCTCTCTGCCCTCGCCATAGTCCTCAAAATGCTCCTCGCCACCTATCACAGTGACGACGGACTGGCTGTGCAGGTGGGATCTGCAAAAGCAAAACCAAAGGGACTCGCTGTGACTCGTGGCCCTAGAACCAAAGGGGTGACAGCACCTTCCAGCACAACATGCCCGAGCCACATGTCTGAGTTCCAATGTCCTAGCAAATGTGTTAGAAAGGAGTAAATGAATCGGTGAAAGTGACTTTAACAATATATTTTAACTTATTCCAACGTATCCAAAATATCTTTTCAGAAGCAGTATTTTATATTCTTTATTTTGTAAAACGTCTTTGAGATCTGGGGTTTGCTGTGAACGTCCAGCACACCCCACTTCTCTCAGCAGCTCCACATCAGGCATTCAGCTGCAGACACAGGCCCACGTCTCCTACAGACAGACCCCGGGCCTCTTCCAGGTGCTGCTGTCTTCATACGACTGCTGGCCAGCATGGGGACAGACTTCTGCTGCGACGTAAAATTCAGAATAACAGACTCCAACGAGGGAAAATAAAGGGCTTGCTAGCACCTGTCCTCCTCCTAAGGAGAGCACTCCTCCACACCCACCCTCCAGAGTACAAGGTCATGGGACCGGGTAGGTGCTGGCAGAGCCTGGGCCAATGCTCGGAAACCCAGGGCTTCAACATGGGCAGAGAACAGCTGTGGCGTCCTCAGAGCCTCCACCAGGGCTGGATTAAGCTCATCACCACTAATCCACGCAAAAACCTGAGAGCTGCCCCTTTCAGTAGAGGAAAGGGAGCCTCAAGGAGCCATGACTGCCCTGTAGGCAGAGTGAGGGACGGAACTGGGTCCCTGTGCACGTGCCCCAGACCCACGCGGCTGCTCAACATTCAGAACTGGTTCCAACTTCCCACCCACAAATGCACACACCCCTGGAGCAGTCCTGAAGCCACGACAGACAAATCCCATGGTCTTACACCTGCTTTCAGTTACAATGAAATCCAAGTGAACTGAAATGGGGGTGATCTTAGCACTTCATACCATCCTCTGAAGCATATCTGTAAATATGATTACATACATATAAATGAGGGCACCTGGGCGATGGAGTTGGCTAAGTGTCTGACTCCTGGTCTCAGCTCAGGTCATGATCTCAGGGTCATGGGATCAAGTCCCGTGTCGAGCTCTGCGCTCAGCGTGGAGCTCAGGTCATGATCTCAGGGTCATGGGATCAAGTCCCGTGTCGAGCTCTGCGCTCAGTGTGGAGCCTGCTTGAGATTCTCTCTCCCCCTCTCCCCTCCTCCCCACTCCCTTCCAAATAAATAAATAAATAAATAAATAAATAAATAAATAAAACAAATACATGAAGCAAAAATCTTTGTTCAAACACTAGAAGACCTGATATTATGAAGATGTTGATTCTCCCCAAATTAATCTGTATCAATACAACCCTAACCATAATCCCTGCAGATGCCTTTCTCCAGAAGCCAACAAGCTGACTCTAAAGCCCACAGTGGGGCAGCCCAGGTGGCTCAGTGGGGACACCCCAGGTGGCTCAGTGGTTTAACGATAACTTTAGCCCCGAGCGTGATTCTGGAGACCTGGGATCAAGTCCCACATCGGGTTCCCTGCATGGGGCCTGCTTCTCCCTCTGCCTGTGTCTCTGCCTCTTTCTCTCTCTGTGTCTCTCATGAATAAATAAATAAAATTAAAAAAAAAAAAAAAGCCCACAGTGTGGGACGCCCAGGTGGGTCAGTGGTGGAGCATCTGCCTTTGGCTCAGGCCATGACCCTGAGGTCCCAGGATCGAGTCCCACATCGGGCTCCCTGCATGGAGCCTGCTTCTCCCTCTGCCTGTGTCTCTGCCTCTCTCTGTGTCTCTCATGAATAAAAAAATCTTAAAAAGTCATAAATATAATAAAAATAATTTAAAAATTAAAAAGCCCACAGGGAAAGGCAAAAGGCCAATGGCACCAACACAGCGTGTCAGGAACCAGGCTAGAGGACTGACAGACAGTTCAATCCACAACACGCTCGAGTACAAAGACTGTGCTGATCCAAGAATGGACAGAGAGCACAGCGTGCGTGCTCCCGACCGAGCCACACACACTTAGCCACAGGACCAAGGTGATACCAGACAGCGAAGAAAGGAGGAATCTTTTCAAAACTGAGGCTGAGTCGACCGGATAATCATTTGGGAAATGACCCCTACTTCACACCCCAACAAAAATAATCAGTCACAGAGAAATTGCAGATCTGAATATAGAAATGAAAAAATAAAGCTTTTAAGGGAAAACAAACGTGAACATCATAGTGACGTAAAGTAAGCAAAGATTTCTACAACTATACAGAGGTGATAACCAGAAAAGAAGAATGGCTAAACCAGGCCATAGGAGAATTAAAAGCATCTGTTCCTTAAAGACACCTGCAGGAAAGTGAAAAGGTGACCTATGGAGCAGGAAATACATCCCTGTAATTCACTACCCAGAGAGAAGACCCACATCCAAAATATATAAAGGGATCCCTGGGTGGCGCAGCGGTTTGGCGCCTGCCTTTGGCCCAGGGTGCGATCCTGGAGACCCGGGATCGAATCCCACGTCGGGCTCCCTGCATGGAGCCTGCTTCTCCCTCTGCCTGTGTCTCTGCCTCTCTCTCTCTCTCTCTGTGACTATCATAAAAAAAAAAAATATATATATATATATATATATATATATAATATGAGCTCCTACAAATCAGTAAGAAAAAGATAACCCAACAGATCAGGAAAAGTCCAATCCCACCATGGCCTGTTTTTGTAAGGTCAGAGTGGGACACAGCCATGAGCCATACCACTTGTACTTCACCAGGAAAGCCTGCGTAGTAGCCACTGAGACCATACAGCCTGCAAGCCAGAGAAATACTTATTATCTGACCTTTTGTAGAAGTCTGGAGACCCCAGCAATAAACAAACGGGTAAAAGACTTGAACATGCGCTTCACAAAAAAGAATCTCGAAATGGGCAATAAATGCAAAAAAAAAGGCACTCAGTCAGGAAATGCAAGTAAGAACCATCCCACAGCAACACCACACTCGACACCCTCCAGAAAAGGAGCTCAAGGGATCCCTGGGTGGCGCAGCGGTTTGGCGCCTGCCTTTGGCCCAGGGTGCGATCCTGGAGACCCGGGATCGAGTCCCACGTCGGGCTCCCGGTGCATGGAGCCTGCTTCTCCCTCTGCCTGTGTCTCTGCCTCTCTCTCTCTCTCTCTCTCTGTGACTATCATAAATTTAAAAAAAAAAAAAAAAAGAAAGAAAGAAAGAAAAGGAGCTCAAAAAAGCAGCATAGAGCAGGCGGTTGAGGAAAGGGAGTGACCAGAACCCCACCGGCAGCTGGCAGGTTAAGCACTTGAGAGAAGCCGGCCTGTACCTTTCCCACAACCCAACAAGCATGCTGCAGACGCAGCACCAACCCCCTCCCAGGGACAGACAGGCCACCAAGACATGAGGTGCTTGCAGCAGCAGCTTTGTGCAGAAAGCCAGAGTGAACCACCCAGATGGCCACCAGCAATGAGTTAAAAAGCTGCAGCCCACCTCATACAACAGAATGATAATAGTAAAACAAATGACGGACAGCCATGCACAAATACTGGGACAGACCTCAACAGCCATGACATTAAGGGAAAGCAGCCGGGTGTAAAAAGGCTACAGTGTGGGGGATCCCTGGGCGGCTCAGCGGTTTAGCACCTGCCTTCAGCCCAAGGCGTGATCCTGGAGTCCGGGATCGAGTCCCACGTCGGGCTCCTAGCATGGAGCCTGCTTCTCCCTCTGCCTGTGTCTCTGCCTCTCTCTCTCTCTCTCTCTCTGTCTCTCATGAATAAATAAAATCTTAAAAAAAAAAACTGGTACGCTTGAAAAAATTCCCTAACTTATCAGTGAGGATTGCCTCTTAAGTGATTTATTTATTTATTTTTTAAAAGATTTTATTTATTTATCCATAGACACAGAGAGAGAGACAGAGACACAGGCAGAGGGAGAAGCAGGTTCCACGTAGGGAGCCCGATGTGGGACTCGATCCCGGGTCTCCAGGATCACACCCCAAGCTGCAGGTGGCGCCAAACCGCTGCGCCACCGGGGCTGCCCTCTAAAGTGATTTATTAGGCAAATGCTCAGTGCTGTGTGGTCACTCCACCCGAGGCGCAACCCGGGCCGAGCAGCGCGGTCCTGAGGGGCCAGGTCACCTGCGAGGCTGCGGGCCTGTCCCACACCGGCTGCACTCACGTGTCACCATGTGATACTGCCGTTAATGAGGAAAAAAACACAAGAACTCTGTGAGGGCCGAACAAGAAAGGAAATCAAATAAAATAAGCAAAACGAAATAAAATCAAACCACTTGCAAGGCTGCGAGGCATGACGGCTTCCCACACAGCACAAGGAAAACTGCCGGCTCTCATCCCAGGGCCACGCAGGCCACCCGGCACCTGTCGGACCCCGCCCTCTCCCTTCGCAGGTGTTCAAACACCCGGGGACCCGGGGAGCAGGGGCAGGAAGAAGACCTGGGAAGGGATGCGGTCCGGATAAGCAGGTTCCAAGATCCTGCTGGGAGACGTGCCCTGAATATGGTGTCCTGCCCTGGTTTCTAGGAACTTCAGTGAAGAAACCCAGAACCCAGTTCTCCCTACAGCCAAGGAAGCTGTGCCGTGGGTACAAGCAGGGTATCTGTCGCCAGGAGGAGCACCTCCCAACACAGAGGTCCGCTGTGGCTGAGAGCGGGCTCGGGGCAGTGGGCGTGCGCTCATACCAGCACGACAGGCCATGCCGCAGGGCCTCCATCCTCCCCAGGTCCCCCAGGGACTCTGCACCGCTGACTCCAAGCCCTCCACAAACCCAATGTGCCCACGGGACACATCCCCTCAGTGTCTTACGAACAATACTCGTGCCATGCCCACACCCAGCCTACAGACCTGCCCGGGAGCAGCAGCAGAGCACCATGGCCGGGATCCTCCATGGTGTCCAAGCACTCAGGCTGCAGCTCAGGGTGCACCAGGGTGCTCGTGTCCTCGTCGGTGAAGGTCTCACACTCGCTGTAGGTGCTCTCAGACCCCATGTATGCACTGTCTGTCACCTCATTGGCCTAGGAGAAGAATGCTGAGAGTCAACGCCACGCTCTAAAGTGGCCAGGCGTCAGTAAGCCCCCATGCCCCACACCGCGCCCTACTGCAGGCACCTTAGAGACCACGTGGCGGGGCAGCCTCGGCAGGCTCTCAACCACACCTGGGAGCAGAAACGTTAGCCTATAAAAGAATCCAATATGTTTAAATACTGAAACACAGGCACATGTTCCAAAGCAGAAAAGCTACGAGAGCAATTCTGAAAGTTGGTTATGTAGGTCTACCTAAAAGAGAGAAGACCTGCAACAGCACATGATAAATCCCAGTGAGCCCACCCATGTTGTCACCACCAGCACCGCAGTTAGTTCTCTCCTAAGACCAGGAGAAGAACACGCTCGTTAAAAAGTCACCATCAATATGTGTTATGTACGCTCAGGCTACTGCTTGGAAACTCAATCACGGGGTCTCACCACAACACACTAGCTCATCGATTATTTAGACAATGCATTTCGTTCACTGGTTAAAGGTCCACCTTCCACAAAACCGATCTTTGTTTTCACTCTCTGGATCCTGTGCCCAGCACAGGGCCAGGCACGCAGCACAGTGCAAATGGCTCAAACCCAAAGAATCAAGCCATTTTCATTTTATTGTCTCAGCTTTAATTACAATGCAGTTGCGCTCATTATGGAAAGAGGCCAACAGTTCAGGCTCAAAAGTCTGAAGTTGAGATCCCTGGGTGGCTCAGTGGTTTAGCATCGCCTTCAGCCCAGGGCACGATCCTGGAGTCTCGGGATGGAGTCCCACGTTGGGCTCCCTGCACGGGGCCTGCTTCTCCCTCTGCCTGTGTCTCTGCCTCTCTCTCTGTCTGTCTCTCATGATTAAACAGATAAAATCTTAAAAAAAATAAAGTCTGAGGTTAACAACATGAAAACAGGTAAGAGGGACATCTGGGTGGCTCAGCGGTGGAATGTCTGCCTTCAGCCCAGGTCGTGACCCCGGGGGTCCTGGATCGAGTCCTGCACCGGGCTCCCTGCATGGAGCCTGCTTCTCCCTCTGCCCGTGTCTCTGCCTCCCTCTGTGTCTCATGAATAAGTAAATAAAACCGAACACACACACACAAAAACCCAGGTAAGATTCTAGAAAAGCAGCTGGAGAAGAGTGCATTGTGTCCTGTCATCCTGAGGTAACTGCTCCTCCCCTAACTCTGCGGGCCTCTCCTGGCTGCAGCCCCGGGCCTCTCCTGGCTGCAGCCCCGTGGCTCCTCGCCTCACCAGGGGGCGTGAAGGCCCAGGCCGGGCTGGTGGGATCCTAGCGTGACAATGACAGCCCAGGGTCCATCCTCCATCCACTGCCAGCCCTGTGACCCCACACTGGGTCCCCACAGCTCCAAGCCCTGTTGCCTCATCTATAAAACGGGAGTGGGATCGAGAGACAGGGAGGTACGGAGAGAAACGTGGAAGACCGTGGGCTCACGGCCCCAGCTGTGTGCAGCCAGGATGAAATGAATGATGAGAGGCGGTGCAGATGTTCAGTGGTGTTACCTGTCTCCACGGGAAGACCCCGTCTTCCTTGGACTCTAAGGCAACTGAGGAACCCCTCAAAACCACTCACTTCAAAATCTGAAGCCAGGAAATCCCTTACAGAGCCTCAACGTCACCGAGCGGGTGTCACCTGCTGCTGGGCAGTGTGAGGCAGGCACTGGGATGTCAGGGGCAGGGCCCGCAGAAGCAGCACAACAGGACAGGAACTAAACCCCCCCGCCAGTCCCTGACGTCTGCTGGGGACGGCTGCTGGTTCGCTGGGCACATCGGGTGCCGCCTCGAATCACCCAAGGATGGAGAGGACGCCCACCCCACGGCCCGCTGCCTGCAGGACAGCCCAGGGCACCCTCACTCCTCAACCGCTCAGCCCCACTCCCCCCAATCCTCACCCAGCAGGCCCATCAGGGACCCTGAGATGATTTCCTGGGGAAGAGAACTTAAGTCTCGAGGTCAGCCTCTGAAAGGCTAACCGACCAGTGCCTCCGAAGAGCACAATGCTCCCCCCCAACCCCCGGCGGTGTGGACCCTGGGCCCGCGACTCGCAGCCCAGGGTGTGCGGCAGGTTAGGCCAATGCAGCCCGGAACCGAGGCCTGGCCCCGGGGCCTGCTGACCTCACGGCGAGGGGCGCATCACACAGCTGGGGCCAGGCTGCAGTGCACGCCGGACAGGCCAGGTGCGAGCTACTCTCTGCCGACGGACCAGTGACACAGCCGCAGCACACGTTCCCTTCTGGGCAACTCACCGGCCTTGGACAGCTGAGCGGGGTGGTGCTCCCCCGCCTCTGGCTCCTCACCCCTGAAGCAAAGCCGCTGCTGCACACGGAGGAGTAGACGAGCGCTGCTCCCGCCTCACCAAGGCGTCAGGTTTGCACTAACCCTTAGTTGGCCCCAAATTACAGAGCGGTCCCACCCGCGCCACTGCTCCCACACCCGCCCCCCGGGGAGCTGAGCGGTGGGAGCCCAAGGGCGCAGGGTCCGGCTCGGGAGCCGCTGGCGCCACGATTGTTGCCCCCCTGCCCGGCGCTGCTCCGCCGACGCTGGGCCGCCCTGCACAAACGCCAGCGGCCAGGCAGTTTCGCAGAGCAGCTGGCTAACATCTGCCTTTCAGGAGCGGCCGAGGTGGCCTCAATGCCTGGCCCGACGCACCAGCCCGCACCCGCCGCCACACAGGACCCGGCTCTGCCCTGAAGTCAGTCTGTGCTGTCAACTTTAAAATTATTTACAAATTACAGACGTTAGGACGAACTCCCTGGAAAACCAAAGCACACGCAGAACACTGCTGCCCCGTGCGAATGTGACCTTCCGGGCTTACCGAGGGCATGCTGGCGGGTGAGGCGGCGGCCCGGGCCATGGCAGGAGCCCACCCGGTCGGGCCCTTGGGAAGCTCCGCTCCCTGCCCTCGGCGCCGCGCCCCACGCTCCGGCAACTGCTGGGCACGCCGTCAGGCCCGGCCACCAGTCACCACCAGCCACCAGCTTCCGCGGCCAGCCACGCGGCCTATCTGCCAGTTTGCTGGCGTTTAGGCAAAACCGGCACGCTCACCTGAAGGCCCATCACAGCCTTGGAGAAAGTTTAACCTGCTCCCAGACACGCTCCATTAAACCTCCTGCTGCACGGACCGGTGGGGGGGGGGGGGGGGTGCGCGCGCAAAGTTCAGGAAGTGTCCTTGTCAGCTCCAAAACAGACCTCAGAGCAGGGGCTTCCGCTGTGACTGCCAAAGCTCTGCTGTGACAGTCTGCACACAAGACGCAGGCCCTGTCCCCAGGCCCCGTCCCTGCACCGAGGCGGCCCTTTGCTCTGGAGGCCTCGGGTGAGGAGGAGGAGGAGGAGGAGGAGGAGGAGGAGGAGGAGGAGGAGGAGGAGGAGGAGGAGGAGGAGGGGCCGAGAAGGCACAGCGGGAGGTGCTGATCGTCTCTGCCAGTGCTGTTCTCCGTGACCCTCCCGATGCCCGTCAGCAACCCTGAGACGTGGGCTGGGCCCTGCACCCGTCAGTACCTCCCAAGCAGGTGTCCCCCCAAGGAGCCATCAGGAAGCAGGAGGACCCAGGAGCCCCCAGCCGCGGAGGGCAAGGGTCCACTGACCCACACTGTTGTGTGTTCTCCCAGGGAGTCAATACGGGCTCACATAGGTCTGAAGATCCCCGCCGCAGGGTCCCCAGACGGGAGACGTGGGCGTAACGCACGTGCTCCCCACCCATATTTTTACTGAACTTTCAAGATAACATGATGCACAAGCTTCTCTAAAGGACCCTCTCTCTACGAGTTTCACAGTACCTGGTTCCAATCCCCTCAAAGTCACAGCTGAATATCCTAAAAAGCATAAAAAGACAAGGAAGAGGACAGCCCGGGTGGCTCAGCAGTTTAGCGCCGCCTTCAGCCCAGGGCCTGATCCTGGAGACCCGGGATCAAGTCCTGCATCGGGCTCCCTGCATGGAGCCTGCTTCTCCCTCTGCCTGTGTCCCTGCCTCTCTCTCTATCTCATGAATAAATAAATAAAATCTTAAAAAAAAAAAAAGACAAGGAAGAGCCTTCAGTGCACATGATGAAGCAACAGAAGCTAATCAGCAAAGGCCGCTCACAGGCTTCCAACTCTGCGACATTCTGGAAGAGGCAAAACTACAGCCAAAGACCAGCCGCTGCAGGTGCTGGCAGTGAGGGAGGGATGAGCGCAGGAGCAGAGGTGTCGAATGGAGGCTTCCCTGCGCGACAATACATGATGAACACGTGAGCTTGTACACTCGTTAAAGCCCACAGAATGCATGGGGCACCTGGGTGGCTCAGCCGGTGCAGTGTCCGCACCCAGCTCCGGTCATGACCTTGGGGTCCTGGGATCGAGCCCCGCGTCAAGCCCCATGTGGGGGGCCCTGCTCAGCGGGGAGTCTGCTTCGCTCTCTCCATCTGGCCCCTCCCACCTGTCTGTGTGCACACTCTTGCTAAAATACATAAAAAATAAAATCTTTTAAAAAATTATAATAAAAACTCCCACAGAATGCACACCACCAAGAGGGAGCCCTAATGTAAACTACAGGCTTGGGGGTCCCTGGATAGCTAGCACCGCCTTCAGCCCAGGTATTGATCCCGGGGTCCTGGGATCGAGTCCCACGTCAGGCTCCCTGCATGGAGCCTGCTTCTCCCTCTGCCTGTGTCTCTGCCACTCTCCGTGTCTCTCATGAATAAATAAATTAATTAAAAACTAAACTACAGGCTTTCGTTAACAACAATGTATCGATCCTGGATCAGCAGTTATAACTAATGCACCACACTAATGCAAGACGCTCATGATGGAGAGAACCGTGATGTGTGTGTCAGGGGGGCAGCGAGGAGAGTGAGAACTCTCCATACTGTATGCTCCATTTTCTGAGAGGGTAAAACAGCTCAAATATAAAGTATTAATTATTTTTCAAAAGTAACAACAAAAACTTAGAAAATATTTTCTCCTTTCTGAAAAAGAATCAGAAGTATCCCTTTTGCATTCTCTGAAACACTGACTTCCTAGTGTGCTTTCTGGAAGTGGCAGGTGACAAGATCAAGGTGGGAGCTGGCCCCTGGAGGGCACCAGAGGCGGGAGGGCCACAGCTTTGTGGCCTCAGGGCTCAGTCTGCACAGAGGACAGGAGGGTCTAGAGTCTGAATCTCCATAAATCTGCTGTCCCAAGGTGACCCCAAAAGTGGGGACAGTGCGTGTGCCCAGGTCCACTCGGTTTCGAAGCCTCAGGGCCTCTGTCCCCGGAGACTGTCTGGGTCAGGAACTGGCATCACACATGCACACATGAGGGCCCTGGAGACAACCCCGTGCCTACCTCCTCTACGCACCTGCTCTCACACCTGCAGGTTGTTTCATCATCATCATTAGTGAGTATTTACCGTACATTTCCCGTGTGCAATGCCAGGGTTTACACGCGGGGGGAAATGGGGCCCGCGGCCAGCCTGGGCCACCGCCAGGATGCCGCAACGGGGCATGGGCGCTCCTCCTTGCACTAGCACAGACGCTGACCTGGGCGTCCGCTCCGGGTGTGCCCACAGGACCCCTTTTGCCCAAGGCTGGCCACCAGAGCTCCGGGTGGGCGCGGGCACGGTTCCACCGAGGTGCACGCAGCTGCCCCCGCGTGCAGGCGGCCGTCAGTGTCGCCGTGGAAGGGACCGGCCCCATGTCAGTGTCCGGCGCTGCTGCAACGGGGGATGGCAGCTGGGGTTTACGACCACAGAGGTTTATCCTCTCAGAGGCCGAGGCCACGGTGTCGTCAGGCCCTTCCGGGGGCCCCCTCCTGCCTGGTGTGGCTGCTGGTGGTCCCGGGCAGCCCTCCGCTGCTCCGTCGCAGGGCTTCCGCGTCTCCTCCTCTCTCCTGTCATTGCATTCAGGGCCCAGACTCCTACCAGCGTGATCTCGTCCTGATGTCCTTGATGACATTTGCAAGGACCCTTTCTTCAAGTAAGGTCATGTTCACAGGTTCCGAGGGATCCTATCTTTTGGGAGACTACCATTTAGTGACACCCACCTCCACATAACGTGTGAGAAACTGATACGACGCCATAGCAGAAACCTGAGCAAGGGAGGGAGCGAAAGATGGTGCTGCAGATGCTCAGGCCCAGCTCTGTGGGGAGGGGAGACAAAGGTCCAATGCTCACTAAACAAGTGTCTACACGGAGTGTCTCGACCCCCCGGGTACTCCGATAAAGGAAAGGAGGATTCCCCTGACCTAACTTGAATTCCTGGAAAATGCGAGGTGTGTCACGCTGCACACACTTCCCCACCTTGCCCTCCTCTGCTCAGGGTGGCAGCCTCCCTCCATCACAGGGTCTCTGGCAGTTCATCTCACAGGTGACACACCAGAGTCCTGCACACACCAGCCGCCATCCAGCCGCACGTGCCCCAGTCAGCACGGCGCCTCCAATGCCAGGACAGGGCCTGGCACCCTCAGGTCACACACACAGAATGAATATACCATCCTCGCTCAACGGGATGCCTTGGGGAGTTGAGGCCTGGCCTGTGCTTTGGGACAAAGCTGTGAGTGCTGAAGGCTCCCCAGCGGCCCCAACATCTGTGCCACCAGAAAGGATAGTCAGAAGGTGAATCCATGTTATCTGAGCTGACTGCTACGTGGAGCAGCCCCCTCAGTGGGGACACAAGACCCCAGCGGGAGGCAGTGAACGGCTGTGGACTTTGAGAAGCTGCTCTAGGCAACCCAACCCTTGTCCCTCCAAGGTGCTAAGGCTCACAGCCACTGTGCCAAGCCCAGCTCTGTTCCCTGGGCAACAGCTTCTAAGGTGCTCCGGAGTTTCTCATGTGTATTTTTTTTTTAAGATTTTTATTTATTTATCTATGAGAGACAAACAGAGAGAAAGAGAGGCAGAGACACAGGAGGAGGGAAAAGCAGGCTCCATGCCGGGAGCCCGACGTGGGACTCCATCCCGGGACTCCAGGATCACGCCCTAGGCCAAAGGCAGGCACTAAACCGCTGAGCCACCCAGAGATCCCCTAATGTGTATTTTTAATAAGTAAAAATTCCAGGTCCACCCACATGGGCTATCTTGGCACCTGCCCACCCCTCCAACTGGTGGGACACAACGGTGTGGTCTGTCCTCATGGCTGTGCTCACAGACCTCCTCCTTGCCGTGCAGACAACAAAAAGCCCACAATTCTAGGTGACACCATGTAGTCATAGCAACTGTGGGGGCAGGTGGCAAAGAAGCATGAGGTGTTAGAAGTCCCTAAACTCAGAAAATGATTTGAAATTTGGTAAAACAAAAACTTCACAGCACGTCCCCAGCTCTGGCTTTGCTTGGCAGAGAAGGTGACAGCACCACCACTGGAGAGCCCTCAGACCCCCGCCCATCCCTGTGCTGACAACAGGCCTCATATGGGCAGCAGTGGAGCCCCCAGAGCTCCCAGTGGTATGCACGAGCTGCACGGGGAGCACTGCCCTGCCCTCCCTGCCACTTCCTGCAGAAATGGCCGGGGCACGACTAAGTGGCCATACAGAAAGACAGTCACGTCAAACTCCCTTTCGGCCCCTCGGTAAGTACCACTTGCCTCAAAGGTAACGAAGTCGTCGAACTCATCGGGGCAGGCGGGCGGCTCCTCGTCCTGGGCAGGTGCGACCCCGCACAGCTGGCCATCGGACTCTGCAGGAGAGAAGACCCATACTGAGCAGGGAACCCAGAGCACCCCCAGAGGCCAAGGGGGGAGGCGCCGGGGTGGTAAACACTAGCGGGGGCTCTGGCTGGCCCCCAAGAAGCCTGGAGGAGGCAGCGGCACGGTTAGGACAGGAGGGCAGGCCCCGCCTCCAGAGCAGGTGTGCAGGCCCAATGGTAAAGTGCTTGTTTCTTTAAAAGCCCTGACAGCACTGGGGCGCCTGGGAGGCTCAGTCAGGTAAGCATCCGACGTGGTTTCAGCTCAGGTCATGATCCCAGGGCCCTGGAATCGATCCCCGTGTCGGGCCCCACTCTCAGCGAGGAGTCTGCTTGGGAGGCTCTCTCCCTCTGCCCCTCCCCCCACCAATCTCTGTAAAATAAATATTTTAAGTAATTAATTAAGTCCCCAACAACATTGTAAAGAGAGGGAGCAGGATCTCAAATCTGTAACATGCTCATGGACTTTAAAAAGTATTAGGTACCAGGACTTAAATTTTTTAAAACTTTGTGTTTGGGGAGATGTGGGTATTAAACAAACCAACATAGCGTCTCGTCCTGGTGCTGGACTCGCTGGCGGCTTTTACATCCTTTGTTTTTGTTTAACTTTATTTTCTGTGATCAACATTTCATATAAGGAAAGCCCTTCACAACGGGCAGACTTCAAGTGTGACGTGAACAACACACACATCAGTTCTCGGGCACGATCAGTCCTCACAGCCTCAAGCCTGCAGGAGAAGCCACTTCCACCGTGTGTGGGGCGCTGTCCGGGCGCAGCCCGTGCCGGAGAGCAGGGGAGCAATAGACGCCGCCTGCTTCCCGATGTTGTGTCACAGGGCTGCCGCCCCAGGAGGAGAAGTGTTTTTGTGCTCCCTGTCCCGCCTCCTGGGAAGTTCCTAAGGGTCAGGGCTGCCAGGGAGCGGGACAAGCCCCTTGCCCCCTTACCTGGATTCACACCAACCACGTGACTCTCGGAGCTTGTGGGCTGGTGGCCAGGGGACCCGATGTGGGATCAGAAGGCTGCACACCCCGCCCACCACCAGGGGCCTGGTCAACCACGGGGCCTGCACAGAAGCCCGAGGTGCAGGGGTTTGGGAGCCTCGGGCGGGAACACATGGAGGTGCCGGGAGGGTGGTGCAACCTGAACTCCACAGGAGCAGAAGCCCCTATGTTCCAGACACTTCCAGACCTCACCCAGTGAGACCTCCTCTGGCTTATGCATCTGTAACCTTTGAAACAAACTGCTAAAGGTAAGTAAAGTGTTTCCCTGGGTTCCATGAGCCATGATAGCAAATGATCAAGCCTAAGGAGGGACCCTGGGGGCCCTGAATCCACTGCCAAGTCAGACAGAAGTGTGGGTGGCCTCAGCACCTGAAGTGGGGTCTTCCCTAACCCCCCACAACTGGGGTCACAGCAGATTACATCGTGGGACCCTAACTGGTGTCCCCAGAAAACTGGACAACTGCTTGGTGCTGAAAACCCACACACTGGGTGTCAGTGTTGACAGCCGAACACAGGCCACGGAGCAACTGCTTTCTCAGAATACACCACTTACTTACCTAACGTACATCACGTAGCCAGCAGTCCCTTGCTTGACTCCTCCTAAGTACGCCCTGTGCCCGCCCCACATCAAGAGCTGCGCCCTGTCCTGACTGAGCCGGAAGACGTTCTTGTCTGGCGGCTGTAGCAGGTGGGAAAACACTGCTGACTGCCCTCAGGAGCCCCACCGGGCTCTCCAGGCACCAAGAGCCAGGAAACTGGGGGAGGGACCTTCGCCACCAAGCAGTGGCAGGACACGTGGCTCCTCCGCCTGTTTCTAAAGGACTCAACTTGAACAGAGTACCAACCCTTTCCTTTGACGACTGTGTAAATCCAAACGCTGATGTCCTTGGCAACTGTGAGATGCCTCGGCAGCTCCAAACCAAGCTGCGGCAGTGACTACAGCCCTTATGCCAAACCCCGATGTGGCCTTTGCTCTAAGAACCACAGGTACTTGTCGCAGTGGAGCCGTTCTCCCCAGGAGCGTGGCTAGGTGCCCGAGTGGGACCCACGCAGCAGGCGAGAAGCAGCCTGCGAGCTGGTGGGCCGCCGTCAATGCGCCAGAGCTCGGGGCGAGGAGCTGGAGAGCAATGACTACGCCGGTGCAGTTCGAGACTGCACGCGTGGCTGCTAAGAAGACCGAGAGTCTTTGGCCTATTTTTCCCTCTCGAATGTTAATGGTCTTCCTTGCCCTTCAAAAACCCGAGGCAGAGAATCAAAGGTCTCAAAATGCAGCCGACCATGTTCGCTGCGCTGGACGTGTGCTCAGCCTCGAGGGGGACAAGGGGCCGAGGGGTCTTGTCCCACATCGTGAACAGGGGCACGTGGTCATCGCAGCAGCTTTGCCCTCCCGGTGGGAACTGAACAGGATTCTCCTGTTAGCTTGCTCTATCTGAACGAAAACAATTCTCGGTGAAGCGGACATTTTTAATGTGCAAGTATCTTATTCTTCCAGAGTGTGGGGGTGGCCAGCTCGCTGGCCTATTTGTAGCAATCCTCCCCCACCAACTTATTCTATTCCTGAAATAAGGCCTGTGGTATGACAGCGAAAATCTCCCCGTGCTTCGCTGCCAACTGGGTCAACACGCCACGGCCCTTGCTGTGTCGCTCCTGGGTGTGGAGCAAGCGTGCCCACCAACACAGGCTGCCCGCACCGGAGGAGGACCCAAGCGAGCTCCAGCAGAGCTCCACTCTCCCAAATGCTATCAAACACCAATTTCAACATCACATCTGACTTGCTCTTATTTTAGTTTTATTTCCACTCTCCTTTCCTGACCAAAGTAAATGATGAAATCAAACTACAGAAAAAAAGAAAAACAAAGCCTGAAGCCCAGAGCCCACCTGGCAGCATGTCCAAGACCAGCGGGGAGGCCCCAGTAGCACGGCCTGCCCCACCTGGAGGCCCAGCCCCTCGTGTCCACTCCAGGCTATGGTCCTGAGCCCAGGGGCCACTCACCCACCCCGTGGAGAAACCCAAGTCTTCCCTTGCCCACAGCCTGCTGTGACCCCAGTACCCTCACCTATACCTTCTGACCCCAGAGACCTAACCTGGACACACTGGCCTCCCTGTAGCCCCCAAACATGCCAGGGCGCACGCCCAGGCACCCCCACCACTGCTTCACCCTCCTCCCAAGCTCCTGTCACCTC
The DNA here is from genome assembly GCF_011100685.1 of Canis lupus familiaris. Taxonomy (NCBI): domain Eukaryota; kingdom Metazoa; phylum Chordata; class Mammalia; order Carnivora; family Canidae; genus Canis; species Canis lupus. Next base: position 40,524,362 of record NC_049227.1, read on the forward strand.
CCGTAGGGGCCCTGCCTCACTGTCTGTGGGCTCTCCTCCACTAGAAAGCCAGCTGCTGAGGGCAGGGGATGCCGTGCTGTGTCCCTGGAACACTCTGGCTCTGCAGTGTCTGTGCCCACAGTCCTCACGGGCCACATCTGGGCCCTCCCTCTGCTGTGGCCCTCATCCACTCTGCTCCAAGCTCTCAGTACTGCAACCCCTGAGCCCAGCCACTGGACAGAGCCCCCCTGTCATGCACCCCAGCAGCAGACTGTCACTCAGGGTCCAGGGCCTGCCACCCCACTTCAGGAGCAGGGGTCTGCCCCACACAGACTAAATTCAAGGGAGGGGACACCACCTGCAATGTGGCATCACGAGGAGACCAAGCCTCACCCTCCAGGGACACGTCTATTCCAAAATGTTCTTGCAACAGAAAAAACACAGCATTTCCATCTTGTCATTTTGTTCAGAGAAGAATAGATGAACAAGAAAACAGGGGCACTTGGGGGGCTCCATAGCTGAGCGTCTGCCTTCAGCTCAGGGTGTGATCCGGGGTCCCGGGATGAAGTTCCACCTTGGGCTCCCTGCATGGAGCCTGCTTCTCCCTCTGCCTATGTCTCTGCCTCTCTGTGTCTCTCATGAATAAATACATAAAATATTTTTAAAAAACAAACAAACCTTAAAAAAAACAAATAAGAGAACAAAACACCAAAACAGCAACAACAACCCCAGAGAAATATACACCAAACAAATCAGAAGAGATTATAAACTGGAAAAAAAGGAGAGAGAGAGAATATAACCAGACAGGAGAACAGAACAGAGCAATACACCAGATCCTGGGTGTACTTTTTGGTCTATTTGTTACAAGAAACTAGATTCCAAAACTGTAGAGAAAGAAAAACTTATATAGACACAAAAATAAAATTAAATAGGGGCACCTGGGGGGGATCAGCAGGTGAGCACCTGCCTTCGGCCCAGGGCGTGATCCTTGAGTCCCGGGATCGAGTCCCATATCAGGCTCCCTGCATGGAGCCTGCTTCTCCCTCTGCCTGTGTCTCTGCCTCTCTCTCTCTCTCTGTCAAGAATAGGGGCAGCCCCAGTGGCGCAGCGGTTTGGCACCGCCTGCGGCCTGGGGTGTGATCCTGGAGACCCGGGATCGAGTCCCACATCAGGCTACTTGCATGGAGCCTGCTTCTCCCTCTGCCTGTGTCTCTGCTTCTCTCTCTGTATGTCTATGAATGAATAAATAAAAAATCTTAAAAATAAATGAATAAATAAAATCTTTAACAAAAAATAAATAAAATAAAATAATAAAATAAAATAAAGGGGAGAGCAGGCCAGAGCAAGCTCCGGATGGAGACAAAGAGCCCTGGGAGCTCCGCCCAGGACCTCTCCCAGGGCCTCACCTTGTGGCTCCCCTCTGCCAACCCCTGGAACGGACCCACACAAGGCAAGGAGGAGGGAGGAGGAGTGGTGGGTGTAAATGGAGGTTGGGGGGGTGCCTGGGTGTGGCACCCTGGCAGGTTTGGGGGCTGCAGGGAGGCTCGTGAGTCTCAGTTAGGGTGAGATGAGGACTAAAGGAGACAGTCTGTCCTCTCACCAGACTGATGCTCCTTAAGTCACTCAACTTCAGGACACGTGACCCACAAGACAGCCACGTAGGGTGACAGCCAGCAGCCCACAGATAAGAACCAGCCTCAGCAGGCATCCAAGGCCAGAGAGTGTCATACAGCAGCGGGCCCCAAGCCGTCCAGGAGCACCCGCAGACTCCCAGGTCATGACCACCTGGGGACCCCACAGTTGAGCTTCAGTGTGCATGAACCACGCTACTGCGGAACAGACTTGCCACCAGCCTGCCAACAGGACTGTGGACTTCGGTGGAGAGGGCCTTAGAGCCACACGATGGCACCAGCCGTCTAGCTGGCCACCACCCTGGGCTCTTTCCTGCCCACGCCCCTAGGACCAGCTGCCACTGCTGCTCCCAGCCATGACCCTTCAGAGGAATCTGGATTCCTCAACCCCCTCAACCCGGGGAAGCCCAGTCTCGCCCTCTGGCTCTGTGGTTTCAGACCCAGAGACACAGATGCTGCTGACCTACTGGTAATGCTGTGCACGAGCCACCTGCCTGACAGGCAAGGCCAGTGTTCTGTGGCCAGCAGGTCACTAGTTCTGTTTCTGTGGTCACCCAGGAAATGGGTTCCTGTTGGTAATGAGGAGCAGTCACGACAAACCCAGGGGGCAACCGTCATCCCTCCCATAGCTGGAGAGTGAACCAGTCAGTGCTGACAGGCTGAGAGCAGCAAGAGGCAGTCCTCGCACCCTTAGCCAGTCGTCCTCGTCCTTCTAAGGACTGTTTCTAAGTAGTTCCCATTAGTTTCTGGATTCTAGATTTTTCTACTGGCAACCTGGGTATAGTACCTGAGATTTCAGCATACCCTTCCCCACTTTCCCTCCCCCAACCTTCCAAAATAGCTAAGTCTAATCTTTGGTTACATAAATATTCAATTTGTTTAATTATAATGCCTACATAAAATAGCACTCATTACCAGCCACGGCGTATTCTAGGAGGACATTTTCCCTCTTTTTCAGCCTCTTGTTTCTCCTGGCAATAGTAATTGCTTTCTGGTATCTTAGGCTTGGCCTCTATGCATCTGTCACCTTCCCATCCCTAGCCTGTCAAGCAGAGCTGTGAAGGCTTCTCTGATGCCCCCCCAGTTCAGGGGGGTCTCCAGGTTCCATCACCATCAACCTAGAAGCCTCCACCCGGCCGGTCAGTCATGTGAGCATGAAGGTGAAATACAGCTGTAGAAAAGTAATGATGCCATCGCCTTTGTGGAGACGTGTCTCCCCCATGACTGAGGTCACACAGACAAATGTGGTGAGGCTCGAGGTGTGCACATAAGAGCCCGTGTACCGGGGATCCCTGGGTGGCTCAGTGGTTTAGCGCCTGCCTTTGGCCCAGGGCGCGATCCTGGAGTCCCGGGATCGAGTCCTGCGTCGGGCTCCTGGCATGGAGCCTGCTTCTCCCTCCTCCTGTGTCTCTGCCTCTCTCTCTTTCTATGTCTATCATAAATAATAAATAAATAAATATTTAAAAAAAAGAGCCCGTGTACCTCCACTAGCGGGTAGGTAAGCACTGTTAGGCACGCTCACCGCACGTGTAAAATCTGGCCGTGCCGCAGACCACAAAACAAACTCAACAAACACCAGAGAATGAACACAGAGATTCCATTCTCTATCACACACAATGAGGCTTGAAATTAATGACAAAGCTTTAAAAAACATTTAGAAATTAAAAGAACTTGTGAACAACTGATGAGTCAGAAATCACAATGGATTTTAAAACTAAGAGAAAACAGTATATGCTGAGTTTTACACACGTTAACTGACAGAAGTTGCTGGGGAACAAAGCCATCCCAAGGGTCCTGGGCACAGGTGCCATAGCCGAGGGAGGTCCTGAGGATGTGCTCCATTTAGGAAGCCACCAAAGGCACTGGAGATTGAGCAGAGGCCAAAACTTGCATGAAACCGCCACGGAAATCTTCATGCAAAAGCATGAAGGCTTAAATAACTTTATAACTTCCGAAAATCACCTAAAGATTACAACGTATCGGCCACAAGGATACAGACACAGGAATGGGACTCTAAGCCTCAAACCTCAGAAGTCATCCAAAGGCTCTCTTCCTCATCCCCATGCCCACATGGCATTACCCACATCACCCATCCCCTGCCAGTACCACCTCCCAGAGGGTCTCCTGCCCCACCCACTCTACAGGTCCCTCCCCAGGCCCCATCTGCCCAGCAGGTGGTGGCGCCCTCACCACCCTCACCATAGCCTCTCCATCCTCAGGCTCAGCCATGCTCATCATACTGGCCTCAGGACAGCTCCAACACTTGGACCAGACCTCAGTCCAGCTCCCCTTGCAGGGGGCTCCTCCCTGGAGCTGGTCTACAGGGTTCTATGGCACAGCCCCCACCCGCCACACTGACAGTCCTTCCTTTGATGGGAGCTCTGCACCCACAGGTCCCCCAGGTCGCCGGGTTATGCTGGTACTCACATATGTGTGGGCCCACTGGGTGAAGAGCAAAGGGTCACATGGGTCAGGAAACACAGAGTGCACCTCAGGCACCTGGGCTCAGTGTTTTAGGAAACCCAGCCCCTCTGGGACACTGCTGGGCAACACAGCAGACAGACAGGGAACAGATGAAATAGGGACTCTACCAACAAGTGTTGATATGACTGCAGATCCAAGGGCATCCCTGACCCGGCCACTGCAGGTCCTGCCCAGGTCCTCCAGCTCTGACAAGGGCAGGAAGAAGGGAAGAGCGTGCAACCAGTGCCTTTCTACCACCATCAGCCCCAACACCCCGGGCTGGAACTGGGGCATGAGGAAAAGAGGGCTCTCCAGAGCTCCAGAATTCGAAGTGAAGAGGTAGTGGACAGGCACCAGGGAGAGTGTAAGAGTGTAAGATACTAAGCTTACACCCACAAAACCAGCCATCCCAACCTGTGTACAGGCCCCAAAGGCATGAAAACATGTGTCCACACAAAGACAGATGTCACTAGCTTTATTCGTAACAGCCCCAAACTGGAAACACATGAGCCCCCAAACAAGAGGCTACCCCCTGGGCAACAGATAAACAAGATGTGGTACAAACATACAATGGAACAGTGCTCTGCGTCAAAAAGCAGACTCTGGTCCATGCAACATGGATGAATCTCAAAAACACCACCCACAGGGAGAAGCTGCGAGTAAGAGCCCATTCCAACGATGCCCTTTGTGTGAACGAAGCCCATGAGAGGCAAAACTGATCTCGGGTGATGAAAATCAGCCAAGATGGTGTAGAGAGAAGGGAGGGGCCACGTGAAGGCCGTGAGGGAATGGTCTGTGGTGATGCTGACACTTGGCAGGCATTTCCGTTACTAGGCACTAAGAATGTAACAAAATTCACAGAATGACTTACGATTTACTTAAGATTTGTGCATTTAACATACGTAAATTTTTACTCAAAGTAAAGCCACAAATACTAAACTCTAGGTAATGACTGGCACACATGCTAAACCGTTTATGGTAAAGTGTATGGGAGTTCATGATTTGAAATGCAAACCATTAAAAAAAAAAAAAAGGATCCCTGGGTGGCGCAGCGGTTTGGCGCCTGCCTTTGGCCCAGGGCGCGATCCTGGAGACCCAGGATCGAATCCCACATCGGGCTCCCGGTGCATGGAGCCTGCTTCTCCCTCTGCCTGTGTCTCTGCCTCTCTCTCTCTCTCTGTGACTGAAATAAATTAAATAAATTAAATAAATTAAATAAAATAAATAAATAAATAAATAAATAAATAAATAAATAAATAAATAAAAAAAAAATAGAGGTTGGCTTTGTTGTCCAGGCGGAGTGTGGACAGGTCTGCGAGAACATAATGCAGCTGCATATGGCCTGCGGAACACCAAGAGCAGTGCTCGTGCAGGTGCTCATGTGTAACCCTTTCAGTACCCTGGCATGTCCGCCAAAGGGGCAGCAGCTTTCTAACATCGTGGGCAACAGGCTGAGTTAGTTCTGGGAGATAGGATGTGTGAGGAGCAAACAGGGAGAGTGCACCTGAAACCAGGGTGGGTGCTTTAGGGGCTTGGAGGTGAAGGGAAGATGTTAAGCCCAACCAAAGGAGCCTGAGGAGGAAGGGGCTTCCTAAGGGTGGCTGAGGGCACAGCAAGGCGAGGGCTCGAACAAAGGATGCCAGGAGAAGGAAGCACACGATGGGGGGACTGACCTCCGTTCCTGATGGCAGCGATCCCTCGGTAGAAGTCCTCAAAACTGATCACACCAAGCCCGCCGGGGTCCAAGTATTTTGTTAAGTCCTTCACCTGCAATTGTCAAGCAAGAATGTTATTCGAGCCTTAAAACATCAGAGGGGGGTGCACTCTGTACTTGACCCTCTTGCCACATCCAGGCGAGCAGCCCACTTGCAAGGTGTAATGCTGAGAATACGAGCCGCCAACAGCTCCAGCCACAGACAGGAGGCCTCCCAGGAGAAAGCTGCCAACAGCACCCAGGACCATTAATGACGGAATAAGATCCTGCTCTCAAAGGTCAACATCATACTTCCCGAGGAAGAAGATCAGAAGTGTGAAGTTTGAGGGATTATTCTAGCTAGTATCTGGACTATTATTAACACAGCATAGACCTGCTCATCCATTCCAACAGGCCTTCCTGGCTGTGCAAAATCCTTAGTAAAAATAACTTAGGCAAGTAGACTCTGGATATCAAAAAAATCATAAAAAGTAAGATGATTCACACAAGGATGTTACACAGAATGAAATTCTTCAGAAAGAAGATACATTTATATTTTCAAGTCTAGACTAGGTTTCATCAAAATTTAACATTTTTGCACTTCAAAAGACACCATTAGTAAAAACCAAAAGACAAGATACAGTCTGGAAGAAGATATTTGCAAATCACATATCTCATAAAAGACATATCCAGAATATATAAAGAACACTTATAATTCAACAAGATAAACACCACTATTTTTCTTTAATGGGCAAAACATTTAAACAGACATTTTGCCAAATAAGATAGAAAGTAAGCACATGAAAAGATGTTTGAGATTATGAGTCGTTGGACAAATGCAAATTAAAACCATGATATCACTCACTAGGAACGGCTGTATTCAAAACAATGACGACAATAACAAGAGTCGGCGAGGATGTGGAGAAGCTAGAACCTCATACGTTGCCAGAGGAACGTAAAATGGTCGGGCCAATGTGGAAAACCATTTGGCAGTTTCTTAAAAAGTTAAACATAAGCTCAGCAGACAACACAGCAACTCGGCTCTTGGGTACCCACCCCAAGAGGGAGGAGAGGGAGGAAAACACATGTCCAACAAAGGCGTGCATGCGAACATTCACAGCACAACAGCAAGAGTGGAAGGAACCCAACTGTCCATCAAAGGAGGAATAGGTAGGTACACACAGTGTGGTCTATCCATACGGCAGACTATCCAGCCCTAAAAAGGAATGAAATACTGACACACACAACATAGATGGAACCTCAAACATTCCACTAAATAAAAAAGCCAGACACAAAAGACCACAAATCATATTCTTTCATATATAGAACATTTTCATAAAAGACAATTTACAGAGATGAAAAGTAGATCAGGGGTTGCCTGGAGCTGTGTGGTGCACAGGGACTGACTGCAGACCGTACAAGGGACCTTTCAGGGGGTGGAGATGTTGCATGACTACAACATGTGCAACACGACTGTGGTGGCTGCACAATTCTACAAACTTTTTTTTAAGATTTTATTTATTCATGACAGACACAGAGAGAGAGAGGCAGAGACACAGGCAGAGGGAGAAGCAGGCTCCACGCAGGGAGCCCAACGTGGGACTCGATCCTGTGACTCCAGGACCACACCCTGGGCCGAAGGCGGTGCCAAACGCTGAGCCACCCGGGCTGCCCAATTCTACAAACTTATTAAAATTCGTTGAACTGTATACTTACGATGAGTGACTTTTATGGCACATAAATTATACATCAACAAAGTTCTTAAAAATAAATGAATACAGAGGGGCGCCTGGGTGGCTCCATTGGTGAAGTGTCTGCCTTCAGCTCAGGTCATGACCTCAGGGTCCTGGGATCGAGTCCTGAGTCGGGCTCCCTGCTCAGCAGGGAGTCTGCTTCTTCCTCACCTTCTGCCCCTACCCTGCTCACTCTCTTTCAAAAATAAATAAATAAATAAAATCTTTAACAATAAATAAATAAATAAGACTCAAGGCAGTGAAAATATTGAAGACAAAAATGACCTAATAAATAAATAACAGAAGCCCCAGAGAAGCAAAATCAAAGGTACAGAAAAAATATTAAAACTATAGTTAAGAAAACTTCTCTAAAATAAAAACAGGGGATCCCTGGGTGGCTCAGCAGTCTGGGGCCTGCACTGGGCTGGGGGTGTGGTCCTGGAGTTCTGGGATTGAGTCCTGGGATCGAGTTCCGAGTCGGGATAAATAAATAAATAAAATCTTTAAAAACAACAACAACAAATTTTCCATGCATGTTGAAAAACTACAATGGATACTGAGTACCAACTCTCGACTCCAGAAGACCTATCCAGGACTTGCTCTGGTGAATTTCCTGGACTTTATTTATTTATTTATTTATTTTTAAAGATTTTATTTATTCATGAGAGACACAGAGAGAGAGAGAGAGAGAGAGGCAGAGACACAGGCAGAGGGAGAAGCAGGCTCCATGCAGGGAGCCCGACATGAGACTCGATCCTTTCCTGGATTTTAAAAGAAAAAAACCCTCTATGCAAACTTCAAGTGACTTTATAAGGGAAAATATGATGATCATTAAACTGTTGAGCAGTAACACCAAGTAATAAGGAATGTTCGATTCCGTCGTCTGAAGTGTTGTTCAGGATGGGCGCCCTCATGCAATTGAAAAAGAAGAGAAAGATATCAGAGCGAAGGCATGAAGCAAACACAACATAATCCTGAATTTAAGTATCATTATGAGGCATCACTCATGATATATTAAATAAAACAAAGACTGTCTAACGCTGTCCAACTAACTTAGCATCCAGGCTGTGATACTGAAACCCCACTTCCCGTGGAAAGAGACACGTGAGGAAGTGTGCAAGCAGAGCCTGGACTCCCCTATCGCATCCGAAAGCAAAGACGCCAGCAAAGACTCACTGGGCCACTCCCCATACCTCAGGAGCCAACATCGGAGGCCTCACAGCCCCACATGGTCACGTGGGCACTGATCAGAATAACTCAGGGACTGAAACACATCAAACATGTTTTAATCCATGAAGGTGTGATTATGGTATAAATAAATAAATAAGGGGATCCCTGGGTGGCTCAGCGGTTTAGCACCACCTGCAGCCCAGGGCATGATCCTGGAGTCCCGGGATCGAGTCCCATGTCAGGCTCCCAGCATGAAGCCTGCTTGTCCCTCCTCCTGTGTCTCTGCCTCTCTCTCTCTCTCTCTCTCTCTCTCTCTCTCTCTGTGTGTGTGTCTATCATAAATAAATAAATCTTAAAAAAAAAAAAAAAAAAAGAAAAATAAGTGGTCATCATTGGAGGACCCCAGGGAACCAGCTGATTCTTGTGAAAATTAACAAATGAAGGGAAAGAGTCAAGGCGTTAGCCTGCCTTTCCTCTACAGTCAGTCAGGGAAGTGACAGCAGATGACGGCAAGTCTCTCTTTATAGAGCACCCCAGCTAATGAATGGGGGGGGGCGGCAAGGGTCCAAGTGCCCCGGCCTGCAATCCTCCATGAAGTAACGGGCAGAATCAATGACCCTCCGCACCTCTGGACACCACAAAGACTACCAGACACCACGTGTGTCCTGAGGGAAGCTCACAGCACCAATCAAACCTCAATCTAACTACCAATTTAGAAGAAATACGGTGATCAAAGCAATATTTTTCAACAATATCACATGGATGTAACCAGTGAACCCACGGTGAACCCACTGAATGAGGACCCTGAGAGAGAGAAGCGAACTCCTGTTTTCAAGGGAAAAGATGGAGAGGAAGCCCTCGCTCAGAAACACAGAAGACGTACCTATCTGTGACCATGTAAGGGCTTTCTGGATCCTGATTCAAACAAACTTGTTTTAAATCATATTTATAAGAATCAGAAACTTGAATATGGATCCTACATACTGAATACTATTTGATATTAAGACGTCTAATTTTTGTAGGTGTGACAATGATATTTTAGTGATTCTTCAAAGGGCCTTCCTTCTTTGATATACTTACTGAAATATGTAGAGATACTTCAAACATCAGGGAACGAGGCACATACATGGTTACATACATGGAACCAATTGGCCATGACTGACAATCGCTGAGGCTGGGGGTGGGGTGCTGGGGAGGCATCACACTACTCTACCTATTTTTATATAGGTTTGGACTTTTTCTTAAGATTTTATTTATTTATTTGGGAGAGAGAGAGAGCGTGCACATAAGCAGGGGGAGCAGCAGGCAGAGGCAGAAGGAGCAGCAGCAGACTCCTCGCTGAGCAGGGAGTCTGACACGGGGCTTAATCCCAGGACCCCAGGACCACAACCTGAGCCAGAGGCAGACGCTTCACCGACAGAGCCACCCAGGCGTCCCTAGGCTTCGACTTTTCTATAATGAAAACTTTAAAGAGAGAGAGAAAACAAAACTGGGGGAAAAAAAAAAAGAGCAAAGAAAGCAAGAGAGGATCGACGTTGGAGAAGGCAGTGAGGAAAAAAGGATGAGGCAGTGGGCCAGGAAGAGATCTCACCTCTGACTACAAAAGGGGGGCAGGGCCAGCCAGGAAGACCAGGGGATAGAAGGGTAGGGACATGTGAATACCTGGCGTTGGGATGTAGACAAGGTATTTCAAAGGTAGACAACCAAGGCTGAGGTTGAGGCCAAACCCATTACTCTATACCACCCACAAAGGTTTCACGGGGCCTCCCTGCAGTGGGCAGGCTAGCAGGCTGCCGTGTTCACCCTCTCCCCACTAGCAGGTAGCGTAAAGCCAGACTGGACCAGCTCAAGCTGACTGACTCTAGAGGTCTAGGGCTCCCCGCCAGAGACCACGTCTCCCCCTTCTCCCTCCGCTACAGGGAGAAGATGGTGGCCACCACCCCTCCATCCCTGGGCCCCGAGTGCTTCTGAGATACTGGGCTTGGAAGTCCATTCATCTGCTGACTTCTTTAATTTTTTTTTTAATTTATTTATTCATGAGAGAGAGAGAGAGAGAAAGAGAGAGAGAGAGAGAGAGAGACTGAGGGAGGCACAGGCACAGGAAGAGGGAGAAGCAGGCTCCATGCAGGGAGCCCAACGTGGGACTGGATCCCAGGACCCCAGGATCAGGCCTTGGGCCGAAGGTGGCACTAAACCGCTGAGCCACCCGGGCTGCCCCCATCTGCTGACTTCTTGAGATAACTGAATCAGAATTACTTGTAAAACACCTCCTTCCTTATCTTACAAAAGCCTTCATTCCTAAAGCACATGATGTCTAGTGAGATACCTGCACGGCTATATAACCTGGAATCCATACTGGCCAATCTGTTCGTAAGATGTCTAAGAATTTTGAGGCACCTGTCTGGCTCAGTCAGTAGAGCATGTGACTCTTGATGTCAGAGTCATGAGTTCAAGCCCCATGTTAGGCATATAGCTTACTTAAAAAAAAAAAAAAAAAAAAAAAAAAGGCATTTCTAAGATTTTCAACAACAAAGCTACTAACCGAACACAAAGTACCAAGTTGTTCATTCTGAAACATTAACCCTATGCCTTTTAAACAAATCATTAACTAGGAGTAGGCCCTTTTACATGTTACTATGTTAGAAGATGAATCAAAGTATACACTTTTTAAAGTCCACTTTAATTACACTTTCTTTGCAGTTTGGAGAATACATCAATTTCCCCGTAGCTGATGACTGGGCATGATATTTTAATTCTCTAAGCCCAAAGGACTCCAGTTAAAGGTTTTTAGAAAAAACAAGGAGACTGTGAAAAATGAGAACCCGGCTCTTCTTACACAATCCAACAGAGCCAGAAGGACCAAGTCAAGGGACACACACTGGAATGTCAAAGCCAGCTAGTCCCCTCTCCCGGGTGCGGATCCCTTACGTTACAGAAACACCAGACTGCTAGCAGCTGCAGACAGACAGAGCTGGCTCGTTTTACTAACAACTTATATTGTTTCTGCTACAGATATGGAGACATGATGTGGAAGAGAAGAAACGAGAGAAAGTTTGCTAACCGTATTTAAGGCCAATTGAAGAGGCACTTCTAAAAATCAAGCTGAAAGCGTAGCTCTTCACAAGGAGAAACTAACCCCATTTTGCGACTCCTGTACCTGAACTGTAATATTTTCAGGGGTCATGGTGATACCATCAAGCACCTCAAACTCACATGTAAAGAACACCCCACCCAACCAAAGTAGGGGACACATTCCTCTCAAGTTGCACACGTACATTTACTAAGAGACCACATTCTGGATCAGAAAACAAGTTTGTATTCGAGTCAGTATCATTATCATTAGGGAAACACCAATTAAAGCTTCAACGAAGGGCATATCTGTTTGAATGGCTGAAGTTAAAAAGCCTGGCCATACCAGGTACCCCAGGGGTCTGGAGGGAGACAGGGAATGCAAACTCTCAGGCACTGTTGTTGCGAATGTAAACTTGCACAACCGCTTGGCAGGTTAACCACATACCCACCATATGATCCAGTCACTTCACTCCTACCTGTTTACCCCAAAGAAACGGAAGCATTTGTCCAAAGACTTGTGCTGAATGATCACAGAAGCTGTAACAGCCCAAAGAAATGTCAACCACCTAAACACCCATCAACATACGAACACGTGAACAAAGTGCGGTATTCCAGGGGTGGGAGCAGAAAAGAAGCCATAATGATAATAACCAAAATGTGTGGGGGATCCCTGTAGCCATTTACAAACTTCACGTCAGATGTGCAGGTGGGTGCGAGCAGGCAGGCAAAGAAGCAACTCTCAAAAGCCTGATTACAGATCATTTCTGCCGCTTGCCTACAGTATGGCATCTATACTTCTTTCTACAAGGCATATATACGTCGAGTTTTTCCTGCTGCTTTGCAGAAGTCCTCTGTCCTGAGATGCACCAGCTGGTGACCCCCCCTCAATGGCTCCCACTCAATGGTGCCCCCAAGGGAACGGCCAGTGCCAGAGGGAGGTATCCAGAGCTCATTGGCACAGATGCTTCCACTGGCCTCTGCACCCAGAGGTGGACGCCCCACCAGCACCAGCACTCAAGATGCCATTTCCAATTTTGCTTACTTTGATTTCACAGCTGAGCAAAAACTAAGTTGTTTTGATAAAGTTAGAAAACACTAAATGTCATATAATTTTCAAAGTTTATAAACAGGGAGACAGAAAGGATGTCTATGTTTTGCTTCCTTACTGACATCTCTGGAAATAAGCCTGGCATGTTTTATTTTTTTCAAAGACTTTACCTATTTATTCCATGCCAGGGATCCCTCCTGGCATGTTTAAATAAAGACAGAGCTTGGGATCCCTGGGTGACTCAGCAGTTGGGCGTCTGCCTTTGGCCCAGGGCGTGATCCTGGAGACCCGGGATCAGGTCCCACGTTGGGCTCCCTGCATGGAGCCTGCTTCTCCCTCTGTGTCTCTGCCTCTCTCTCTCATTATGTCTCTCATGAACATGAGGATTCTCAGTATAAGTTTTTTTTTTTTTTTTTTAAGATTTATTTATTTACTTACTTGAGCTAGGAGAGCACAAGCAGGGGGAGGGCAGAGGCAGAGGTAGAAGCAGGCTCCCCGCTGAGCAGGGACCCTGATGCCGGACTTGACTCCAGGACCCTGAGATCACCACCCGAGCAGAAAGCCAGAAAGCCAACGCTTCACAAGCTTCACCACCCAGGCGCCTCCTCTCAGTGTAAGTTTAAGGCTGTGGCTCTTCTGGGGAGAGAGAGGTGAGGATGGAAAAGAGGTGCACGAGGCTATGGCCTCATCTGTAGTGTGCTACTTCTTATTAAAAAAAAAAACAACAACATGGTGAGGTGTTAATATCTATTGCCTTTGGTTGGTGCTGACAAAAGAGCTGGTAACATTAAGGAACTATTTTATATTACTTTTTACTTTTTTAGGTAAACTCCACCCCCAACATGGGGCTTGAACGCAAGACTCTGAGATCAAGAGTTGCTTGCTCCACTAACTGAACCAGCCAGGCACCCCAAGGGATTAATTTTTTTAAAGATTTTATTTATTCATTCATTAGAGACAGAGAGAGACAGAGACACAGGCAGAGGGAGAAGCAGGCTCCATGCAGGGAGCCCGACATGGGACTCGATCCCAGGACTCCAGGATCACGCCCTGGGCCGAAGACGGCGCTAAACCGCTGAGCCATCCAGGCTGCCCTGTCTTTCTAATAAATAAATCTTAATACATACAGCCTTTCGATTATCCTAGAGTTCCAGATCTACGTTACTTTGAGGTCTCCTCTCCCTTTGTATGTCAGCTTTTCAGCAGAGTTAAAACGTCATCCAAGGAGGGAAACCACCTCTGATGTGGCATAAAAACCTTTTCTTGGGCAGCCACCGGTGGCCTAGCGGTTTAGCGCCGGCCTTCGGGCTGGGGTGTGATCCTGGAGACCTGGGATCGAGTCCCACATCAGGCTCCCTGCATGGAGCCTGCTTCTCCCTCTGCCTGTGTCTCTGCCTCTCTCTCTCTCTCTGTGCCTGTCATGAATAAATAAAAAGTCTAAAATTAATTAATTAATTAATTAATTAATTAATTCGGGGGGGCGGCAGTGATGATAGAACTCTGCTCCAGCCTCCAACTGACCCCCACCATCTTGCCAGACTCACCTCACCACGCACCCCAGGCCCTGAGAGAGGTCAGTCGTCAAACACGGAGGCGCAGTGCTGCCAGGCCTGGGACGGGCTCACCCCAGCCCTGCTCCCAGAGGCCTGCTGTCTGCCCTCCAGCTTTGGGTGGTTTGGGACGGACCACTATGTCCTGGCCTAACTCATGTGGTCTCGGTGCTGTTTCTGGCTTTTCCAACCTGCATCCTGCGCGTGGGCCTCCTCGCGTGGGCCTCCTTGGGGGAAGTAGGCGAAGTGAGCGCTGCCGCTCCCCGGGGTGCCGAGGCCGTCCACAGCGCTTACGCACCAACTACACAACCACATGTAAACCACGGGAACGCCTTTCTCACAGAAGTTTCTCCTGGACTTAGCAATTCCCTTGCTTTCTAGCGCCTTTATTTTCTGTCCCTGCTGCTCCATGGAGCCCTCCGCAGGACGGCACACCCCCTTCACCATCTGAGTCCCAGAGGCCCCCCCACGGTGGCCTCTCCTGCCTCTGCCGCCCCCACCCTGCGTCCTTTCTCAGAGAAGCCAGGGTCCGATCCTAAGAGCCTTCCTGACTGGGACGCCCCCCTCCACGCTCCCCCGACAGGCCTGTCACACCCGTCCCAGAGCTCTGTGGGGCGTGCTCTCTGCCCACTGCCTGTTTGCCGTGGGTACTCCCCTCACTGCTCCGAGCCCGGGAAGGGCCCTCTCCACCAGAGACCCTGTGCTCAGGCTCTGCAGGTCTTCCTGAAGGAGCCTTCGACACCACCTCGGGCCCCTCCCTGACACGTCCGTCAGGTGCTATGCCTCGCTAAACCTGTACTTGCCTTATCTTTGGTCTCCTAGTCTCGATCTTTTCCATAACTTTCTGGGGAGGAGCACCTGGCTGCTTCAGTCCAAAGAGCATCCACCTCTTGATCTTAGGGGTCATGAGTAGGAGCCCCAAGCTGGGGGTAGAGGTTACTTAAATAAACTTTAAGGGAAAAAAAAAAAAGAACTCTCTAGGATATATTCTTGACTTCATCTGTCAACCTTTCAACTGGACGCTTTTATTTTTTAACTTCTGAGGGTGCATTTCAGTTCTCTAAATCAAGTTTTATTTCCCAAGGTCTCTCCTGCTCTCTGCAATGACTCTGCCCTTCAGATGCCCTCTGCTTTCCTTTTTGTTTTTGGTTATGGTCTCTCCCTTTCTTCTTGGAGGCTTTCCTCAAAGATCTGAGGACCCTGACCACCCTTCCTATTTAAAAGTGGTCAATATAAAGCTGATTAAGAGCTTAATCTGGTCTGCGTGGTGGGCTCGTTGATGGAGGCCTTACCAGGCGCTCCTGGCAGCACCCTGGCTCCGGTGTTGTCAGCTGCTCCAGGACTGGACACTCTGGGGGCAGGACCCTGACAGAGCTGTGTAGGCCGCTGGGGTGAGCCAATACTTTGTGCATGCATCAGTTGTGGCAGACAGCTGGCCAAGAAGTGGGCGCTGTGGAGTGTGACAGGGCCAGGCACAGGTGGCTGGACCTGAGAGGGTCCACTAGGACTCAAGGGCTGTTGCCTGCCAACGAGCAGCAAGAAAACAGATATCTCGGCCCCATGACCACAAGGAATGAATTCTGGCAACCACCCGGATGAGTGCGCTGGAGAACCTTAGCTCCAGGTAGAAAAGGGCCGGGAGACAGCCTGGGCACAAGAGGTGTGGGCCATATCCCAGGCAGAGGGCACGGCCGGGGGGAAGGTGTGAGGAAGAGGGGTGCTGATGGTTTCCAGAGACCAACCCTCAAGGAGGCTGGCTGACTGGAGCAGAACGGGCGAGAGGTCAGCAGTGGGAGGGGGGTCAGAGCACCCCGGGAAAGCCCTGAGTGCAGACGCTCCGGGATTAGCCTTGACGCTGTTGCTCAGCTGCCTGCTAAGAAAAGGCTGGAGGGAGTGCTGGTGGCAGCGAGAGCCTGAGGAGAGAGCGGCCATTAGCAGGGGCTGATGGTGGTTCACATCACGGAGTTTACAGGGCAGGCCTGAGAAATGGAGGGATGCTGGGTGTGTTCTGAGGTAGGGCCAAGAAAATCCCAATGGGTCAGATGGCAGGTGAGAGGAAGAGACCCTGTCATTGCCTCTGGAGAGCGGGGCCTCTGTTCACTGAGATGGGGAGACCGCAGGTGGCACTCGCAGCCTCGGCCCTGTGAGCCCGGGGGTTGGAGGGGGGGAGGCTCTGAGCCTCTGCGACATCCCAGGGTGAGCCCAGAGTTGAGGAGCAGCCCGGCTAGACGTGGGGAGTCAGGGGCCATGTGCACGCAGGACATCTCTGAAGCAAGCCTGGGAGTGAGGGCAGATGACGGGCGGGTACGAGGACCCGGGCCTGGACCTCCAGTCCCTGGTGAGGATGGAGGACCCAGGACAGAAAAGAAGACAAACCCAGGGCCAGTGGGAGACGAGCAGGTCAGCAGGTCGTGAGCACCACGGTGACACTCCCAAGTTGGATGCACCAGGACAGGCGTGGTGACGGGGTAAAGCCTGCACAGGAGCGAGCCCATGGCTCTGCACACATCTAAGCTAGAACTCGAGTTCTTTCGTTGACAGCTGCACTTTCTGAAGATTTTTAATGCCTTGAGCTACCTTATCTTCAGAAAGACCAGGACAGGGATCCCTGGGTGGCGCAGCGGTTTGGCGCCTGCCTTTGGCCCAGGGCGCGATCCTGGAGACCCGGGATCGAATCCCACGTCGGGCTCCCGGTGCATGGAGCCTGCTTCTCCCTCTGCCTATGTCTCTGCCTCTCTCTCGCTCTCTCTCTCTGACTATCATAAATAAATAAAAATTAAAAAAAAAAAAAAAAAGAAAGACCAGGACAGTGTACCCTTAAGGTTTTGAACTGTGTGGGGCACCTGGCAGGCTCAGTCAGGACGTGGGACTCTTGATCTGAAGGTTCTGGGGTCAAGCCCCACAGATTGCTTAAAAATAAAATCTGAAAATTTTTTTTTAATTTTTTTTATGTATTTATGATAGTCACAAAAATTGCTTAAAAATAAAATCTGAAAAATGTTTTTTTTTATTTTTTATTTTTTTTATGTATTTATGATAGTCACAGAGAGAGAGAGAGAGGGGCAGAGACACAGGCAGAGGGAGAAGCAGGCTCCATGCACCGGGAGCCCGATGTGGGATTCGATTCCGGGTCTCCAGGATCGCGCCCTGGGCCAAAGGCAGGCGCCAAACCGCTGAGCCACCCAGGGATCCCTGAAAAATGTTTTTAAAGTGTTTTAGTTGTGCTGAAAGGCGTGGGGGGGACCCCTGCTTGTGTGTGGGTGCGTGGCTCAGGGGATTCAGCGCCATCCCACTGGGTGGGAGCGGGACCGCCATGGTCCACGGGGCTCCCCCACGGTCCCGACCTGGTCCCCCCCCCCCCCCCCCCCCGCGACCCTCCTGTCTCCAGGGACCTGTCGGCTCCCTGTCAGGCTGCACACGAGTCACTGCAGGACGGATCGCGCTTTGTCCTCCCCTGCCGGGGGACACGGGGGCTGCTCCAGCTCCTGGCCGCGGGAGCGGCGCTGCTGGGAGCGCAGGGGGCGCTGGGTAAAAGGTATACTTTGACGGAAGAAAGCCACTTACAAGCAGCATGAGTGTAACACAGTAGATCTCATCACTCGGCTTCTCAAAGGTGTCTCCGAGCAGTGACAGCGGCTCCCTCCCATCGCCAACCCTGCGCACAGCCGGCGGCCCAGCCCTGAGCCCACGGCTCACTCTCCCTACCACAGTCGCAGTCCGGCCTGTAACAAACTATTGCCACCTTAGCAGCCGGAATCGCCAGAAACGTGCCCCCGAGAGCGCCAAGGTCAGAGTGCAAAATGAGTCTTAGAGGCGAGAGTGGAGGAGTGGGCAGCACTGCTTCCTTCCACGGCTGTGGAGGCGGCCCAACCCCCAGCTCCCCGTCCCGCCTGCCAGCACCCCCTCCGCTTGCAGCAGTCGTATCCCAGTCTCTGTTTCGGTCTCCACATCGCCACCTCCTCTTCTGCACTCAAATCGCCCTCTGCCTCCCTCTCAGAAGGACTACGATCACCGAGAAGGTCCATCAAGAAAACCCGCCTCGGGATCCCTGGGTGGCGCAGCGGTTTAGCGCCTGCCTTTGGCCCAGGGCGCGATCCTGGAAACCCGGGATCGAATCCCACGTCGGGCTCCCGGTGCATGGAGCCTGCTTCTCCCTCTGTCTATGTCTCTGCCTCTCTCTCTCTCTCTATCATAAATAAATAAAAATTATTTTTTTTTAAACATTTTTTTCTTTTTAAATTTATTTATTCATGATAGTCACACGGAGAGAGAGAGAGAGGCAGAGACACAGACAGAGGGAGAAGCAGGCTCCATGCACCGGGAGCCCGACGTGGGATTCGATCCCGGGTTTCCAGGATCGCGCCCTGGGCCAAAGGCAGGCGCCAAACCGCTGCGCCACCCAGGGATCCCAATAAATAAAAATTATTAAAAAAAAAAAAAAAAAAGAAAAGAAAACCCGCCTCAAGACCCTTAATTTAACGACACCAGCAAAGTCCCTTTTGTCATATAAGGTCACTCTCACCACTTCCAGGAATTAGAACCTGGATCTCTTTGGGGGCAACCATCAACGCACCACACCCATCTTACACTTTTCTTGAAATAACCATGTTTGGGTTTTTTTTTTTTAAGATTTTATTTATTGGGACACCTGGGTGGCTCGGTTTAGCATCTCCCTTCAGCCCAGGGCATGACCCCGGGCTCCCAGGATCGAGTCCCACATTGTGCTCCCCACAGGGAGGCTGCTTCTCCTTCTGCCTGTGTCTCTGTGTCTCTCATGAATAGATAAGTAAGATCTTTTAAAAACATAAATAAGGGACGCCTGGGTGGCTCAGCGGTTGGGCGTCCGCCTGTGGCTCAGGGCGGAATTCCAGGATCTGGGATCAAGTGCCACGTCGGGCTCCCTTCATGGAGCCTGCTTCTCCCTCTGCCTGTGTCTCTGCCTCTCTCTCTGTATTTCTCATGAATAAATAAATAAATTGTAAAAAAGTAAAAAATAAAAACATAAATAGATAGAAATGTATACTTTTTCCTGCAGCTAATCTTCACGTAAAGATATTTCTTTTTCTAGAATGTTTCTGAAAATACAATGGAATAAATGGGGGGAAATGTTCCTTTAGGAACGTATCTGTTGTGTCACTAAACACTTTTGCACTCTATGGATACACTGCATCTAAAACAATGAGGAAAAAAAATAAATAAATAAATAAATAAATAAATAAATAAATAAATAAATAAATAAATAAAACAATGAGGAGGGGATCCCCTGGTGGCTCAGCTGTTTAGCGCCTGCCTTTGGCCCAGGGCGCGATCCTGGAGTCCCGGGATCGAGTCCCACGTCGGGCTCCCGGCATAGAGTCTGCTTCTCCCTCTGCCTGTGTCTCTGCCTCTCTCTCTCTCTTTTTCATAAATAAATAAATAAATAAATCTTAAAATAAATAGATAGATAGATAGATAGATCAATCAATCAATCAATCGAGGGAAATCCCAGGGTTCTGGTCTACTTTGTTCACAGATGCACCCTAGGGCAAGAGCAGCAGTACCTGGCCTGGCCCACAACAGGTGCCCAATAAACATTCACTCAGGAAAAAGAGGAATCCATTACAGCAACGAGAAGCTAGAAGCAACAGGGGGAAGCTCATCATGGGATCGAGTCAGTTTACCGCCCCTGGAACTGACTATGGCCAGTACAAAACATGCCCCATAGGAACACCCCTTCTGTCCTGGAGTGGGGGCTGCCCAGAGTCGACCTCATGTCTCCCTTGTATGGCAACAGACCCTCACCTCCCCAAGGGAGAGCCCAATGCCCCCCTGAGTCCCACACTCTGCATCAAGGAAAGGCCTCTCTCTCCCTTGGAAGAACAGGAATCCCAGAGCCACCCTGCAGGGCGGCCTGCCTAAGAAAGACGCCAATCACAAAAGTCCGGACGCGTAACAGTACCTCCCTGGTGCAGAATGCGTGCAATAGGGCCCAACACGTCCCGACTGGTCCACTTACTTCCGAGTAGAAGTAAGTTCTTTTTTTTTTCTTTTTAAAGATTTTATGTATTTGTTCATGAGAGACAGAGAGAGAGAGAGAGAGAGAGAGAGAGAGAGGCAGAGACACAGGCAGAGGGAGAAGCAGGCTCCATGCAGGGAGCCCGACATGGGACTTGATCCCAGGACTCCAGGACCACACCCTGGGCCAAGGCAGGTGTCAAACCACTGAGCAACCCGGGCGTCCCGAAGTAAGCTCTTAAACGACTACAATCGAGACATAGTACAAATAATTGCTTTGTTTCCTAGGAAGGTACCTACAGCCAGAGAAAAGAACTGGGATGACAGGCACACACCTCAGGGACCCCGGGTACACAGCACAGCCTGTGATGGGAGGATGCTTATTTTACTAGACAAGAACAGACACAGCTACAGGTGTCATCTGAAACAGGTAAAATCCCTATTTTTTTTTTTTTAAAGATTTTATTTATTTATTCATGATAGTCACAGAGAGAGAGAGAGGGGCAGAGACACAGGCAGAGAGAGAAGCAGGCTCCATGCACCGGGAGCCCGACGTGGGATTCGATCCCGGGTCTCCAGGATCGCACCCTGGGCCAAAGGCAGGCGCCAAACCGCTGCGCCACCCAGGGATCCCTAAAATCCCTATTTTAAGGCAGCCAACCACCCACAGCCTCAACACTGGCCCCTGTGTGTGTGGTAGGTGTTTACAACCCGAGGTGTCGACGAAAGTGGGTAAGTGCCTAGGAGAAGACAGTCTTTCCCGGGGCTCCCTGGAGGGGCCCAGCACACGAGCCAACAGCTGCCTGGACTCAGGCCCCCACAGTCCAGCCACATGAGTGGGGACAGCATCCCTCAGCTCCCATTCCCAACACCAGACCAGATCAAAGTGATTCCTGTGTAGTTTACGGGTGGTTTCTGTTTTAGGTTTTTTGAGATTTGGTTTAAATCTCAAAGTGACAGTTCCTAGACTGGAATAGTATCTAGGATCCAATCTTGAAAAGAATAAAAAATCTCAGAGGCTCTAAATGCTGAGCATGAACCCTGGAGTGTCAGACCACCACTGCCAAAGTTAACTGTAGAACAGACCCAACGCCTAGGAAAATGTTTTGTTGTTTATTTTTTTAATTACCAGGAGATACTCGACAGTGGGGAAAACGTTTAAGTGAGTACAAAATGAACGGTCTTTGGGTTCTCATACTGCTCAACATCATGCTGTTTTCCTCTGCCTTCAGCTTCTGCATGCTGCTCTATAAAAGCAAACTGTTAAACCAAAACAAAGTCAGTATTTATTCCTTAATGACACAGATCAACAGCCTATTTCTGAAACTTATAAAAAACCGTAACACAGTAGTAAGGAACTCTACAGAAACTTGTAATATTTTTTAATTTTTCTCCCTAAGATTTTAGAGGGTGCCTGAGCTGACCCCCACATCACAGGTGAAGAAGTGAAGGCTGCAGGCCAGCCAGCACCATACGATGACACAGAAGACACATGTGCACAGAAATACTTGTTCACTAACACTTTAGAGGAACATCAGTTCAAATACAGTCACAAGAGAAATGCAAATTAAAACACTGATACACCATTCCCCGTCATCAGGTTGGCAATACTTTCCTAAAGAGCAGTTTGGTCACAAAAGAAAGAAAACTTTTTAAAATCTGTTCCCCCAGCAATTCCATTTTTAAGACTTTAACCTAAGGAGATCATAAAAACTGTGCTAGAAGATTCATCTACGTAAAAGCTTATAATGTAGAAAAGTGAAAATTTAACATACCAAATTTAACAGAATTAATCAAATTCCAGCACATTTGATCATATGATGGAAAACTAGTCACTAAAATCATGTTGTAGATACACAGTTATTAAGAGATGCTGACCATATACTGATTTAGAGTAGGTTAAAACTGTAAGTTAATCAGGACTCTGGTTTCGTTCATCTCTCATATAAGTAATAATTTAAAGGGCGCCTGCATGGCTCCATCAGGGAAGCATATGCCCTCAGCTCAGGTTGTGATCTCCGGATCCTGGGATCGAGCCCCACATCGAGCCCCACATCAGGTTCCCTGCTCAGCGGGGAGTCTGCTTGTTCCTCTCTGCCTGCCCCTCCCCACTGCTTGTACTCCCTTTCAAATAAGTGAATAAAATCTTTAAAAATAGTAATAACAATAATGATTTAGGAGTCTAGAAGTTTGAAGATTTAGTGTTAAGTGAGATTTGTTTTCTCACTTATTTGCATGTTTTTATTTAAATGAACATTATCGGGATCCCTGGGTGGCGCAGCGGTTTAGCGCCTGCCTTTGGCCCAGGGCGCGATCCTGGAGACCCAGGATCGAATCCCACATCGGGCTCCCGGTGCATGGAGCCTGCTTCTCCCTCTGCCTGTGTCTCTGCCTCTCTCTCTCTCTGTGTGACTATCATAAATAAATGAAAAAAAAAAAAATTTAAATGAACATTATCTGCCATTTTTTTCTTTTCAAGTTTCTTATTATTGCTTTAAAGGTAATACCAAACAGTGAGAACAGGTTGGTTTTTTTTAAGATTTTATTTATTTAAGTAATCTCTACGCCCAACACAGGGCTCAAACTTAAAACCGTGAGATCAAGAGTTGTGTTCTCTTCCAACTGAGCCAGCGAGGAGCCCACAATAAGAACATCACAAATACTAAGATTCCTCCTACTAGAAAGTTCTTTAGTAAAACAGAATGCCAAATGGTCTCTGGGTATGTAAAGCCTCACTAACTGGTACGTCCTGTGAAATGTATAAGGCAGGCTCCTTGAAGGGGGTTTTTAAAAGTAAAATCACCACAAGGTAAGTGAATGGTTTTTGTGTGTGTTTTTTTTAAGAGTTCATTTATTTATTCTTGAGAGACACAGAGAGAGAAAGGCAGAGACACAGGCAGAGGAGAAGCAGCCTCCACGCAGGAGCCTGATGCAGGACTCCATCCCGGGACCCCAGGGTCACGCCCTGGGCCGAAGGCGGCGCCAAATTGCTGAGCCACCCAGGGATCCCCAGTGAAGCAGTTTTTTGTTATAGTTTTTAATTTATTCATGAGAGACACAGAGAGAGAGGCAGAGAGGCAGGCAGGCCGAGGGAGAAGCAGGCTCCCAGAGGAGAATCCAACGATCCGATCCGGGGCTTCCGGATCAGGCCCTGGGGCAAAGGCAGACGCTCAACCCCTGGGCCCCCGGCGTCCCTTGAAGGAGGTTTTTAAAAATAAAATCACCAAGAGGAAAGTGTCTGGGACTTGCCTTTCTCTGTCACCAGCCAGAGTGAATCACCTTGATAAGGAAGAGTTCTCACAAAAGGACTTTTTGTTTCCCCACAGCCAAAAAATTCAGCCACGTTTTCCCTGGGTTAGTAAAGTAACCCACACACCCCGTGCTAGAATGACAGGACACTCTGTAAACGAGTATACGGGGCGGTGAGGGGCGCCCGGGGGGCTCAGGGGTTGGCACCGCCTTCAACCCAGCGCGTGACCCCGGGGTCCCAGGATTGAGTCCCACATCGGGCTCCTGCACGGAGCCTGCTTCTCCCTCTGCCAAAGTCTCTGCCTCTCTCTGTGTCTGTCATGAATAAATATTTTTTTTAATGAATAAATAATCTTTAAAAAAAAAAAAAAAAAGGAGGACGGTGAGAACAGGAGGGCACCCCCTTGCACTGCTCACTCTCAGAATCGCAGCCAACAAGACAGACCGTCCACCTGTCCCTTTGTGCAGAGAGCCACCCACCAAGGCAGCCGGGCAGAACCGGCTCTGGTCCACGGTGGGTCACTCACGGAGCTGCCCTTGAAACCCAAGCACAGGTGCAAAACACCTTCTGCCACTCACATGTCTGCTTTCCAGCAGCTCAGCAAAAAGGACTGCTCCAGAAGTAGAAACCACGACAGCATCCAAACACCTCGGGGTGCCAGAGCTGAGCAAAAGGACGGCAGCTCCCGGACACGGGCCAGCCTTGCGGACAATTATCAAAGGCAAAGCACGTGCACCAGCACCCACGCTGTCCCCTACTCCCCCAAGTACCCTTCACACTGACTTGGGCCCAGCGAGGCACCCTCCCCAGAGATGGGTCCAGGTTCAAATCCAGCCTGTCTCACCAACTCCCTCTGGCCTCCTCACAGCCATCTGGCAAACAAGCCTCCCGGCCCGAGGCTGCAGTCCTCACCCGCGGAGCAGCGTTCACCCAGACCCACGAACCAGCGGCACCCACCGTGCTCCAAGCTCAAGTGCTCCCACCTGCTTGGGAAGGACAGGTTGTCCTTCACAGCAAAGTCGTCAGGCTCACAGAGGAGAGGCTCCGAGCTCTCCTCCTGGCCTCACCCCCAGGCAGCACGTCTGTGGCACAGCGGGACCTCTCAGTCTGTAGCATTGTGGCCACTCTGTGTGCAACAGACGTTGAGAACCTGGAAGTGGCCCAGCGGCACTGCCCGGGGTCTCACCCCACACAGGGCTAGCCAAGAAGGGACTGCTGGCCAGCCCCAGCCCTGGCTTCCACCAGCACTCCGGGGTGCTCCAGGGCCTCCAATGCAGAAAGGGGCAGAGACCCTGGCCCGGGGGGCCCTGTGGGAGGAGACGGGGCACAGGGCTAAAGAAGCCACACACCTGGTTCACTTTGTAACCTCCACTATCGTCCCCACACTGCCCCCCAAGGCACAGGCCGGCAGGAACATTAGCCCACGTCACACACAGAACCTCCGATTCAGACTCTGACCTGGAGCCTGGGTTCTTTCCTCCTTAGCACACAAGTCAAAACCACGTTGCCTGATCACCACACTCCCGGATGGTATTGACCATCACAGGAAGAGGGGGTGGGAAGAGGGGGTGGGGCCTGGGTGCGGGGAGACAAGGGCAGGGCGTGTCTGCCCAAGGGCAGGGCACAGCGTTCTAGCCTGGGTGACAGCTCATATCACAGTTCACGTGTGTGAGATCAATTTGTAGTGGAAGCTACAGTGTCGGGAATAAGGGATTATTTTTATTACTACTACAGGATATTTCACACATGTAATTTATTCTGTCTCCTGTCTACATACGGGCCTTTAATCAGCAGCGCTTGACTGGGCGGTGGACATGCAGAGAGCTAGATCCGTCCCAAGGGAGAACACATCCTCGCTGCCCACTGAGACTGGGGAAGGCGTCCTGTCCTGCGATAAACATTTCTGAAACATTTGTTTTCTTAATAATGGACAAATAAATATGACGTTAGCTATGAGGAGTACTGACCCAAGATAATCTTTCTCTGTTCTAAAGGAGGTTGGGTGAGGAAGAGGCGACGGGTGTGGATAGAGTGCCTGCCTCGCCTTTCACCCTCCAGCTGTGCCACCAAGGAACCCAGGGAGCCTCCTCTCCCATCAACAGACGGCCTCTCCTGATGTGGCTGCTCTCAGGCCCTGACATCCCCAGATTCAGCACTCCATCTTTTTTCAGAAGACAGGCTTTCCTCCCCTAGAAGAAAAAAAAGGTGTGTCTTTTGTGTCTTCTGAAAGTCTTTAAGAGGAAGGCTCACTTCCATCCCGAGAGACAACAGGCAGGATGCTGGAGGCAGAGCAAGATGCTCTCTTTCAGCAGAAAACATTCTCTGGAATAAAGACATGGCTGGGCCTACAGAGAAGAGCCACATTATGTGGTCCTCGGGGAGGAAGGAGGGAGGAGGAGGGAGGAAGGAGGGAGGGAGGGAGGGAGGGAGGGGGAAGGAAGGAAGGAAGGAAGGAAGGAAGGAAGGAAGGAAGGAAGGAAGGAAGGAAGGAAGGGAGGGAGGGAGGGAGGGAGAAAGGAGAGAGGAAGGAAGGAGGAAGAGGGCAGAAGGAAGGAGGAGAGATAGAAGGAAGGAAAGAGGAGGAGGGAGGGAGGAAGAGGGAGGAAGAAGGGAAGAGGAAGGGAGGAGAAGGAAGGGGGAGGTGGCGAAGGGAGGAGAAAGAAGAAGGGAAGAGGAGGAAGGAGGGAAAAGGAGGAAGGAGGGAGGAAGGAGAAGGAAACTACAAGCTCACCGTGTCATGTAATACGTACGAGTAACACAACATAATGATACAACACAACACACAACAGAGCAAATGCACCATGTTTTACAGCTTGTCTATTTAGGCAATGAGAGGATAACACTGAAAATCCTACTCACACCTACAGAAACAGGTATACGAGATTCCTAGGAGGAAGAATAAATGTTTTTCACACAATAAAAATTAAATAGAAATCAACAAAAGGAAAATGGGGTCTGATCATTTCAGAGGGCCCAGCAGACACAGCAAAAACAAACACGCAGACAAGAAACAGAGCCCCCCACACACACACTTTTAAAACTTAGAAGTTGGGCATCTGGTGGCTCAGCAGTTGAGCATCTGCCTTTAACTCAGGAAATAAATTAATTAATTAAGTCTTTTAAAAATAAAATCTTTAAATCTTTAAAAAAAAATGTTAGAAGTATTTACTACTCCTATCTCAATTCAAACAGCCTCTAAGCCATTAACTCCTAGGAGGTGAGAAATGCATTTTCCTACTTTCTTTTGGCAACTCCCATAAAAAGCCAATGCAGAGCTTAGTACACAGTGGGCCACTGGCAGTACACACGGCTTCAGGTAACCCCACAACACCCTAGGGTCAAGTTCTTGAGTCATGAGCCACAAATATACATGCAGTTGATTCTAAAATTCCCCTCAGATGTCCCAAAGGGAATTAAAGTTCAAAGAACATGGTTTTGCACACTGAGCCCGCATTGACTTATCCTTTTTTTTTAAGATTTTACTTTATTCAGGGGAATCCCTGAATAAACCGCGTGGCTCAGCGGTTTGGCACCTGGCCTTTGGCCTGGGGCGTGATCCTGGAGTCCCAGGATAGAGTTCTGCACCGGGCTCCTTGGGTGGAGCCTGCTTCTTCCTCTGCCTGTGTCTCTGCCTCTCTCTCTCTCTCTCATGAATAAATAGATAAATCTTAAAAAAAAAAAAAAAAAAAAAAGATTTTATTTTATTCACGAGAGACGCAGAGACACAGGCAGAGGGAGAATCAGGCTCTCTGCAGGGAGCACGATGCAGGACTCAATCCCAGGACCCCGGGGTCACGCCCTGAGCCCAGGGCAATCAACCACTGAGCCACCCAGGCATCCCATGCTGACTTATTCTTTGAAAAGCACCCCTGAAGGGGTGCCTGGCTGGCCCAGGGGGAAGAGTATAGGACTCTTTTTTTTTTTTTTTCATTTAATTCTTTTTTTAAAGAATTTTATTTATTTATTCATGAGAGACACAGAGAGAGAGAGAGAGGAAGAGACACAGGCAGAGGGAGAAGCAGGCTCCACGCAGGGAGCCCGACGTGGGACTTGATCCCGGGATCCCAGGATCACGACCTGAGCTGAAGGCAGCGCCAAACCACTGAGCCACCCGGGCTGCCCCGAGTACAGGACTCCTGATCTTGGGGTTATGACTTCAAGCCCCATGTTGGGTGTAGAGATATGTAGATATGTGTATGAATACAGTAAGTAAATGCACAGCACTCTCCAGATGTCAGCAAGAGTCTAAAGTGCTCTACCTGCCTGTTCATTGCTCAAAACCTCCTGGGAATTAGGTCTCATTTAGAGAGAGGCCTAGAGCAGCAGACACCTGCCAGGGCCCTCGCCTACCTTAAAATAACTGGTACCCTCTGTCACTCAGCCTCCCCCTCGTTCTCCTCCGCATATCCCGCACCTCTCACTGGACACTGTCACTGGTTTTCCCAAGGTCTCCACTGGTGTCCTGCATGGGCAGCACTGGTCACTGCGGGCTGGTTCCCGACACCACTCTCCACTTTTTCCTTGCCGGCAGACCTCAATCCTTCCTTTAATCGTTTAATTCAGCCGACCTCTAGGAGCGCTGCTCAGGCCCGGCCTGCTGGGCGCCTTCATGGCACATGGTAGGAATGGACACAACAGAGATGACAAATAAGAGATTAAGTACAATATGGAATCTCCTACATGGTGTTAAGTGCTAAGGAAAACAGTAAAATCGGGAAAAGGGAACTGAGAGCGCTGGAATCGAGGGGAGGCTGGCGCAGGGAAGGGCGCCTGTCCTCACCCACAGGCGAATGCTCATCCTAACAGCCCCTGGGCGATGTTGCTGCAGGTCCAAGGCTGAAGCACGCTCACCCCCGGCCCCCCCACACACACACGGAGGGACCTGCCTGGAGAGCCTCTGTGAACCAACACAGCTACTAATGGGCCTGGAAACTATAGAGGGGTTTCTTCAACAGAGACACAGGGGAAAGGTCCTCTTTCTGCCTGGGGACACAGCTGCCACCACCACGACCACGATGACAACGGGCAGCATGCTTAGTGGATCAGACGGGGCCAGACCTGAACAATGCTATCAGGAGCCAGCCCTGGGGCTCGTCCTGTGTGGGATGATACACGTCCTTCATTCCTGGAGCAGGGACTGTCAGCTTTCTGCTCCCTGTCACTGAACTCAGACGGTACCCCGAGCCCCAGGCCCAGAAAGTACTGCCCTTCCCGTGGTCCAGAAACAGGGCTCACACCTGCCCACTGCCTCCTGTCCCCACACACCCCTCCCACACCCACAGACAGCCCAGGAGTCACCCCAGAGCTTGCATCTTCCTCCCATAGCCCCTACTCCAAGCAGAGGCCCCTGCCAAAGCCTGCGCTGGCCCCCATGCTGGCCCCCTCCTCTCTCTCCCCTATCCGCTCCTGCCCACTCCAAGCTGAGCCTGCTTTCTAAACAACTGATCCTGTCACCTACCCCTCTCTACTTAACCCCTTTAATCCCTTCCAGAGACTCTGGGATTGCAGGCCTGTGCCCTCCAACTCCGTGCCCTCCTTCTTCACTCCAGACTCTTCCACTGCACCTCCACCTGCCTTCCCTCCTCTCCCACCTTCTGCTTCACTAATTCTACTCAGCTTCAGAATGTCAGCTTAAAAGTTCCCTTAAAAAAAAAAAAAAAAAAAAAGTGACTTCCCCAAGGGAAACTTTCTAACTAGGTCGGATTCTCCACTACACAACCTCAAATAATCTCTGCTTTTCTTGCACAGCATTTATATCAGCTTGCAGTGCTGGCAATTACCTCTTTAATATCTTAAGAAAGGGCAGGAAATGTGTCACTCTTGCTTATCATTCGTCCCCAGCACCTATGACACCGGCCAGTACGGGGAAGATACTCAATAAAAGCCGCCACACACATTCGCCATGGGAATAGAGGGACAAGTGCTGAGCCAGAAATGAAGGCCAGGCACGTCTGACTCCAAGGCTCCCCCTCGGCTGTTACCTTGGACGTAGGCAGCATCCCGCTGAGGGGTGGCCACAGAGCCCCAACATGACTGACCATGAAGAGCACTGGTGACAGCTAACCCGGCCAGCATGCCCACAGCACCTTGCCCCTCAAAGAGCAGCACCGCGCGTGGCCCCTGCAGGTCACAGGGGCAGGACATGCAGGGGGCCCTGCAGCCTCTCAAGTTACTGTCTCAGGAGCTCTATTCTACAGGAGGAGCAGGAAGCCTCTGCTCAAACAGGTGAGGGATCTCCAGAAGCACTACCTTGTCCCTCTATTATCTACTTCGGATGCCAGAGAAAAGCTCCAAAATGCTAAGAAAGTCTGACTAAACCCCTTCCAGATACCTACAATTCCAAAGCCCAAGACAATAATCCCAATTTTCCCAGCACAAAAATGAAGTCTCACTTTAAGTCAGGTATGTGAAAAGTAATCTGTATGACTGGAGATGTAGTGGCACTACTCCGAGAGAAAAACAAAAATAAATGCCTAGTCCATCAACATTATGGAATATTCTAGGGTCACAAAAACCTAATTTCATGTATGTGGACTTTGTGAAAATATGAAAACTTACACAGAATGCAAGATAGGACAAGCTAAACCCAATTGTTTCCCACAGACAACATTCAGGGGAGAAGGGGAGGGGGCACCGGTCTGTGTCCCAGAGCTGTCTCCAGCTGTGTGATGCCAACAAGTCCTGCTGTCCTCATAACACAGGACAATGGAGAGGCCAGTGAGAGAAGCACTAGGTCTGTTCTGAAGGATGCAGGCTGTGGAGGACAGAGAGGGGCTTAGCCAGAGTTCAACGGGCTGAAGACAGAACCTTCTCCCCACGCTCTCCTCCAAGTCCATTGGAAAAACACTGCTCTGCTCCAGGGGAGAGGCCCTGAGCTTCCAGAAGATGCACACAGGTGGTCATCTAAGTTCCCATTTAGAAGAACACAGTAATGGAATGGCCACAGACGGAATGCCAGATGACCAAGCAAAGCACAGGAAGTGAAGAGGGCATCAGGGGTCGTACCTGAAAAGAAAAGCCTGGGTGAGTATCTGACATGGAACCTCATGTAGGAGGCCGAGTCAGGACAGCAGAGCAGAGGTGCTCCAAAAGCAGGACACCAGCCCGGCTGTGGGGAAGTGAGCCTCAGCGTGAGAACAGGGGCCAGGACACTACGGTGGAAGGCCAGGAGCTCATACTCAATGGTGAGATCCTCAGCAGACACCGCAGAAGGCTGAACAAGTGAAAATGTATAGTGATTCTAGGAAAAGCCAGAGGTCGCATTAGAGAGGAAAGGTCATCGCTGCATCCTCCACGGGTTTGCAATCAAGACAAACATAAAATGCCTACTTAACCCACATCAGGGTTAA
Organism: Canis lupus familiaris; assembly: GCF_011100685.1. Taxonomy (NCBI): domain Eukaryota; kingdom Metazoa; phylum Chordata; class Mammalia; order Carnivora; family Canidae; genus Canis; species Canis lupus. The sequence continues at coordinate 40,555,294 of NC_049227.1, forward strand.
TTATACCGAAGAACAGAAGAAACGAAAGGAAATTATGTGGGTTTACTTTCCATAAGGGAAGGTCCGTAGAAACCATCTAAAACTGGGGAAAAGAACAGGACAAGGAAAGAGCCAGGGTGCCGAGGGGCCTGCAGACCTCCTGTTCTGCAGCGTGAAGTACACTACTTGACTATTTCAACTACACACATGTTAAAAAGTTAAGATTAAGCTGAAATATAAAATTAAAATAAGTACCAAAAAACAGGGTAGCACGCTGAGGCTACAGAGTAGCAGGGATGTGTCAGGAGGAAGAGGCCACTGTACGCAGACCCCTCAGGCTGGGTTCTGGCTTCTGGGCTTCTCTACCAGACAACAGCAGTGAGGGCAGAGGGCAGCCCCGAGGCCACCTGCGGGGCCAGCAGGGGGGCCCCAAGTAAGCCTGTGCAAAGTTAAGGTCAGCATAAATACAGCAGGGGGAGGGAGGGTGATGCTGAGACGTGAGATGCAAACATTTTCAAAACTCTCAAGAATAGCAGCTCCTCACCACGACCCCAAGACCAGGAACAGCAGCATCACCAGGAACCAGCTACAAACACACTTCTAAGCAGACCCCACTCAGACAACACACACCCTCTGGGGCGGGTCCCACAGTCAGCCTTAGTTAGCAGGGTCTCAGTGACTCTCACGTGTGCAAGCAGCTGAGAGCAGTCAACAACCCAGTCCCCTCGGCAGGTAAGGTAGCTGTCCTCAACCAGTGGTCAGGGGCGCCGGGGACCCTGACGCCCGAGTGCTCCGCGAGACCACGTGAGGTTCATGACGTTCCCAGGATCCTCTGCTTCCCTTCCTCTCTCATGGATGCACGGTGGACTCTGCACAGGCTGCAGGACACAGTAATAGATGGCTCACAGCACAGATGTAAGAATCCAGTTTTCCTCCCTTAAGTCAGACACCTAAGAGACTTGCCGCTCTTCTCACTATTTCAGAAAGTAGTATTTTTCATTTAAAAATGTCATTAGGGGGATCCCTGGGTGGCACAGCGGTTTGGCGCCTGCCTTTGGCCCAGGACACGATCCTAGAGACCCGGGATCGAATCCCATGTCGGGCTCCCGGTGCATGGAGCCTGCTTCTCCCTCTACCTATGTCTGCCTCTCTCTCTGTGTGTGACTATCATAAATAAATAAAAATTAAAAAAAAAATGTCATTAGGGATCCCTGGGTGGTGCAGCGGTTTGGCGCCTGCCTTTGGCCCAGGGCGCGATCCTGGGGACCCGGGATCAAATCCCACATCGGGCTCCCGGTGCATGGAGCCTGCTTCTCCCTCTGCCTGTGTCTCTGCCTCTCTCTCTCTCTCTCTCTCTCTCTGTGACTATCATAAAAAAAATAAAAAAAAAAAAATAAACTGTTAAAAATGTCATTAATGTCAACATGTAAGGGATTACTTTTTTTTTTAAGATTTTATTTATTTATTCATAGAGACATAGAGAGGCAGAGGGAGAAGCAGGCTCCATGCAAGGAGCCCAACGTGGGACTCGATCCGGGGTCTCCAGGATCACACCCTGGGCTTCAGGGGGCGCTAAACCGCTGCACCACGGGGGCTGCCCAAAGGGATTACTTTTTAGTCAATAAAAACATGTTTCAGATTTTTTTAACTTCATTTCCTAAAAGAATCAAGATCGACAGACAGAACTCACATTAACACAAGCTCTGTATGTGTCCCAAGAACATTTAAGCATGGGTAGCGTCTAAGGCAGAGTTTACGAATCAGTAGTCTGGGGCTTCAACACGCTCAGCAAGGACTGACCTACCACTGGAGGGTCAAAGTCCATATGTAACCATATGTAAATGCTTCCTACTTCAGTGGCAGTGAAAACAGGCCCAATCACAGATGGGAAATTAATTTTTAGGCACCCTAAGTATTCCTAAGCTTTACATATTTATTCAAATATTTATCCGTTTGAATACACTCAATAGAGAAGGGAAAAGAGAGTTCTTTCCCAATTTCCTTTTGAGGGAATCTGTACACTGAACAAGACACTTACATCCCTTAGGGGAGTACCACCCCCTGATAAATAAGAAGATGGTTTCAGCATACAGCTATTCTTTTTTTTTTTTTAAAGATTTTATTTATTTATTCATGAGAGACAGAGAGAGAGGCAGAAACACAGACAGAGGGAGAAGCAGCCTCCACGCAGGGAGTCCGACGTGGGACTCGATCCCGGGTCTCCAGGCTCACACCCTGGGCTGAAAGCGGCACTAAACCGCTGAGCCATCCGGGCTGCCCCCATCTTAGAGCTATTCTTAACTTCACATTTCAACCCCTTTGTCAACAGGAAGGGTAGTTTCATACCCTGTGCAATCTATGAATCAACAAATGCTACCATGGGTGCTGAGATATTAACCAGCACCTGTGTCCATGTGTAACATTCCTTTTATTTAAGAACAAAGGGTTTGGGGTTTTTGTTGGTTATTTTTAAGACCCATAAAAGCCACAAAATGTAACATTTAAGACAAAATATAGATTACCGTCAATAAACTTCCCGTATCATATTATCCCTTTTTATTCTGAAACATGTTAAACGCACTGTAAAGTTTAAATAATACAAAGAACACCTGATAACCCTCCTCTACATCCACCAATTACTAATGTCCTTCAACATTTGCTTCATATTTCTTCCAAATACCAGTACTTTTGTTGTGGAACTATTTAAGCTGCAGAGGGGCGCCTGGCTGGCTCAGTCAGTAGAGCATGCAACTCTCAATCTCTGGGTCATGAGTTCAAGCCCCACGCTGTGTATAGAGATCACTTAAAAATACAATCTTTTGGGATCCCTGGGTGGCGCAGCGGTTTGGCGCCTGCCTTTGGCCCAGGGCGCAATCCTGGAGACCCGGGATCGAATCCCACATCGGGCTCCCTGCATGGAGCCTGCTTCTCCCTCTGCCTGTGTCTATGCCTCTCTCTCTCTGTGTGTGTGTGACTATCATGAATAAATAAATAAAATCTTTAAAAAAAAAAAAATACAATCTTTAAAAAAAAAATCAATAAGCTTTGGACATCATGATGCCTCCCTAAACTTCCAGCATATATTTATTTCCTAGGAACAAGGACCGTCCTACTACACAATACCATTATGACACCACTGATATCAAGTATTCCTCTGTATTCAATTTTTCCCAATCATCCCAATAATGGCCTTCACGGTTGTTTTGTTTCCTTTTAATCCAGTTTCTAACCCAGAACCAGGCCTTACTTGTCACAGTTCTTTCAGCTCTTCAGTCTGGAAGGGTGCCCAACCCTTTCTACAGCACCTATTTTCAAGTGTCCAGGCAACTGTAGAATGCCCTACAGTCTAGGCTGTCTGGTTATTTCTCATTATTTCACTCAGGTTAAACATTTTTGGCAAGAATGTTAACCATCCCACGACATCCCATCAAGGGGCACATCATCTCCATTGGTGGGAAGTCGGAGCTTTATCACCTAGTCAAGGTGGAGTCGGACAGGTTTCTCCAATGTAAAGTTCTCTCCCTCCGGATCAACCATCTGTGGAATGACACTTCAGGACATGGGGCTCCTGCATCCCCTCCCCCTCAGATGTTTACACCATGGTTTGTTTCATTTTTTAAAGATTTTATTTATTTATTCATGAGATACCCAGAGAGAGAGGCAGAGACACAGGCAGAGGGAGAAGCAGGCTCCATGCAGGGAGCCCAACGTGGGACTCGATCCCGGGACCCCAGGAGCACCCCGAGCTGAAGGCGGCGCTAAACCGCTGAGCCACATGGGCTGCCCTACACCATGATTTTTGACAACCACTGATGACCTGACTTGAATCAATTATTACGTTGGTTGTCACAAAACACTGATTCACAAAAAAACGGTAACACAGGGATCTCTCAATCTGTCATTTCTACTTTGAAGGGCATCTGTCTATGAGGAACCCTGCGCCTCCTTTGGGGTGTCACTAGGACTGGCTCTTACTGTGTGCCACAGACTTTTTAAATTTAATATAGCCTTTATCATCATTACTCTTTTTTGACACTCCAAATGTCCCAGATTTGCCCACTGGGAACCCATTCAAGCTGCTCCATTTTTGACTTGTCCTCATCAATTTTTGAACACCTCTTTGCTTTCCGGTCCAAGATAATCCAGGCTCGCAGTGAATTTTGCCCACCTCAAGCCTGAAATAAGGTACTTCTCCGAGGATCCCTGGTTCCTTTACGGGAAATGCGGTTTCCAACCTCGATCTGGGGCCAGGTGTGCTCGCTACTCTTAGACTCTCTCCGAGGACACTGCAAGATATCATTTTTTAAGTCATGTCTTCATACTTCAGTTTGAGTCTCAAGACAACAGGGCTCTCCCTGACCTTCTACCATGGTTTCCTCTCCTTGCTCCCAGAGAATCCTGGTTCCCAGCACCAGAATTCCCATTTGCTCTGCTCGACATACACCCCAAGTGATCTCAGACCTGCCACGTTGATCGACAATGAACCTACTCTGTAGTGAGTTTCTTTGCAGCTCTATTTTTCTTTTGAATATAACCCACTAACGGTACAGAGTACTGTGTTTATGGTACTTGAATCAATCTCTCCTATGTGGTTATATTATTAATTCCATATACTTCTAGGTTCATTCATTTCTATTTGAATTCAATTTGGTTTTCTATCATTGCTATTTTGTTTGTACTTATGTAGAATATCTGGATGGTTCAGAAGTCAAAGATATAAAAGGCAGGCTCAGGGGATCCCTGGGTGGCGCAGCAGTTTAGCGCCTGCCTTTGGCCCAGGGTGCGGTCCTGGAGTCCCGGGATCGAATGCCACATCGGGCTCCCGGCATGGAGCCTGCTTCTCCCTCCTCCTGTGTCTCTGCCTCTCTCTCTCTATCATAAATAAATAAATAAATAAATAAATAAATAAATAAATAAATAAATCTATCTTTAAAAATAAATAAAAGGCAGGCTCAGACCAGTTTCACTCCCACCCCTATACCTTACACCTTGTCCCCACCCACTTCAGTAAATCATTTTAGTTCCTTGTCTATCCTTCTTGTGTTTCTTTTTGCAAAAAGAAACAAATTATATACATATTATTTCCTCTCCTTTCTAGTTTTGCATTCTTTCTTTCCTCTCCGGGTAACTCTCACCTCCTTACAGCAGGATCCTACTGGCCCCGGCCTGTTCTGGAGCCCGTGAATATAAAAACCCCAGATGGGCTGAGGATCCTCAATACCAAACCAGGACAGTAAGGAGAAAAGGCCTGGTTTGGGGGTCATAAGGTGTGGTTTCTTTCTTTTCTTTTTTAAAGTTTATGTATTTTTAGTAATCTTTACATCCAACATGGGACTCAAACACGACCCAGAGATCAAGAGTTGCACACTCTTCTGAACGGAGCCAGCTGGTGTGGTTTCTACTATATTTTTTTTTTTTAGATTTTATTTATTTATTTATTCATGAGACAGAAGCAGAGACATAAGCAGATGGAGAAGCAGGCTCCCCATGGGGAGCCTGATGTGGGACTTGATCCCAGGACCCCAGGATCACCACCTGAGCCGAAGGTAGACACTCAACCACTGAGCCACCCAGGCGCCCCAAGGTGTGGTTTCTTATTACTACCTGTCAATTCCTCTTCCTTTGTCTATCGTTCACGGCTCTGCACCTCACATCCCTCATCTTTTCTCCTCTTTAAAAAAAATCGTGATAAATTAAGAATACAACTGTAGGAGCACTTGGGTGCTCCATCCTCCCCAACTCAAACTCTCCCCATTAAACACTACTCCCCTCCAGCCTTCCCCTTGCCTCCCTTCTTCTTCCTAACTCTATGGTGTGACTCCAGTAGAAGCCTCCCAGCAGAGGGATCACACAACACCCAGTCTTTCTTAACACAAACTTTGCACACTATTTTGTACTTTCTTTCCACTTACTGCATCTTGGAAATCACTCCCCACCAGAGCATATGAATCTTCCGCCTTTATCTCTGATTATTTTTTTATATCTCTGATTTTAATTTGCATTTATCTTTCTCATCATGAGTGAGGGTGAGAATTTTCACACAGTGGCCATTTGTGATCTTCCTGTGGGATGTCTTCCTTTTATCCATTTTTCTACTTTTGTCTTTTTCCCTTTGATTTTTAAGAGTTTTTACATCAGTCTTTTATCTGTGACTTAAGGGTTTTTTTTTTTTTTTTACAGATATTTATTTGAGAAAGAGAGATCGAGAAAGCATGAGCATGTGGAGGCACAGAGGGAGAGGGAGAAGCAGACTCCTCACTAAGCCAGGGAGCCCGACTCAGGGCTCGAACCCAGGACCCTGAGATCATGACCTGAGCCAAAGGCAGATGCATAACCGACTGAGCCACCCGGGCACCCCTTATATGCTTTTTAAAAATCTTACTGAGGAGTGCCTGGGTGGCTCAGTTACGTGTCCAACTCTTGGTTTTGACTGGGGTCATGATCTCAGGGTAGAGAGATTAAGCCCCATGTCAAGCTCTACGCTCAGTGGAGTCTTCTTGAGATTTTCTCTCCCTCTACCTACTTATGCTCTTTTACCCTCAAATAAAATCTTTTAAGTAAATAAACAGATAGTTCATTAGAAAACCTGAGTTTTGGGGATCCCTGGTGGCTCAGCGGTTTGGTACCTGCCTTCGGCCCAGGATGTGATCCTGGAGTCCAGGGATCGAGTCCCGTGTCGGGCTCCCCACATGGAGTCTGCTTTTCCCTCTTCCTGTGTCCCTGCCCGCCAACCGCCCCCCCCGCTTCTCAAGAATAAATAAAACCTAAAAAAAAAAAAAAAAAAAGATTTTATTTATTTGAGAGAGAGAGAAAGAGAGTGATAGAGAGCACAAGTGGGGAGGAGAGGGAGAAACGGGCTCCCTGCTGAGCAGGGAGCCCAAGGTGGGAGGCCTGATCCCACGACTCGGGGATCATGACCGGAGCTGAAGGCAGGGGCTTCCCTAACTGAGCCATCCAGGTGCTCCAGTATCTTATCTTTAGATAAAGATTAGATAATCTTTAGATAAAGATTTTATTTATTTATTCATAAGAGACACAAAGAGAGAGGCAGAGGCACAGGCAGAGGGAGAAGCAGGCTCCCTGCGCGAAGCCTGATGTGGGACTCAATCCTGGGACTCCGGAATCACACCCTGAGTCAAAGGCAGATGCTAAACCATAGAATTTTTAGTAGAATTTTTTTACTAGATTTCCTTTATATACTGTTCGAAATTTGTGATACATGTACAGGCACTACTTTCCAAAACAAAATCAGTAACATCACAGAAAATTTGACCAGTACTTCAAATGAAACCAACTCCATTGCCATCATACACCACCCTATAAATGTACCTTCTTTTTTTTTTTTTTTAAGATTTATTTATTTATTTATTTGTTCATGATAGACACAGAGAGAGAGAGAGAGACAGAGACACAGGAGGAGGGAAAAGCAGGCTCCATGCTGGGAGCCCGACGTGGGACTTGATCCCGGGACTCCAGGATAGCACCCTGGGCCAAAGGCAGGCGCCAAACCACTGAGCCACCCAGGGATCCCCTATAAATGTGCCTTCTTAATACACACATACATACACAGCTAAAACTAATTTTTAGTATATCCCTCAAGACTCTTCCACATGGATAATTCTTACATAGCTATAATCAAAGTATAGGCACTACTCTATTCACTTGTATCAGAAGCACTAACCTAAAGTACTTCTGACACCTTATAATTATCACCTCTAAGGGCCACATAATACTCTTCAATGGATGCCTTTTTTTTTTTTTTTTTAGATTTTATTTATTTATTCATGAGAGAGAGAGAGAGGCAGAGACACAGGCAGAGGGAGAAGCAGGCTCCATGCAGGGAGCCTGACGTGGGACTCGATCCTGGGTCTCCAGAATCACACCCTGGGCCGAAGGCAGGCACCAAACTGCTGAGCCACCTAGGGATCCCCGGATGCCTAACTCTTGTCTGATATTTCAATCATTACTAATGTTTAGACCCGTTTCCCAATTTTTTTTTTAATTTTTATTTATTTATGATAGTCATACACACAGAGAGAGAGGCAGAGACACAGGCAGAGGGAGAAGCAGGCTCCATGCACCGGGAGCCCGACGCGGGATTCGATCCCGGGTCTCCAGGATCGCACCCTGGGCCAAAGGCAGGCGCCAAACCGCTGCGCCACCCAGGGATCCCCGGTTTCCCAAATTTAAACAAAGTTAAATGTTTGTAAGATAAGCACTTCATCAGCTTGGTGCCTTTCACAACCTCATCTGTGTGGTCTACACAGAATTAAATTCTTCCTGTATGTCAGATCCTATGCTTGAATAATCCCTAATAATTCTGAATTTTCCTGGAAACCAGTAAACCTTAGGCTTCCATTAGATAACGGGTATCAGAGATCTTTAATTTCAAAATACAGATCAAAAAGTGGGTTCAGAACAAGAAACATGGGAATTGTACCATTGCTGTGTAATGGAAGCATTTATTACATATATCTTAATTTACACTTTAAATATTTAGTAGTTATACCTGGGAGGTGATTTTTATTTTTCTCATTTTGCTGACTCATATTATTCAGTTTCATTTTTTTGAACAATGAACTTTTTTTTTTTTTTTTTTTTTAGATTTTATTTATTTATTCATGAGAGACACAGGCAAAGGGAGAAGAAGCAGGCTCCATGCAGGGAGCCCAACGTGGGAGTCAATCCCAGGACCCTGGGATCATGCCCTGGGCTGAAGGCAAGTGCTAAACTGCTGAGCCACCCAGGGATCCCCAAAACAATGAACATCTATAAAAATAATTTAGCTTCTATCCAGTATGATCTCAATTGTATACAAAACTGTGTGTATGTGTACAATAAAGTCTGGAAGAAGATGCACTAAAATGCTAATGGTGTTTTTCTCAGCATAGTGGGATTATTGGTTTTTCTTTTTTTTAAATATTTCTTTTATTCATTCATGAGAGACACAGGCAGAGGGAGAAGCAGGCTCCACACAGGGAGCCTGACGTGGGACTCGATCCTGGGTCTCCAGGATCACGCCCCGGGGCCAAAGGCGGCGCTAAACCACTGAGCTACCTGGGCTGCCCTGGTCAGTTTTTTGTTTTGTTTTATATCACTCTGTATTTTCAAATTTTTTAATAAGCATGTGTTACTTTTATAACATGAAAAAAAGCACTTTTAAGACACTAACAAAGTTGCTTGTGAGCCAAGCCCAGGAAGGAACTTCATTGGCCTTTTAGCGATTCACCCAACACACACACCCAGAGGTGTGTGTGTAGACACCCCACACCAGCTCACACATGCACCTGCTCACACAGCTGAGTTCATTCTCTCTCACACTCAAATGTAAGGTCAGGAAAGAAGACAGGGAGGACCCTGAAACAACTGAAAGGTATAGCCACAGGGCTTCCAACTCCTCAGCAGGAGGGATCCCAGATGAGGAGCAGGGAGACCTGAGCACCAACAGTTCCCTCAGCAGCCTCCTCACACAAGCACTGAAGAGGACAGTGCCTACAAGGTCACTGAAGGGCACTCAGTGTTTCAATGTGCAGGTTTTCTCTAGAAAGGAAACGCTTAAGCGTGTGTATAATCATAAAATGTGGAGATAAGCTTGATAATTATAATGAAAGGCCAAAAAAACCCCAGTCTTTTCTTACAATACTCTTAGAATTTATTTTTGCAAATTCCATTTTAGGATGAGTTGGTAATGGTTACAAAAGCATCAGCCCTCTCAGTATGAGGAGTCACGTTGATGAAGAATCTTCAGCAGTGGTCAAAGCCTTAAAAATAACCTATTCCAGGGGCAGCCCTGCTGGCTCAGCGGTTTAGTGCTGCCCTCAGCCCAGGGCCTGATCCTGGAGACCTGGAATCGAGTCCCACGTCGGGCTCCCTGCATAGAGCCTGCTTCTCCCTCTGCCTGTGTCTCTGCCTCTCTCTGTGTGTCTCTCATGAATAAATAAATAAAATCTTCAAAATAAAAAAAATTAAAAAATAAAAACCTATTCCAACTTGACAAGTAGCACCTGGATGGACAGGACTATCAATTCCTGTTTCAATAATATACAAGCAGAAAACTCCACCGCAGTCCTTTTTCTCCTTCCCTTTGCTCATTGATTACTGCCAGCACTGTGTTAGCTTACACCACACCTGATCTAGCACCAGATGATGTAAGGAGACCCAAACACACCATGACATTGCTAAAGAAAGAGGGACACAAAAGCCATCTGTATTATAAATAGGAGCTGTTTCCATGAAAGATTCAGATAATCAGCTTAAATAATTTAAAATGCTTCCTTCATAAACAGATTACTCAACATGCTACTTTTCACAACTTGACAATCATTAAGATAATCTAGTTGCTATCATCAAAGACAGCTATGTGACTAGCCTAAGAGTCTCATACACTCAGTATTTTGAAATCTCAAGGTGGAAAGTACACAAACTTGTGGTCATTATCACTGTTATCCACCTTATCTCTTCCTAGGGTTTTTTAAAAATCACAAATGTTTAAAGAAGAATGCTTATCTTTTAGAGATACATACTGATACATATGATGAGAGGTTATGTCTGCATGCGCTTCCTACACAGCATGAAAGGGGGATCTACAGGGCGCCTAGGGGACTCCATGGGTAAAGCGGCTGCCTTTGGCTCAGGTCATCATCATCCCAGGGTCCTGTGCCTGGGGCTCCTGCTAAGTGAGGAGTCAGCTTCTGCCTTCCTGTGCTCCTCCCCCTCCAATCATGCTCTAGCTCTTGCCTTCTCCCTCTCAAATAAATAAAATATTGAAGAAAAAAATAAAAACACAGTGGGGATCTACAGACAAACCAAGACTGCTGAAACTGAGCAGCAGTTTGGGAGGTCTCACTAAGCGATTCTCTCTACTTTTGTGTATGTTCGGACTTTTCATCTTAAAAGTTTAAAAATACTCATCATGGGGTGGAATTCCTTGGTTTTCTTTACTTGCCTATCAGGGTGCCTAGGTGGCTCAGCTGGTTAAGCCTCTAACTTTGGCTCAGGTCATGATCTCAGCAGTCCTGGGACTGAGCCCTGCAGGGAGCCTGTTTCTCTCTCTCCCTCTGCCACTACCCCCCTTGTTATGTTCTCATCTCTCTCTCTCAAATAAATAACTAAAATCTTTGAATATAAACTACTTCACTATCAAAATATTTTTTCTTTGTTCCTCTATAATGCATTCTGACATCAAACTTGGAAAAAACAATCCTGAGTCACAATAAAGTCTAGCAAAGTTTATACGGACACAAGTATCAACCTTTCATTAGTCTGTAAATCATCCGCTCCAACACAAGAGCTCTCCTCCACCATCCCAGGAAACTTGTCCAAGTCCAGGTACTAAGATGACCACACTCAGCACTGCTTCTTTCCAGTGCAGTCTCAGCCAGCAGACAGAAGGAGCAACGTCACAGTAGATCTCACTACACTCATCTATTCCACTAAACTCAAGTCATCTGGGCTTTGCCCCCAAACTTAAAATTCCATCAGAAGAGGGCACCTGGGTGGCTCAGTTGGTTGAGCATCCAACTCTTGGTTTTGTCTCGGGTCATGATCTCAGGGTCTCGGGATGGAGGGACATTGGGTTCTGCGCCCTCCCTCTGCTTCTCCCCCTCATCGTATCCGTGCTTGCTCTTGTGCGTGCTCTCTCTCTACAAAAAATTAATAAATAATATCTTAAAGTTCCATCAGGAGCTATTAAAGAATTTTTTTAATACTTTATGTATTTATTCATAAGAGAGAGAGAGAGAGAGAGGCAGAGACACAGGCAGAAGAAGAAGCAGGCTCCATACAGGGAGCCTGATGTGGGACTAGATTCTGGGACTCCAAGATCACGCCCTAGGCCGAAGGCAGGTGCTCAACTGCTGAGCCACCCAGGGATCCCCAAAGAATTTTTTTAGAAAAAAGATTTTATTCACTTGACAACGCACAAGCGCACAAGCAGGGGGAGCTGCAGGCAGACTGAGAGGGAGAAGCAGACTCCCCGCTGAGCAAGGAACCCTAAGCAGGGTTGGATCACAGAACCCTGAGATCATGACCTGAACTGAGGGCAGACGCTTCACTGACGGAGCCACCCAAGTGCCCCCAAAGCAAAGAATTTTGGCTCATTTCTACTTTTTGACTACAAGAAAGCTCTGCCCCAAATATCCAAAGTTTTTTCCACTATGATCCATAAGGACAGTTACCAAAGGTGTTTCCCAAGTGAAAAACATTTAATGGAAGTCATAAAATCTTACATTTATGGAAATATTTTGAGCGACCAAATCTAGTAAGTTGAGAGCCCAAAGACCTGGTGCTCCCCCCTGCTCAAGCACCAACAACTCTGCGAGGTCTCGGGAAAGTTATTCAGCCTTCCTGGCCTTCCAGTTCCTTACCTGTAAAGTGAGAAGGAAAACACCTGCGCACCACTGCCTCAGAAAAAGATGGTCCAGTGAAAGCGTACAAGAGCCTCCCGGGAGGCAGAGCCAGGGCACGATACAGAACCCCCTCGCAGTGTTCCCCTCACACCTCTGATGGGACCCAGGAAGGGCACGCAGGAGGGGAGACACACGGCACTCGTAGAAAACAAGGCGCTCTCCAGCCCAGCGGCATGAAGGAAAAGCAGGAAAAATCGCATCCACACTGTCCACGTAGGACAGGGTCAGTCACATACGTCTGTGTGCCTGTTAGACTAGAAGGGGAGCCGGGCTGCAGCAGCGCCTTCCTACACTGCTCAGTAAGAGCAGCACGCGGACCCCGACCGTCAGGATGGCCGCAGAGACACCACACCTTCCCAGGCTGAAAGCTCCGCGCAGGGAGCCCTGATTCAGGAGGACCCAGAGCTTTACATGGACGCTCCAGGGACACGGCGGGTCCTGCAGCCCTTACGAGGCTGTGGATAACCCACGTTATAACCCTAACCCACACCCTAAACAGCAAGGCATCGATTTTACCCCTTTTCTTAAAGACCTCTAGGCTTAAACACACTGTGCACTTCAACACCCACCTAACAAATGTCTGCAAATACCAGAAGCCCGTAAAACACAAAAACCAGGAATTCAGCGTGTTTTGGACTTCCTACTATTTGGTAAGAGGTTGGAGAGCGAACAGCAGGAGCCGACTTGCCGCTGGCCCGTGTCTCTGTCCAGATAAACCTGCCCGAGTGCCAGGCGCAGAGTGCCAGGCACAGAGTCGGAAGCCCAGGACAGAGCCCGAAGCGCCTTGCGCCGTCACCTGTCTACGCGGAGCGGGCCCTGACCGAGCCCTCCCTCCCTCTGGGCTGCTGCACCACCAGCTGATGGTCTCCCAAACGGCCACACGACCCAAGGCAGAGTGCCCGCCAACCACACACAGAAAGTGCCCATAACAGGTGTGAGCAGAGCCCTTGCGGGAAGGCCAGGCTGGACCAGCCCGCGGGGAGGTGAGGGCCCACAGTGGGAGCGCACCGTGGAGGGTCCGCTGTACACCCCTCCAGGCCGGGAACACGGGAGGGCAGGGGGAAGGAGTCCGATGGACACCCCTCCAGGCCCGAGGGAGGGGGCAGTCTCTGGGACACCCCTCCAGGCCCGGGAACACGGAGGGGCGGTGCAGTCCCCGGACACCCCTCCAGGCCTAGGGACACGGGGAGGGGTGAGCAGTCCCCGGACATCCCTCCAGGCGGGGACACAGGAGGCGAGCAGTCCCCAGACACCCCTCCAGGCCGGGACACGGGGCGGGGGATGCAGTCCCCAGACACCCCTCCAGGCCCGCGGGCTGGGACTCACCTGGTCCGCGCCGTACACCGTTGCGAACTGGACGAAATCCTCGATGCGGACCAAGCCGTCCCCGTCGCCGTCCAGGGCGTCGAACACGGCGCGGAGGCGGGGGCCGTCCTCCGGACACGCGGCGGGCTCGGTCGCGAGCGGGCAGGGGTGGCCGAAGTCCGGGGGCCGCCCCGGGGCCTCGGGGCCCACGTCCAGGGCCAGCTCGCCCCCCGCGGGCGCCGGGAAGCCGGGGAACAAGCCCACGTCGCCGCCCGCGAGCGGACCGTGGCCGAGAGCCCGTCCGCGGAGAGGAGCGGCGTCGGGGCAAGGCGGGGGGCAGACGCCGTCGGGCTCCGCGGCGCAGGGCGGGCGCGGGCCGGGGCCGGGGTTGGCGGCCCCGCGGGCGTCCGCGCAGGCTCCGGGCTCCGGGGCGCCGAGTGTCCGGCGCGGGGCGGGCGCGGCTGCCGGCCGGTGGGGCCCGCCGGGTTCGGGCTCGGGGTCGGGGTCGGGGTCGGGGCGCGCGCCGCCCGCGGGGGAGGCCGGCCGGCCCGGCTCCATCTTCATGGGCGCGCCCCCGGCCGCGGCGCAGGCCCGCGAGGCCAGTGGTGCGGCGGGCGGCGCGGGCGGCAGACAAAGGCGCTCAGGGCGCGGCGGCGGGCGCGGGCATCCCCGCGGCGGCGCGGGCGGGTGCGCGCGGGGCGCCCGGGCTGGTCGGGCTGGCGCTCGGGCCCTGCTCCGCCCTCGCCCATCTTCGCGCGGCGCCTCAGCTGCCCTCGGCCCGGCTGCGCGGCGGGCGCGGGCCCATGGCGGCGGCGCGGCGGGGGCGGGAGGGCGCGGGGGCGGCGGCGGCGGCGGCGGCGGCGGGCGGGGGGCCCGCGGGGGCTCCCGACGGAGGCGGACGAGGGGGCCGCGGCGCGGGAGGCTGAGGAGCCCGCGGCTGCCGAGCGAGCGAACAACGCCGCCGCCGCCACCGCCGCGCGGGCCCCGCCTTCCGTTCTCCGTCGGGCCTGACGTCAGCGCGTCGTGGCGGCGCCGGCCCCGCCCCCGCCGGCCCCGGCCAGGCCCCGCCCCCCGCCGGCCTTCCTTAAAAGGCGGGCGCCGCGGCCGCCGAGTGTGGGGGGTGGTCTGTCCGCGCGCGGGCGGTTCGGGCCCTGGAGTCGCGGCCGCTGCCGGGGGCGGGGTGAGCGGCGCCGAGGCGCGTGACATGCCGCCCCGGGGCGCGGGGCGCGGAGGGCCGACCGCCCTCCCGCGGGGACGCCGAGAAGTGCCCGCGCACCGAGGCCCCGGGGACGCGCCCGAGCCTCCCGCACCCGCACGACGGAGGAGAGCCGCTGTCGCCGGGAGGGCCCGGCCTCCCCAGCCGCGTGTGCGACACCGACCGCTGGCCCTGCGGTCACCACCGTCACGGGGACACGTGGAGACAGGCTGGCGGGCAGGTGACGCGGGCCCGGGCCGGGTGCGAGATGCAGCGCACAGGGAAAGGGATGGGGGCCGTGGGCACCAGCAACAGATAGGTTTCATAAGCAGCTTTGGCAAGAACCAGGGGAACCTGAAGCTCTGTTTCCAAGTGTACAGTGAGGAGCAGTGTGGGAATTAACTGAGTCATCCGTGTGACAAAACCCCAGGGCGTTGGGAAGAGGGAGGCAAGGGATCCTCCTCCCCAAACCTGTCACTTCATTATGGGAGCTGTATGCTTTCACGAGGAAGATCTTCTGTTCAAAGAGAAAAAAAAAACTACAGTTTTGGCAAGAATCTGAAACAGAGCCGATGCATCTGGCCAGACGTGATTTTGAGAGGTACTTAGAGTGATGTGTCAACCCCGCTAAATAGGACTGTTCGTGTGGGCACAGTGAAGACAACAGGAGTCCAGAGGAAGCAGGAAAACTCCGCCTCCCCTAGTCGGCTGATGTAGCCAAATGGAACGCCGGCATGGAAAGCGCACCCCCTTCCTGCTTGGAGCCCTTCCAGACTCTGCTCGGGAGACGTTGAAAGTGACAAGTTCCCCGGGTGCCGGGGTGGCCCCCATCCATAGAGCATCTGAGTCTTGATCTTGAGGACGCAAGTTGGAGCCCTGTGGTGTGTGCAGAGATTACTTAAATGCACACACACACACACGCACACACACACAAAACTGGCGAGTCCGTGGCCAGTCAATCCAGTGTCTTCTAGCATCCCCTCTGTGGCCTGTGGACATTTTTGGTGAGTAGCATTCCAGATGAAATGGGTTAGCTGGTTAGAAGCAGCCCCTGCTGCCACTTCCATGTGCTCCTCCACACCTACCCTATCCGTATTTTTTAAAGATTTATTTGCAATAAATAAATAAATAAATAAATAAATAAAGATTTATTTGCTTATCTGATGCGGGGGATGGGGGAGGAGGGGCAGAGGGAGAGAGAATCTTTAAGCAGACTCAGCACTGATCCTGGAGCCCCACACAGGACCTGATCCCACCACCCTGAGATCACAACCTGAGCCAAAGCCAAGAGCCAGATGCTTAACCAACTGCCACCCAGCTGCCTCACTTTACGCATTTCAACTTGTTAACAGTTACACAAGAGGAAGGGAGGGTGGGGTTCAGCTCACATCTGTCGGATCTGGGGTCTGGGTGAATGTGAACACCTCCCCCTGACTCTCCTTTTCTTTCTTTTTTTAAGATTTTTATTTATTTATTCATGATAGACATAGAGAAAGAGAGAGAGAGAGAGAGAGAGGCAGAGACAGAGGAAGAAGCAGGCTCCATGCCGGGAGCCCGATGCGGGACTCGATCCCAGGACTCCAGGATCACGACCTAGGCCAAAGGCAGGCGCTGAACCACTGAGCCACCCAGGGATCCCCTGACTCTCCTTTTCAAAAGTACTCAAATAACCACGTAACTTTGGAATTCTTCAAGTAGGTGAATTTCATTCACCTGTCTTCCCTGGTGACCTTTGGCTTGTAGGGAGAGATGTGAAGACAAAGACCAGCAAGGTGACTCAGCACAGCCCTGGCATGGCCCTGTTGCACCTGCCAGGGGAGCTGAGGGAAAGAGGTTAAGAAACCTCACGTGGAAGGTAAGCTTGTCTTTCCTGGGGTAAGGCTCCTCCATCATCTGGATGAGATCTGGCCGTTGACATCCAATGTTCAATTTGATCACAAACCTACTTAAAAAAAAAAGATTTTATTAAGTAATCTCTACACCCAAAAGGGGGATCGAACTCATAACAAGAGTCACATACTCCTCTGACTGAATCACCTGGGCGCCCCACAAATCTACTTTTTTCATGCATGTTTTTAAAAAAACCTTGAGGAAATACACCAAAATCATAGTAGACAGTACATATGATTTCCCCTATCCATGCTAGTCCTTCGAATTTAAAATGACATCTTGGATGCCTGGGTGGCTCCGTCAGTTAAGCATCCCACTCTTGATCTTGGCTCAGGTCATGACCTCCACTTAGGTAATGATCTCAGGGTGGTGGGATCAAACCCTACATTGGGCTCCACACTCAGTGGCGAGTCTGTTGAGATTCTCTCTCTCCTCTCCCTCTGCGCCCCTACCTGCTCATGTGCTCACTCGCTCTCTCTTAAATAAATGAATAAAATGGTGTCGTGTCTTGTTTGAATTTAACTGTCATGGCGGTAGAGTGAGGTTTTTTTTAAGATCTGACTTATTTATTTGAGAGAGAGAGCACAAGCACGGGGAGTGAAGGAGGGAGGGGGAGAAGCAGGCTCCCCACTGAGCCGGGAGCCTGATGTGGGACTCGACCCCAGAACCCTGGGATCATGACCTGAGCTGAAGGTAGATGCTCAACAGAGCCCCCACGCGCCCCTGGTTGAGGGTTTCTTGCTCTGTCTACTGACCAGCTGGAATCCCAAATATGTGAACTGTCCAGTCATAGCACTTGCTTATTTTTCCATTGGATTATCTGACTTGTTCTGTAGACAAAATTAGTTTTTGTTTTGTTTTGTTTTGTTTTACAAAATTAGTTTTTAACATTGCAGATATCTTCTCCCCTGCCTGGGGGTGACGGCCTTAAATCATGAATGGGCCGGGGGCACAGTTTACTCCATAGCAACTTGAAAGAAACACAACAGCTGTAACTGATGGGATTCATTTCCAGAAAACTCCCTAAAAAACCAGAACAGGGAAGCCCGGTGGCTCAGTGCCTTAGCGCCACCTTCAGCCCAGAGTCTGATCCTGGAGACCTGGGATCGAGTCCCATGTAGGGCTCCCTGCATGGGGCCTGCTTCTCCCTCTGCCTGTGTCTCTGCCTCTCTCTCTCTCTCTCTCTGTCTCTCATGAATAAATAAATAAAATCTTAAAAAAAAAAAACCCTGGAACTCAGCTTGTCAGATTTTAAAAAAACAACGGAAGAACAGAAACCTAGGAGGAAAGTGAGCAATGAGAGTAAGCGGTTCCAGAAGAAGAAACTCAAAGTAGCCCTATGCACGTACAAAAGATGCTTGACCCCGTTGGTGATCAAGGGACTGAGTGAAGATACCATTTGACACCACTGGAGTCCACGTCAGGCATGAGGCCAGCAGGACGGGGACTCAGCGGACTGCACAGCTGAGGGCCTGGTACCTTCAGGCGGGCGCTCGCCCAGGTCAGTGCCTGCCGGACAGATGCTGGCCCGGGCCCGCAGAGGCAGGGACGGGGTGTTTGGTGCAGCCCTGCCAGTGCAGTTCCCCGGAGGGACTGCGGAGCGGCGAGGAGCGGTCTCGCTACGTGTGCAGCAGGTGCAGCAGGTGCAGCAGGTGCAGCAGAGGCCTGTGACCCCCCACTTGCAAAGGCTGGACACGTGGTCAGTGACGTATGTTGCTTCAACCCTGTTCGTGTGTAGTGAAAACAACAAATGAGAGTGGGAATTACATCAAGGGACCAGAAGAGGGAGGGCAGCGGCGAAGCTTAGCTACAGCGCACCACGTGGGTCTCAGCGAGCCCACGCAGAGCAGTGTCAGCGCCTGGCACGTGTAGGGCAGGCATACCTGCGTGTCTCTGGCTACTTTCCAGGCTCGCCCACGTGTTTTCAGAATTTCATGAACACTTTTAAAATTAAGGAAATAAGTCTTGTACCCAAGGTCTCAAAGATTTCTGCCTCTAGGGGCGGCTGGCCGGCCCAGCTGATAGAGCACGCACCTCTTGATCTCAGGATGACGACTCTGAGCTCTGTGATGGGTGTAGAGATTACTTTAAGGGCAGCCCGGGTGGCTAAAAACAAAACAAAACAAAGACTTTTATTTTTTAAAATCTTTAAAAGATTTTCTTTACTTATTTGAGAGAGAGAGCATGAGCAGAGCAGGGGAAGGGCCGAGGCAGAGGGAGAAGCAGACCCGCCGCGGAGCAGGGAGCCCGCCGTCGTCGTGGGGCTCAATCCCAGGACCCTGAGATCACGATCTGAGCCAAAATCAAGAGTCAGACGCTTGGCCCACTGAGCCACCCAGGCGCCCCAGGCCAAATGTTTTTAATCTACAATTTTGGAAACAAGATGAACATTCTGTATTTAGGAAGCATACTTAGAGGAAGCCAATTTTAAGACAGGTCACACTCTCGCCAGCAGCCCCCAGCAGTCAAGAGCACACAGCCAGCCACACTCGTGTTTACTGATACTTTATTCAGTGGGGAAGGATTTTTTGTCACCTTCAAATTTAGTAAAGTACATTTCTTAAGAGTAAAAATAGAGTATGAGTTTGTAAAGCACAATGTAATTCCTCCTGACTCAGCTGAGGTTTGGATGAATTTATTGAAACATTTCACTCTGAGTTGCTCCTGTGTGGACAGGCCTCTCCAGCCCCCAGTGCCCGGAGCACTTTGTGGCCTACAGTCTGCACCCACCCCGTCTCCCCCGAGGCCGAGATCCTGGCCGGGGAATGGGTGTGAGGAGCCAGCACGGAGAGGTTAGTACGGGATCCGGGATTCGTTGTATTTGTATTTTGGCCTCTGGTCGTGCTTTCCAAAAATGTAAACATCTGATTCCCCTCATGCTGTTCCCATAGCCTAAAAATTGTCCAAGTTATAAATTGTGGTGGAAGAGTTAATTCTGTGTGTTTCTGATGAACGTTTCTCAACCTTCAAAAGACACCTGTCAGGGGGCGTCTGGGTGGCTCAGCTGGTTGAGTGTCCAACTCTTGGTTTCCGCTTAGGTTGTGATCTCAGGGTTCTGGAATCAAACCCAGTACATTAGGCTCCGCATTCAGTGGGGAGTCCGCTTGTCCCTCTCCCTCTATCCCTCCCCTCACTCATGCATGATCTCTCTCTCTCTCAAATAAATAAATAAATAAAATCTTAAAAAACACACACACACAAAAGACACCTGTCAGGTCCTGTCTCCTTGAGATGCTCTGAAATAGGGATATGATGAGGTGCCCCTACAACCCCAAGTCAATAAAGTCATCGTAAAAAAATAAATAAATAAATAAAGTCATCGTCTGAGAGTTTCAGGTAGTGAGGTCCATACCGGTTACATTTGTTACTTGAAGAAATAACACTAGACATAATCAAAATAAGTGAGTGAAGAGTTTATAGAATCCTCTCTCAATGGACAGGGTTACGTGGGCCTCCTCCCAGAGACCTGCACCAGAATTCAGGGACCAACATGAAATCCATCGATTCCCTGTGGGTGTAGGACTGTTTCACCAAAGGGCCAAGTCAGAATGAGCAAGAAAAGGGGAGTCCACAGACAGATTGAGTCTCCACTACAGTCCCCAGGACACAGCCCTGGTCCTGAGATATGAGCGGGGATGTAGACAGAGTATCAGATTAAGCAGCCTCCGCCATCTTCCAGCTGGCCTTTGGGTTTCACCAAAGAGGGGACCGAAGACTCAGCTGGTCACTGGAAAAGAGTATGTGTACACACACACATTACCAGCCTGGTGGGCTACACATTGGACTTTAGTGAGTTTCTTTGCTGTGAGTTGGGATCCACATGTGATGGTCTCCTAACACCCGCTTACTAGAAGCAGCTCCTCCTCAAGGCCACGGCTGTAACGGGGGTTGTCATGTTCACAGGATGTGATCAACCCCTGGCCACGATTTACCAAATAAGAGCTGGACTCTGGATCCAGATGGAGTGGACGTGCACCTTTCCTCAGGACTTTGGATGTGAGCTCTGTGCACAGGTGCCGGCCACGGCTGTACACGAGTGGCTGGGACCTGGTCATATGGAGAGCTCCGTGCAGCAAGGGGAAGGTGGGCTCCCAGGGACAGGGAGAGGTGAGAGAAGGAAGGGATGCTCGGTCCTGGGCCCTGGGCCCCCAAGCTCCAGTGCGCCCTGCCCCTGGCGCATCCTCTTGCATTCCCCGCCTTCGGATCTGAACGGCAGGTTGGGTTCTGCTGTGTGCGTCCAACACAAACCAGCCTCGGTGTCCCGAGGGAGAAGCCTGAAGGGGCCGTGAGCCCTTCTGGGAGGCCCTGAGCCCGGCCAGCCCGTGTGCCCACATGGACGGATGCCAAGGGGAAGACCGGAAGTTCGGGGGGCCGTTGTGCTCACGCCTTGGGCCTTGGCCAGTGGCTTGCTGTCCACTCGGCGGCGGGACGGCGTCTGAGCGATGAGGTCGCCCTCGGCCTCTCACAACCTTTGTGCCCCAGAACGGAAAAGGGAGAGGAAGATGGGGGACGAGGCGAACGACCCAGGGCGACCAGAGGTGGACACAGGGAGAGCATGGGCACCCGGGCACCCGGCGAATGGTGCAGCTTGAGCCTGGCACGTGGGAAACCAGCGTTACCTGTGCTCGGGCCTGATGCAGGGGACCGAACGGGTGCAGGCCAACCACGGTCCAAGTCTAGAGGTTACTATGGCAACAGAAGGAGTAAGCACAGACAAGCTCCCCCAAACTAGCACCTAAATTAACACTCTTTATTCCAGACAACTGGGGACTCCCTTTGCTCTCTGTCTGCGAGGGAAATGCCCAGATGTGCACCGCGTCACAGCGACGGCCCAGGAGTGGCCCCGAGGCCTACTAGTGGGGTTTGCTCCACGTTCACTCCCCGGGACCCCGTGAGGATGGGGAGCCCCAGCCACCCACTCCCCGGGCCCCCGTGGGGATGGGGGTCCCCAGCCACCCACTCCCCGGGCCCCCGTGGGGATGGGGGTCCCCAGCCACCAGCTCCCCGGGCCCCCGTGGGGATGGGGGCCCCCAACCACCAGCTCCCTGGGCCCCCGTGGGGATGGGGAGCCCCAGCCGCCTGCCCGCGGCCTCCTGTGCCCACAGCCCTCTGCTCTGGCGGTCGGACGTCTCCCCATGGCCTGGAAGGGCTGAGAGCAGAGCAGCCTTGGCCGTGGGAGGGGAGCCCGGGGTTGGGCTGCGGGTCAGCCTCCACAGCTGGGGGTTCGTGGAACTGACTGGGGGTCACAGGTCGTCGGCCCTTCCGGGGACCCAGCACTTCCTATGGGAACTCAGAGATGGTTACGGTGAAGGCACCTGCTGCACCAGCCCGACCCGGGGCCCGTGAGTCCGTCCGGCGTCGGGGGCCCCCCACGTGCTGTCGCAGATGAGCCCTCGACAGCGGCCCGGCCCTGAGTCACAGCCTGGGCACCTCACAGCCCCAGCTGATCAACGTCATGTGCAGCTGATCAATGACAGACGCCGTGTGTCTGGGAGGGACTGGCATGTGACCTGCTAGACCGCGCGAAGGCCACCTGCCATTCCCAACGCGGGCAGCGGCATGGCGCCATCCACCCGGGGCCGCAGGGCAATGCAGGCGGAGGGGACTCTGCTCAGGCCACAGCGTCCCTCCTCTTGCCAGAGCACCCGTCCTCACACGGCCACCGGCTTTCCCAGGTCCCCACTTGCCGACGGAGGTCATGGGACTTCTTAGCCTCCATGGTCCCGAGAGCCAGCCCCTATAACCTCCGGGTGTCACTGTCTGTACCCCGTTGCGGCCAGTTCTCGGGAGAACCGCAGTTGAAGTGACAGGTGACCGTTCCAGAGGCGTCCCGCCAGGTGGGACTCGAGCCCGCTCACCACCCTACCGCTGGCCACCTCCAGGGCCTTCCTCAGGGAAAGACGGTGGCCCAGCCTGGTGGTGGCAGAGGGGCCCCAATGACCGCCTCGGCCCAGCTTGGCCAGCCTCCCCCGGAACCCTTCCCCCTGCTTGTTCTCCCACCCAGGAGCATGAGGAGCACCCACATGTCTGCCTTGCTGCTGGACTCAAGGCCACCAAATCCTGGTCTCTGTGACAACAAGCACCTCTATCTTAATTTTTATTAATTTCAGTAAGCTCCAAGCCTAGCACAGAGTCCATGCGGAACTTGAACTCATGACCCTGAGATCAAGACCTGAGCTGAGATCAAGAGTGGGACCCGTCAGTGGCTAAGCCGCCCAGGCGCCCCAAGGAGCACCCTGATATTCCATGTGGAGGGGCTCCCCCTGCCCAGTGGCCTCTCAGCTGGCGTGGCTCCTCCCCCGAACTCTTTTCACACGATGAAGGGACTGGGACACGGTCCCATCAGGTGGCATCCGCGGCACAGGCTCAAGCTCCGTCCTGTAGCGGTGACCAGAACTGCCCAGGAGCAGGCCCGGGCCTCGCAGGGTAAGGAAGCTCCCTGGGCGCTTGGCTGCGGTGAGCCCCCCACCCAGGAAGCGCGCCGCCTCCCCCTGCCTCGGGGTGGGCTCCACCTGCCCGAGGACAGCACTGAAGTATGAGGTGCGACGCGGTTTCTCGACTCACAGAAAAGAGACAGGAAGGAAACGTCCCCATCTCAGAATGACTGGGTCACTGGTGATTCTTTTCCAGTGTCTTCCTTTACCTTCTACAAACACTTGCAAGCTCTATTTTATAGTAAAAACTGTTTTTTAGGAAAATGCATTTGTTGGCAAAATGCTAGGATCCCTGCTTATGCCAACAGGCGGTACAGACAGGAGAGAGCCCGACAGCAGCTCAGGGGCCTCACCTGTAAGGGCAGCTCAGAGTTTCCAACAAACCACACAGAAAACAAGTCCGAGGATCTGAGTGGTCCTGGCATGAATGTCAAGGGAACAGATGAGAGGCCTGTGGGATCATGCCGGTGGCAGTGATGGCCAGAGGAGGGCCTAGAACGTCCAGCTGTGAGTGGCACAGGACCAAGTCCCCTGGGATGTCCCAGCAAAGGACGACTCCAGGGCAGGTGGGGACAACCCAGCCCATGTCACCAAAGGCTGAGAGGGGATCCGTCTGTGGCCCAAGACCCTGGTGAGGTGACCCAGGACCCCGCCACAGGGGCCTGGATCAAACACACTTCTCTCGCCTCCCTGGCCTGGCTTCCCTTTGTGGAGGAAGATTCCCATGTAGGAGAGCAAGGACGGAAGACGGGGCCTGAGATGCCCTGCGGCTGCACTCAGGGACCCCGGGACCCAGCCGAGAAGGGAACCAAGGCCCCCTGGCTGGGCAGGCAGGGCAGGGGGGCGACAGCCGTACAGCCCAGGTCACCCTCCCAGGGAGCTCCAGAATGCCAAAGTGCCCCCAGCGGACATCCGTGCAGGGCGGGCAGCTGAGCAGGTGGAGATGGATCCGTGGGGAGCACATGTGGACGCGGCACCGCTGCCGGACCAGGCCCGCCTCTGGTTTCGATGCTGTGGACGAGGTGCAGCGTGGTGGCGGGTCCTGGAGGAGCACCGCAGGAGGTGTCCAGGCCCTGCGAGCGCCGCCGCTGCGTCAGCCATCCAGCACCCGTCAGCGACGGCCAGATGCCGAGGACATGGGGAAGGGAAGACCGCAGCAGCACCCCAGCTTTGCCGCCCGCGGCCCGGGCAGCACCCAAGAGTGGCTGGCCCAGGGTAGAAGCTGCAGGTGCACACCAGCGCCCTAGAGGGTGGCAGGCGGGGCAGGGCGGGTGGGGCAAGCGGGGGGCCGCCTCAGGGCTCCTCATCCCGGGCACTGGGGGCCAGCCTGGGGCGCACGGGCCATGGGTGCTGGGAACGTGTCACCCGAACCAAAGCCCAGAGCGCTTCTCGGCCGCATGGCATCCACCACAAGCCCAGCTCAGGGAGCAGGGGGTGCGGTGCAAGCCTGCCCCCCTCCCCGAGTTTCCACAGCCCACCCCCCCACCACCCAGGGCAGGACGAAGTCAGCAGCGGCCCTACAGTGAGGAGGCACTCTGAGAGGAATCTGCTCAAGGAGGGTGAGCAGGCCTCCCAGGCCGGGGGCATCGGGCACTAGGGGGACAAGGGGAAGGCAGAGAGCAGTGGGGCTGTCCGTGACCCACACGGCCCCACGGGCCCTCAGGCCTCCGGGGTGGGGGGGGCACCCGGCGGAGCTCCCAGAGAGATGGCTTCCCACCTGCTGCAGGCCCGACGTCTGTCCTGATCTGCAGGGAGGCACTGAGGCTTGGCGGGGCCCCCTCCCAGCACCCCCCACCCGTTCAGAACACCCCTCTCAGCCTTGCCTGACGTGGCCTTTTGGGGTAGCCCAACCCCAAACGAACCCAAGAACATGTCTAGAAATACACCCAAGGGACTCGGGAAACCCATCAGGACCATATGTGGTGACGTCAGCCCACGGGGCAGGGGTTTCAGGAAGAGGGCCACGGCCAGAGGTGACCCGCGGGAGGCAGGAGCGGCATCACCTAGAGCTTAGCAGAGGCAGTGAAATCTGCCAGCAGCTTGAGGTCATTAGGGAAGGTCAGCCATGCCCCGCCGTCAACCACCAGCACAGCGCCTGTCATATAGGATGTCAAGGGGCTGGCCAGGTACAGCGCGCCGTGGGCCACCTCGGTCTTGTTGCCCAGCCTCTGCAGGGGGATGTCCAGAACCTTGGTGCTGACACTGGCCTGGTGGCCACCTGCAAAAACATAAGGCTCAGCCCCATGATAGGGGACCCAGGGCCCCCCGCCCCCCACCCTGGGCTTGGAGACGGCCTCTTCCTGGGAGCCCAAGGAACCGGTCCTTCTCCTGGGTGTGTCCCAGCCAGCTGGGAGGGGAACCCGCGGAGGCACTGTGGGGCGTGGGGTCCCAAGGGCTTACCCAGCCGCCGGAACCCCTCCGTGCCACTGATGGGGCCAGGGGCGAGGCTGTTGATGCGGATGTTCTGGGGACCCCACTCCACGGCCAAGTGCCGTGTCATCGCATCTGCACAGAGGAAGGCAGGCATGAGGGGAGGCAGGGCCCGTGCCAGGCCTCTCCACTGCTGGTTTCCAGGGACAGGTGGGAGAAGGACCCAACAGGAGCCCAGGCCAGCCGACCCGGGGGGTGCCCGTACCCACAGCTGCCTTGGCAGAGCCCGCATGCACTTGAAGCACCTGCCCCCGGGTACCCAGAGTCGCAGTGATGTTCACGATCACCCCTCCGTGGTCCTGTAACACACGGGGGAGGGCAGTGAGTGGGTGGCCGGAAGAGGCGACTCCCAGGAAGAAAGCACACGCACCCTGAAAAACTTTTCGTAGAGCACGCGAGACATGTTGAAGGTGCCCAAGCTGTCGATGTCCATCACGGTCTTAAAGGCGTTGAAGGACAGTGCACTGGCAGGGCACAGGAAGTTTCCCGCTGCACCTGCAAGAAAACCACAGCGTGCTGGAGCCCCGGCAACCAGGACACGGCCCTCGGGGTGGTCCAGGCGCCACAGGGCAGAGCCCGAGCACTTGGGGGCCCCTTTCTTCTTGGGAGACTAAGCAGGACAGATCTCATGGGCTGAATTACGTCCCTCAAAGAGATATGCTGAAGGGGAATCTGTGGCGCTCAGAGATCTTGATTTCAGCTCAGGTCATCATCTCAGGGTGGGGAGAGCGACCCCACGTCCTCTGCGCTCACTGTGGAGCCTGCTTAAGACTTTCTCTCCTGCTCCTCCCCCACATCTAAAAAAATAATAATAATAGGGGTCCCGGAATGGCTCAGCTGGTAAGCATCTGCCTTCAGCTCGGGTCATGCTCCTGGGGCCCTGGGATCAAGTCCCGTGGGGACTCTACTCAGCTGGGTCCTGCAGCTCCCTCTCCCTCAGCTCCTCCCCCTGCTGTGCACGCGCTGTCTCTCTCTAATAAATAAAATCTTTAAATAATAATAAAAAGTTAAAATGTCCACCAAGGTTCTGGACATCCCCCTGCAGAGGCTGGGCAACAAGACAGAGGTCGCCCACGGCGCGCTATACCTGGTCAGCCCCTTGGCATATGCTAAAGTCCTAATCCCTGGTATCAGTGAACGTGACCTTATTTGGAAACATAACCTTTGTGGATGCAATCAAGTTAAGCTGAGGTCACCTGGGGCTAGGCAGGCCCAGACCCAGGGACTGCTGTCCTCCGAAGAAGAGGAGAGACAGACACATGTGGGGGAGGCCGCGGCCAGCAGGCGGAGACGCGCTGGGGAGCAGCCGGGATCGCCGGCCACCCCAGGGCGGGCAGAAAGGCCTGGAACAGAGCTTCCCTGGGCCTGAGGAGGGCGGCCTACCCACACCTTGGTTTTGGATTTGTGACCTCTACAAGTATGAGAGAACACATTTCTGCTGTTTTGGGCTATTCAGCCCGCGATACCTTGTTAGCTGCAGGAGATTGGGACATGCCATGTATTTTTTTTTTTTTTAAATATTTTATTTATTTATGATAGTCACAGAGAGAGAGAGAGGCAGAGACACAGGCAGAGGGAGAAGCAGGCTCCATGCACCGGGAGCCCGACGTGGGATTCGATCCCGGGTCTCCAGGATCGCGCCCTGGGCCAAAGGCAGGCGCCAAACCGCTGCGCCACCCAGGGATCCCCATGCCATGTTTTTAAAAGGGAATTTCAGCAGAGTGAGTCTTGACGTACCGTGCAGACTCTGGTGAGCAGAACGGGTCATACGGGCTCACCAACTGTAGGAAACACAGGATGTGAACACGGGGGCTGCGGTGGGTACGCGGGATTCTATCTACGAGCTGCTCAGTTAGTCTGTAAATCTAAACCTCTACAGGTTTAGATTAATTTTTTAGAAAAAATTATGGGTTTTTTTTTTTTTTTTTTTTAAAGGGAGAGTTTTGGGACATGAGAGTGCCCTGACTCTGTGTGTAGGCCGAATTCTCAGGATGTCCACTTGAGCCTTGGCCAGGACAGGACCCCTGAGGCCCCTGAACCCACCAGAAGGCCCTGGCCTCACCCATCAGCCACTCACAGTTAACCAGAATGTCGATCTTCCCAAACTCCTTCAGTGCCTGGTCCACGGCAGCTGTGATGGCTGGAAAAGCTCGAACGTCCAGAGATAAGGGGAGGCACCGCTGGCCAGTGGCAGCAGCCAGCTTCCTGGCAGCCTAGGAGCCAGAAGGAAAGAGGTGGGCAGCAGCCCAGTGGCCTTGTGGGGGAGTCTGACAAGGGGGATGTGTCCAGGGGATGCTGGGAGGCTGCCGCTTGCTGCTGGACCCCACTCCCGGAGGCACAGCGGCCAGGCAGCCACTCCATGCAGCCACAACCCCCGGTGGACAGTTCTAAGATATCCCTCTCTCTCCCCGTCTCCCTAGGACCCTCCTTCGACATTGCCCTTCAGGCCACTGGCCATGGGTCAACGGCAGCCCCAGCTGACTTCTAGTCCCTGCCACAGAGACCAGCTGTGGCAGTGGTGACAGTCTCCTCCCAGGTGGATGCAACATGCGAACCACCCTCAAGATCCGAATGAGCTGAGATCTCTCTTGGGGCCACAGTACCACCCAACACGAGAGTCTCCTCAGAAGAGATGTTGTAAAAAACCAGGGGGTACCCTTGGGAGGCCACTCGTACTGAAGGTCCATGTTTGGGAGAGAAGCAGGATTTGGTGTTGCCATCTTCTGGGCCTCAGGACCCTCCAGGCACAGGCTCTGGGCCCCACAGCCACCCATGGGTGGGATGGACACAGGAAAGACCCCCCTCACCTTAGACACTCTTGGAAAGCTTCTGCTGGCGATGACTGTGTGGCAGCCGTGCCTGCGAAGCCAGAGGGCAGGTGTGAGGGCAGCAAGGCACAGGGGACACACCAGGTCCCTGGTGCCTGCCTGGTGCTCTAGGCACAGCTCCTCTTCCCCAAGGCTCTCTTGGGCTGAAGCACCAGCCCAGGGCCGAAGGCACAGCTTGCAGAAAACACAGGGGCCTGAGCAAAGCCGAGTGGCACCAAAGGTACCCACCCTGGGGGCCCCAGTCTGGGTCTCTCTGGCATGCGGTACCCCAGCCACACAGAGATATGGTTCCGCCCCCAAACACCATGTACTCAGCAGTGACACAGCCGGGAGCCTCAAATGCACAGCCCGGCAGCTGCATGGGCCCTGCTGGGTGCCCTGGGCTTCTCCCTCCGAGGCTGGGGTGAAGGACAGGTAGGGCCCATGCTGAGGCCAGGGTGTCTGCCTTGCCTCACTGCCTGACACACTCAGCCTCACAGTAACAGTAGTAGCTACACCTGCTAAGCAGCCCCACCTAATCCTCAAAATGACCCTCAGCACAGCTGGCCACGCTCTACTCAGAGAAGCAACACGCACAAGCCGCCAGCTTGGAAAATGGGATTCACCTGCAATGGATGAATCCCCAAATCTCATCCAGTGAGACCCATTCTCTATGAAAAGTGGAGGCCTGGAGAAAACCGGGGAGGGGTCCATATCAACAGGCTTCCTCTTCCCCCCAACCCCAGCCTAACTTTGGCTCTTTCCTCTGGGACTCACAAGTGGTCAGCCTGGGCCTAAGGTCACAGATCTTGTGTTCCAAGAGACACTGTGCTCCGCACACTGCTGGAGTCAACTCGGCTCACCTACTCTGGGTTGGCAAGGCCCCAGGGAGCTTGGCAGCAGAGTTAGCTCAACCTATTGCACCCTTCCTCTGGTACAAATGGGGGTGCTGGGGCCAGAGTCTTAGTCTCAATGAACCTCTAGGAGACGATAGAGTCCTGCCTCCTCCAGGAAAGCACCTGACCCCTTTCAGATGCCCTCTGATGGCTTGTTGCCTAGAGGGGTTCCTACCACCCACCAGCATCTTGCCCAGGGATACAGCAGGGTCCATGCAAGGTGGAGTGAGTTTCGGGGGTGGGAGGGAGTGCAAGAGTGCATAGAGCAGTGCTCACCGCATAAAAATCTCAGCAATCCGGAACCCGATGCCAGAACCACCACCGGTGATGAATGCCACTTTGTCCCTAAGAAAACAGGAGGCATTTTAAGAGATAGATCCCTAGTTTTCTTTTTTTTTTTTTTTTGAAGATTTTATTTATTCATGAGAGACACACAGAGATAGGCAGAGACACAGGCAGAGGGAGAAGCAGGCTCCACGCAGGGAGCCCGACGCTGGACTCAACCCTGGGTCTCCTGGATCACACTGTGGGCTGAAGGCAGGCGCTAAACCGCTGAGCCACCCAGGGATCCCCCAATCCCTAGTTTTCTAACAGACCAAAATACAGCATCCAGTGTATTGCTCTGTTCTGCTCACCTGATTATATTCTCTTTCTTAAAAAAAAGTTGGTTTTTTGGTTTATGGTCTCTTCTGATTTGTTTAGTGTATAGTTCCCCGGGATCGTTGTTGCCATTTTAGTATTGTGTTCTCTCATTCATCTATTCTCTGGACAGAATGGCAAGATGGAAAAACTCACCTCAGAAAAGAGAACAAGAGGCAGTACTGACCAGGGACCTAATCAGTATGGACATAAGTAAGATATTGGAACTGGAGTTCAGAGTAACAATTATAAAGATGCAGGTTGAACTTGGGGGAAAAAAAAACACATAGAAGACACCAGAAAATCCCTTTCTGGAGAAATAAAAGAACTAAAATCTAATCAAGTTGAAACCAAAAAGGCTATTAATGAGATGCAATAAAAAATGGAGGCTATAACAGCTAGGATAAATGAGCAGAAGAGAGAATTAGTGATCTAGAAGACACAATGATGGAGACTAGAGAAACTGAGAAAAAGCAAGATAAACAGCTACTCACTGAATCACCAGGGGAGGATTTGAGAGAGAAGTGATGCCGTACAGCGAAACAATATTAGAATAATTGGGATCCCAGAAGAAGAGGAAAGAGGGGAGGGACAGAAGGTATATTGTAGCAAACTATAGCTGAGAACTTCCCTAAATCTGGAGAAGGAAACAAGCATCCAAGTCCAGGAGGCATAGAGAAACCCCCTCAAAATCAATAAAAATAGGCCAACACCCCGACATATAATAGTGAAACTTGCAAATCTCAGAGACAAAGAGAAAATCCTGAAAGCAGCTGGGAATAGGAGGTCCGTAACCTTCAAGGGTAGAAACATTCTCTAGCAGCAGACCTGTCCACAGAGGCCCGGCAGGCCAGAAAGGGCCGGCATGGTACGTTCAGGTGCTAAATGAGGAAAAAGAGAGAGGTAGGAATTTAGCAAGGCTTGGGAAGAGATCAGAGACATGTTACAGATGAGCATCAAATCTCAAACGTTCAAGACACATGAGTGGGGCACCTGGGGGGCTCAGTTGGTTAAGCATCTGCCTTTGGCTCATGTCACAATCTCAGGGTCTTGGGATCGACCCCACATCAGGCTCCCTTGCTCCATGGGGAACCCGCTTCTCCCTCTCCCTATGCTGCTGCTCCCCCTGCTTGTGGTCTCTTTCTGTCAAACACATGAGTTTTTTTCCTAAAGCAAGCCCCATCAATATGCTGCCTGCAAGAGACTCTTTATTTTTTTTTAACATTTTATTTATTCAGAGAGAGAGAGAGAGAGAGAGAGAGGCACAGAGACACAGGCAGAGGGAGAGGGAGAAGCAGGCTCCATGCAGGGAGCCTGACATGGGACTCGATCCCGGGTCTCCAGGATCACGCCCTGGACTGAAGGCAGCGCCAAACAAAGAAACACCTCAAAAGGTGAGCCACCCGGGCCGCCAAGAGACTCATTTTAGATCCAAAGATACCTCCAACTCATGAAAAGAAAGCTGGGGTAAGGCAGCCCGGGTGGCTCAGCATTTCATTTATTTTTTATTTATTTTATTTTTTATTTTTTATTTTTTTGGCTCAGCGGTTTAGCACCTCCTTCAGCCCAGAGTGTGATCCTGGAGACCTCGGATGGGGTCCCACGTCGGGCTCCCTGCATGGAGCCTGCTTCTCCCTCTGCCTGTGTCTCTCTCTCTCTGTCTCTTATGAATAAATAAAATCTTTAAAAAAAAGAAAGAAAGAAAGAAAGGAAGGAAGGAAGGAAGGAAGGAAGGAAGGAAGGAAGGAAGCGAGCTGGGTAGTACTCCTTCATTAAACAAATTAATTTTTTTTTTTTATTTATTTATGATAGTCACAGAGAGAGAGAGAGAGAGGCAGAGACACAGGCAGAGGGAGAAGCAGGCTCCATGCACCGGGAGCCCGACGTGGGATTCGATCCTGGGTCTTCAGGATCGCGCCAAACCGCTGCGCCACCCAGGGATCCCTCATTAAACAAATTAAATCAAATTAAATTTTAAATCAGGGATCCCTGGGTGGCGCAGCGGTTTGGCGCCTGCCTTTGGCCCAGGGCGCGATCCTGGAGACCCGGGATCGAATCCCACGTCAGGCTCCCGGCATGGAGCCTGCTTCTCCCTCTGCCTGTGTCTCTGCCTCTCTCTCTCTGTATGACTATCATAAATAAATTAATTTATTAAAAAAAAAAAGACCACCACCCGGACCAGGGTTAGAACACCACCCGGACATCTGGATCGCCGGCCGCCAGCACCCGGTCCTCTGCCGTCGCAGTAAAACCACCCGCCCCGAGCCACCTCCGCAGCGCTGCGCCCCGGGGGAGCCCCTGACTCCGTCCTCACCTGAGCAGGTCGGGGCAGAAGAGATGGCGGTACTCGGGGAGACACTCGTCCTCACTGACGTCGGGCGGTGGCTGGGCCATGGCGCGCGGGGCGGCCGGGGTCGCGAGGACAGCAGGGACCCGCCGGGGCGGGCAGCAGCGGGGCCCTCAACGGGGATCAGCGTCCTGGCCCGGGGGTGCGGGAGCAGACGCAGCGGTGGCCTGACCCCGGCGCCGACCCCGCGCCAGCCCCGCCCACAGAGGCTCCAGTTCCGCCCCGGACGCCCCGCCCGCGGCGCCGACGGCCGTGCTAGCCCCGCCCCGCCCCGGACGCCCCGCCCGCCGTGCTAGCCCCGCCCACAGCGGCTCCCAGCCCCGCCCCGGACGCCCCGCCCACGGCGCCGACGGCCGTGCTAGCCCCGCCCCGCCCCGGACGCCCCGCCCGCCCCGCCCGCCGTGCTAGCCCCGCCCACAGCGGCTCCCAGCCCCGCCCCGGACGCCCCGCCCGCGGCGCCGACGGCCGTGCTAGCCCCGCCCCGCCCCGGACGTCCCGACCGCCGTGCTAGCCCCGCCCACAGCTGGGCCTGGGGGGGCAGGCGCAGTGGTGCGGCGGGCATCGAAGGAGCTGGCTTCGTAACCGCCTCGGCCTTGATGACGGGAGCGGGCATCAGCGCCCTGGCCCGAGCCAGGGGTCACCGCGGACACTAGGTTCCGGGTCAAGAGTCGCTGCTCCTCCGAGCCTTAACAACCTGTTTGGGGGGCACTTAGCCCCCCGAGCCCCTCCCTTCACTGCTGCGGTGGAGCCGCAAGAGCCCAGGACCGCCTCCCCCTCGCATGGGCACATGGGCAGCCCGAGCTGCCCTCGTCCTCACAATGGCCTGCCCGGGAGAGGTTAGGGCACTGCATGCGAGCCCGGGGCGGGGGGGGGGCACGGCAGCCACCGGGGCTATGGGCCGGGATCAGGGCGTCCTTTATAAAGATGTCACAGGGCAAGCGAGGCCAAGGCGGCCACAGCAGATGCGAGGACGTGCGAAGTCCGGTACCGTGACAAGTGACCAGGGTCACAGCTGAGGACCAGAGCTGGTGTGATGTGTGCAGCGCCGACACGAGAACGGGGAGCCCTGGCCAGGCTCCGCCGCAGAGGCCGGGAACGGAGCTCTGCCCTGGGGGCTTCAGGGGCCCCTACACACCCTTCTCGCCGCCCTCCGGCCCTGCCCGAGGCAGGCAGGCCCCGCTGAGCATGACCAGGTGGGGGTGCTGGGCCTCGGCGTGGATCCCCGTACATTTCAGGCTGCGGGCCTTTGCACCTCTGCCTGTCTGATCCAGTTAAAAACAACGGATCCCCGACCGGTGCGTGAGCTTAAGGTAAGCTTTATTTCTACTCTCAAACTCTTACGGCTTTGCATGAAGTCCTCACCCCTAATCTGAAAGATGGCAGGAACTGTAACAAACAACTCCCGCCCGCCACAACACAGTGATGTCTCACCCCCCTTGGGGGAAGGGCGCTTACACTACGTAATTTTGGAGACCCCCCCAAAGGTTGTCTGGCACTTTGGCATAGAAAGGATTTGGTCCAATTTCTTACTGGCTCAGGATAGTAAAAGGCACATAGAGTTGGTTGCTCAGCTCCTCAGGGTAGCATGGAGCGGAAGGTAGACGGGGTCTGGGACAGAAGGGCAGACCGCCGGGGTGGGCTCGGGGTCTGCACACAGAGGTAGTTGATCCTGGGTGGCCGCAGGGTGGCTGAGGGCAGCCCGAGTGCTCAGGCTGCGTAGATGCTGCTGTGGTGGTTTTCGTCTGCCCAGTCCACCAGCTCACTGCTCTGAAACCATAGCTGGATCTCCCTCCGGGCCCCCTCCACAGAGTCGCTGGCATGAATGATGTTCCTGCGCCAACGAGAAGCAGCAAAGGTAAGGCAGGGACTTCATTGGGAACCTTGGAGGTCCCGGGAGGCATCTGCTAACCCCCTGCTATTGAGAGGGGCAAGCCCGGTGCTGGGCGATGTTTCTCCGTTGCAAGAACAGAGCCGGAAGACTGGTTCCAGACTGACCTTGGCCTCTCCCCACAACCTCACGCCCAGCCCCGACCCTATCTGGGAGCCTCGTGTTCCCACCAGCCATCCCATGCCAGACAACACACAGTGAGTGCTTTATCATCTCCTGTGTGCAAAGGGCTTCAAAAAACCTGTTCTGGCAAACATTAGGTGTGTGTGACATCCCAGCATCGAAAATCTCTGGCTTTCCTTTGGCCCCAGCAAGATGCCCAGTTCCCGTGGACCTGCCTTAGGAGCAGACTGCCACCCCACACTCAGGCCCTCCTCAACCCCTAACGAGCTGGCCTGTCACCTCCAGTCGCTTGAGTGTATCAGGGCCCCCAGACCTGCTGATGTGGACACTGAAGTCCCCCCTGATGGTGCCGGGGGCGGCCTCAGCTGAGTCGGTGTGTCCTATCATGGTCCTCGAGGAGCAGACCACATTGGGGCCTTCCCAGACCTGCAGCACAGAGATAAAGGCCGGTGGGATGGGTGGGGATCGCCAAGGACTCAGCAGCTCTGGGCTCCGCCCAGGGCCCTCTACCCCGCCCACCACCCCTGCCTGCCCTACCATGGCCACCACAGGGCCGGAGGTCATGTAGCTGATGAGCGATGGGTAGAAGGGCTTCCTCTGCAGGTCATGGTAGTGCTCAGCAAGGACTCTCTCTGGTGCCTGGGCAGCATTGGGGCAAGGGTGAGGGGAGCCCCTGGGCACTGGGCCAGGGACCGTGGTATCCTGACCTCAGGCGCTTTATAGATAACACCTACATGGGTTGGCACAGCAGCACGTACCTCCCCACCCCTCCCCTGCTACTGCCAACACCAGGATACTCCTCATGACCCGGGGCTGAGGTAGCCCCCCACCCGTCCCCTCAAGGACACCCATGGGCCGAGGGCCCTGGTACCTGCAGCATCTTCATCCCCACCAGCTTGAAGCCCCTCCTCTCAAAGCGCTGGATCACGTCCCCCACAAGCCGCCGCTGCACCCCATCCGGCTTCACTGCAACCAGGGTCCGCTCTCGAGTCCAGGAGGACCCTCCTTTAGAAAAAGGGGAATCAGGTGCCTCACCCTTTCACATCTGCCTGAACCTGGGTTCTGCCGCCACAGCCCAAGTGTCACCTGGCCGTCAGAGGGCCTGCCTCTACTAGAGCAGCTCTGGACCGGAGAAGGGCAGGGCTCACAGCAACGGATGCCCAGCAGGACTCTGCCTTTCAGAGAGCAACAGGGGGTCCCCTGGTGCTTGCAGCCCGTCAGGAGGGGCCGTGGCTCTGCCCATGCAGTGGCAGGGGCACCCATGATGGGATCCGGGCTCCCTGAGGAGGCATCTTCGAGAGGTGGGGGGGCAAATCCCAGCTCGGAGGCCACCCAGAGGCTCAGAGATGCCACATGGGAAAGAGGGCATGTTGTTGGCCTTGCTTTTGACTGCGGGGCTCCAGAGTGATGGCACGGTCACTGTCCGAACTCCACAGCTGCCGCGTGAGGAAGGACCCAAAGCGCATCCTCTGGGTCTGAGGGGAAGGAGTGGCAGGGAACCAGGCAGTAGTGAAGTGTCCCTTTCCCACCAGGCGGGCCACGCACAGGGGACAAAGGGAGCTCGGGCCTGAGGAGGAGGGCAGGGGGAGACTCCGGAGGGCTGTGCACCTGCTGCCCCAAGGCCCCCAGCTGCGCGGCTGGAGGCTCTGAAGGCCGCCGCTGGGGGACCCAAGCACAGGACCGAGCCAGCCCCAGGGGTCTCTAGGGATCACTGCAGCACAGAGGGGGCATCGTCGTCCCTTACAAGCCCGGGCCCCTGAGTCTCACTGACCCGCAGCCCCGGGTCCAGGCCCAAATGTGCTCTCGAGAGGAGCCTACACCCCGGCCGGGGGCGTCCGGGGAAGTCCTGCAGCCGGTGCCCCTAAGACCCCGCGTGGAGGGACCCTCTGCGGAGCTGGCCTGCCGCCAGCCGGCCCGGCACCCCGGGGGGCAGCTCGCTCCGGCGGCGTCGGGAGAGCCCGCGGGCCGCAGTAACCGGGAGAGGCCCAGCAGGCCCCGGGCTCCGGAGCCCTCGGGTCCCTGCGCCCGGGCGCGGGGAGGGGGTGCGGGGGCGGGGAGACGCGCGGGCGCCCCGAGGGCTCGCGCGCCAACAAAGGCCCGGCGCGCCCCCTCCCCCCCTCCCCCCCCTTCCCCTCCGCGGGTCGCCGGCCACTCACCCGAGTTGGAGCGCGCGAGCAGGCAAGGCCCGGGGGCCCGCGGGCCACGCAGCAGCCCCGGCAGCGCGGCGCGCCCCAAGACGCCGCCCATGACCCCGGCCCGCGGGCCGCTGGCTAGCACGGGGAGAGCGCAGGCGACGGAGCCCCGAAGGCGAGGGAGGAGGGGCGGAGGGAGAGGGAGGGGCGGGGCCACCGTGGAGGGGAGGGGAGGGGTGGGCGAGGCCGGGGAGAGGGAAGGGGCGGGGCCACCACGAAGGGGATTGAGGCGGGGCGGGGGCGGGGCCACCGCGGAGGGGATGGAGGGGGCGGGGCGGGGTCACCGCGGAGGGGAGAGGGAGGGGCCACCGGGGCGGGGCGGATGGAAGGGAGGGGAGGGGAGGGGAGGGGGAGAAGAGGTGACGGAGGAGGGGAGAAGAGGTGACGGAGGAGGGGAGGAGGGAAGGAAAGGGCGGGGCCACCGTGACGGGACAAGCAGGGAGGAGGGGCGGAGGGAGGGGAGGGCCCACCGGGGAGGGGAGGGGAGGGGAGGGGAGAGGGGCGACCGAGAAGGGGAGGCCGGGGTCAGGAGAGGGCGGGGCGGAGGGAAGAGGAGGGGCCAGAGAGAAGGGGAGGGGAGGAGTGGGGAGGGCAGTGAGGAGGGAGGAAGGGGGAGCTGAGGGGAGGGCAGGGTGAAGAACCCCGCATTCTGTTGCGGTCCTGCTGAGGTGGGTAGGTCGGTGGCCAGCTACTGTTGGCAGGAGATCTAGCGGATCTTAACGGGTTTTTGAAAAATCAAATATGCTTTTTGATGCTGCTGCGAGTGGAATTGTTTTCTTTAATTTTTTATTGTTCATTGAAAGTGTACAAATACAATTGACTT
Source organism: Canis lupus familiaris (assembly GCF_011100685.1). NCBI lineage: Eukaryota > Metazoa > Chordata > Mammalia > Carnivora > Canidae > Canis > Canis lupus. The sequence goes on from NC_049227.1 coordinate 40,592,649, forward strand.
TTGTGTGTTGATCTTGCCTATGCTGCAGCTTTGCTGAACTCATTTATTAGTTCCAGTAGTTTTTTTAGTGGATTCCTTAGCATTCTCCAGGTATGAAATTATGTCATGTGAACACAGAGATCGATGTTTCTTCCTTTCCAGTGCGGATGTCTTTTATTTCATTTTCTTATTGAATTGTTCTGGCTACAATCTCCAGTAAAATATTGAATACAAGTGGCCTTCTTTTTCCACTGGCTTAATTAAGGTGAGGGGTTAGCTATTGCTGTGAGATTGCTTACCTTAAAAATGAAGTAGTCCTGTGGGGCCTGGGGGGCTCAGTGAGTTAGTGGGACTCTTGGTTTCAGCTCAGGTCATGATCTCAGGGTGGCGGGATCCAGCCCCGTGCTCAGTGTGCAGTCTGCTAGAGTTTCTGTCACTCTGCCCCTCCTCCTGCATGCTCACGTGTGTTCTCTCTCTCTCTCTCAAATAAATAAATCTTTTTTTAAAAATGAAGTAGTCCCAAAAAAATGGAATAGTCCATTAATTTATCAGAAAACAGTGGCTTTGTTCAAGAATAACACAGAATTGGGCCACCTGGCTGGCTTAGTTGGTGGAGCGGATGACTCCTGATCTCAGGTCATGAGTTTGAGCCCCACAGTAGGTGTAGAGATTCCTGGAAAAATAAATCAAAATCTGAAAAAGAAAAGAATAACAGAGAATTGGAGTTTGGGGTCTGCAAGGTAAGGCAAAGCCTTGGGCAAATCCAATGAACAGAGAACTTGATTTCATGGGGACAGAAGTGGACATTAGGAGCTGCTGTTTTTGGTTTTGTTTTTAAGATTTTTATTTATTTATTCATGAGACACATAGAGAGAGGCAGAGACACAGGCAGAGGGAGAAGCAGGCTCCACGCAGGGAGCCCAACGTGGGACTCGATCCCGGGACCCTGGGGTCACCCCTGGGCTGAAGGCAGGCGATCAACCCCTGAGCCCCGGGGTGTCCCCGGTGATGGATTTCTTCTAGGAGATTCCGCGTACATCTCTCCCTGTTGGGGCTTGTGATTCATGACTGTTTGTTGTTGATTCTTCTGTTGAGGTCTGTAAATGACAGTCCTGTTGGCGTCTGTAACTGACAACTCCTCCTGTACTTGATGATGAGTCATGGGCTCCCCCTCATTTAACTACCTGGCCCCACTTTAGTGAGGTTTCCCTTTATTAATTTTTTAAAGATTTGAGGGCAGCCCGGGTGGCTCAGCGGTTCAGTGTCTGCCTTCAGCCCAGGGTGTCATCCTGGGATCCTGGGATCAAGTCCAGAGTGCCGCATCGGGCTCCCTGCATGGAGCCTGCTTCTCCCTTTGCCTGTGTCTCTGCCTCTGTGTGTGTGTGTGTGTGTGTGTGTGTGTGTGTCGTGAATAAATAAAATCTTTAAAAAAATTTTTTTCTTAAAGATTTGAGAAAGAGAGGGAGGGGCAGAGAGAGAGAGAGAGAGAAGCAGATTCCCCGCTGCACGCAGAGCCCCGGGAGAGCCCTGATATCAGGATCGGGGCTGAAACCAAGAATCAGACACTTAGACAATGAGACTTCTTTTCATTCCTAGTATAAACATTTACAGTTATAAATTTCCCTGGGGACAGCTGAGTGGCTCAGTGGTTGAGCGTCTGCCTTCAGCCCGGGGTGTCATCCTGGGATCCTGGGATCAAGTCCAGAGTCCTGCATCGGGCTCCCCGCATGGAGCCTGTTTCTCCCTCTGCCTGTGTCTCTGCCTCTCTGTGTGTCTCTCAGGAATAAATAAATAAAATCTTAAAATAAGAAAGAAAAAAAAAGAAAGAAAAGAAAAACCAAACATATGATCCAGCAATCATGCTCCTTGGTGCTTACTCAGATGAGTTGAAAATATATATATACACACAAATTTGCACATAGATATTTATAGCTGCTTTATTCATAATTGCCAAACTTGGAAGCAACCAAGACGTCCTTCAGCAGATGCATGGATAAATAATCTGTGGTGCATCCTTACAGGGAATATTATTCAGTAATTAAAAATATAAGCTATGAAACCACAAAAAAAAACATGGAGGAAAATTAAATGCATATTACTCATTGAAAAGAGCCTATCTGAAAAGGCTAAATGACATTCTGGAAAAGGCAAGGGTAAGGAGACAGTAAAAAAAAAAAAAAATTCAGTGATTGTTAGGGGGTGGGGGGAGTAGGAGGGGTGTGAGCAGATTTTTAAGGTAGCAAAACTATTCTGTATGATACTACAATGGCAAATAGACATTGTTACACATTTGTCAAATCCAGAATGTGCAACACCAAGAGTGAACTCTAATGAAAACTGTGGACTTTGGCAAATAATACTGTCAGTGTAGCTTCACTGATTGTAACAAATGTAGCACATGATGCAGCAGCAGTGGGATGCGCATAGGGAATGAAGGCACGTTTGGGGGCAGAGGGTATGTGGGGACAACACACTCCTGCTCAGTTTCCCTGTGAACCTGAAACTCCTCTAAAAACTAAAATCTGTTCAAAAACACACACAAACCATGAAGAAAGAAAAAAGAAGTCACAGAATGGGAAAGAATGTTTCCAGTGCCCTAAACCCATCCATGGCGAGGGTCTTATTATCAGAAATCAATGAGTAGAAGACCGTAAGCCAGTGGCCCAGCAAATGCTTGCAGATTCTCTCCTCCAGAGCAAGTCCAAACAGCCAAGAAGCATACACAGAAGTGCGCAGCTTCGGGAGCGATCGGGGGAATGCAAGTAAAGCCAGAGGAAAAATCTGAACTCTGGGGCGCCTGGGTGGCTCAGTCCATGGAGCTTCTGACTCCTGATTTCCATCAGAGATGGAGCCCGCATCCGGCCCTGTGCTCAGCGGGGTCTGCTTGAGGTGCTCCCTCTCCCTCTGCCCCTTCCCCCACTCACGTGCCCTCTCTCTCTCTCTCTCTCTCAATAAATAAAACCGTTTTAAAAATCTCAGAGTCGGGGATCCCTGGGTGGCTCAGTAGTTTGGCGCCTGCCTTTGGCCCAGGGCATGATCCTGGAGTCCTGGGATGGAGTCCCACGTCAGGCTCCTGGCATGGAGTCTGCTTCTCCCTCTGCCTGTATCTCTGCCTCTCTCTCTCTATGTCTATCGTGAATAAATAAATAAAATCTTTAAAAAAATAAAAAATAAAATAAAAAATAAAAAAATCTCAGTCTGGGCAGCCCGGGTGGCTCAGCGGTTTAGTGCTGCCTTCAGCCCAAGGGTGTGATCCTGGAGACCCGGGATCACGTCCCATGTCGGGCTCCCTGCATGGAGCCTGCTTCTCCCTCTGCCTGTGTCTCTGCCTCTCTCTGTGTCTCTCATGAATAAATAAATAAAATCTTAAGAAAAAAATAAAAAAACTCAAAGTCTGAAAATTCCAAGTATTAGGAAGATCGTGGCCCGTTGGAATTCACGTACCGCTAGTTAGAACCTCAACTGACAAAATCCACTTTGGTCAGCGGTTTGGAATTATCAAGAGAGTGAAAAGTCAACCTACAAAATGCAAGGAAATATTGGCCAATCATATACCTCAGAAGGGTCTTCTTTTTTTTTTTTTTAAGATTTTATTTATTTAGGGCAGCACTTGTGGGGCAGCGGTTTAGCACTGCCTGCAGCCCAGGGTGTGATCCTAAGTCCTGGGATCGGGTCCCACATCGGGCTCCCTGCATGGGGCCTGCTTCTCCCTCTGTCTGTGTCTCTGCCTCCCTCTCTCTCTCTGTGTGTGTCTCTATGAATAAATAAATAAAATATTTTTAAAAAATATTTTATTTATTCATGAGAGAGAGAGAGAGAGAGAGAGAGTGCACCTGAGCCAGGGTGGGGGTGGGGGTGGGGCCGCTGAGGGAGAGGCCGGCTCCCCACTGAGCAGGGAGCCCCACGTGGGGTGCGACCCCAGGACCCGGGATCATGACCTGGGCTGAAATCAAGAGTCGGATCCTCAACTGACTGAGCCCCCTGACACCCGGGGGTGTCACTTCCAAGGCCACTTGCAGAAAGCCCTGAATGAGGGCTTCTCCTGCCTCTCTTTGACCCACACTTTCCAGGTGGGCTCTTCTTTCCAGCTCGTCTCTTGGCTGAATGAGAGCCTGAGGACAAAGTACCCCTGGTGGCCCCAAAGCCACCTGCCCCATCGTAAGGACGGCCTGGAGCCCGCAAGCCCGTGGCCACCCGGTGACTGACCTCAAGACAATGACTAGCCTGACCTCGCTGCCCCTGCTCGTGCACCCATCGTTGCCGCCGTGTGTCCGGATAACCTGGAAGTGGTTTCCACAGCCTGGACACGGTCTTGGACACGCCAGTCTGGTCTTCACCATGTCTGTGTCGTGGAAATAACTCTTCCTTGCTTCACCGCCTGTGGATCTTGTCAGCGGCCAGCGGCTGGGCCTGGGGTGTCTGGGATCCCCGAGTCGGGGGCTCTCGTGGCCCGCACCCCGGCCGAGGCCCAGCCATCCCGCCTCTCTTCTGTCCGCCAGCCGGGAGCGCCGCGCAGTCCTGCATCCACGGCCCACGCCCCGGCCCACGGCCGCGCAATGAGGAGAGCAGCACATCCCCCCGAGTCAAGGCTGGAGGCGACTGCAGCGGGGCCGATGCCGGCGGCCTCCCGAGCCGGACTCTCCAGCCGAGCCCCAGCCGGGCTCCCGACCCGCAGAAACTGCGAGGTCCCAGGTGCATGTTGCAGTGATAAACCAGTAGATCAAAGACCGAGGAGGGGGCGGTGTGGGTGGTCTCACCGCCCGGGACTGGGACCCGGTGTCTAGGACCCACGCTGCTATCCCGTCCCTCGGGGGCCAGGGCTGTGACCGCCTGGGACCACTCCCAGCCCTCTGCCCAGCACCTGCCGCCTCTCAAGGCCGGGCCCACGGGGTTCCAGTGTTGGGGTGTCAGTGTGGGTGAGGCCTGGGCCCAGGGTTGCAGTCGGGGCCAGCACAGCCTTGGATTTCTGGCACATTCCTGTGAATGTGCTGGTGGTCTTCACCCAATGTACTTGGGGAGACCCGGCCCAGCCCCCACGCCAGCCCTGCCAGCTGCTTCCATCAGCCCCGTTTCCCGGCACTACAACGGGCACTGCCCACACTGGGATCTCCCCACCATTCTTGGGGGTTTTGTTTGTTTGTTTTTTATTTTTATTTTTATTTTTTATTTTTATTTTTTTATTTATTTTTTTTATTTTTTTATTTTTTATTTATTTACGATAGTCACACAGAGAGAGAGAGAGAGAGAGGCAGAGACACAGGCAGAGGGAGGAGCAGGCTCCATGCACCAAGAGCCCGATGTGGGATTCGATCCCAGGTCTCCAGGATCGCGCCCTGGGCCAAAGACAGGCGCTAAACCGCTGCGCCACCCAGGGATCCCTGTTTGTTTTTTAGATTTTATTTATTTAAAATAAATAAACTTGCGGGTTTTAAACTTGCGCCTCCTTTGGATAAATGGGGATGTCCCTGCGCGTGTCCCTGCGGCGGGCCAGCCCGGAGCTCTGTCCCCGCAGTCCCCCGGCCAGCAGCCACAGTTCACTCTCCTCTAGACGTCACTGCCGCAGCTCCTGCTTCGGTCTGGGGCCGGGAGCCTCGCTCTGCACCACGTCCCTCTTCTGCGTTGGTCACACCGTGGGCCCGGCGCCCGGCTCCCCGCGGAACCCGCCAGAAGTTCCGGTCCGCAGTCGGTGGATGCGGTCCGCAGTCGGTGGACACGGCCCGCAGCACATCGGCGGCTCACGGCTGCTGGCGGTCGCTTTAGGATCCCTGTCCCCATTCCTCCATCTAGCAGGTTCCACCAACCGCTGGCCGGCCTCGGGTCTGTGCTGCGGGCATGCCACCGCCAGCGCTCCCAGTGCGCCCCGTGGGGCCCCTCCCGGGGTGTGCACGCACATTTCTCCCCATGAACTCACCCTGCTGTTACTGTAAAATATTTGTGTTCATTGTGGTCAAACTCTTTCTCCTGAAGTCTACCGACCTGATAAACGTAGGCACGCCGGTTCCTTGTGCTCCCCGTAGTGTGTCCGTCCATCCATCCACCTGTCACCCGTCTGCGTCTTGTGGACAGTCGGGCTGAGCCACTTCTAGGGATAGTCCAGGCTTGCTTTATCTGTTTCTTTTTAAAATTCAGTTGAGGGATCCCTGGGTGGCGCAGCGGTTTGGCGCCTGCCTTTGGCCCAGGGCGCGATCCTGGAGACTCAGGATCGAATCCCACGTCGGGCTCCTGGTGCATGGAGCCTGCTTCTCCCTCTGCCTGTGTCTCTGCCTCTCTCTCTCTCTCTCTCTGTGACTATCATAAATGATTAATAAAAAAAAATTAAAAAAAAAAATTCAGTTGGAGGGCAGCCCTGGTGGCTCAGCAGGTTTAGCACCTCCTCCAGCCCAGGGCCTGATCCCAGGGACTTGGGATCGAGTCCCACGTCGGGCTCCCTGTATGGAGCCTGCTTCTTCCTCTACCTGTGTCTCTGCCTCTCTCTCTGTCTGTGTCTCTATGAATAAATAAATAAAAAGTTTTTTAAAATTCTGTAAAAAAATAAAAAATAAAATTCAGTTGGACAGACTCTGACTTTTTTTTTTTTAAGATGTACTTATTTATGAGAGTGAGCAAGCAGGCGGGTGGGGGAGAGGCAGGGGCCGGGAGAACCTCGAGGCCGGCTCCCCTTTGAGTGCGGAGCCCGATGCGGGGCTCGACCCTAGGACCCCCGAGGTCGCCATCTGAGCTAACACAAGGGTCAGCCGGTCACCAACTGAGCCACCCGGGTGCCCCCTGCCTTTTTTTCTTATGTGAAGTATAACGAACACACCTGATATTCGTTTCAGGTGGACACATTGATGTGACAACTGGGTACAGGACACGGCGCTCACCATGACGGTGACGAGTGTGGGCGCCGTCTGTCCCCATCACTGTGGATGGCGTTACAACTACATCCCGGTGCTGCACTTCTCATTTCCATGACCTATTTATTGTATGACTTGAAGCGTGTACCTCCTCATGGCCTTGATCTACCTCACCTGTCGCTCTACTAAGCTGCCCTCTGGCCACCGCTGCTCGGTTCGGTAGTTAAGAGTGTGTTATTTTGTTTCTTTTTTCTTTGTTCATTTGTTTTGTTTCCTTTTTTTTAAATTTTTTTTTAAATTTATTTATGATAGTCACACACAGAGAGAGAGAGAGAGAGGCAGAGACACAGGCAGAGAGAGAAGCAGGCTCCATGCAGGGAGCCCGACGTGGGATTTGATCCTGGGTCTCCAGGATCGCGCCCTGGGCCAAAGGCAGGCACTAAACCACTGCGCCACCCAGGGATCCCTGTTTTGTTTCCTAATTTCATGGGAGTGGAATCCTATTGCAGGTGTCTTTTTCTGGCTATTTTCACTTAGCGTTTCATCCTCTTGGTCCATCCATATCATCATAAGCCCCAAGACTTCATTCTTTCTTATGGCTGAGAATATTCTGTTCTTTTTAAAAAGATGTTACTTATTGGGATCTCTGGGTAGCGCAGCAGTTTGGCGCCTGCCTTTGGCCCAGGGCACGATCCTGGAGACCCGGGATCGAATCCCACATCAGGCTCCCGGTGCATGGAGCCTGCTTCTCCCTCTGCCTGTGTCTCTGCCTCTCTCTCTCTCTGTGTGTGACTATCATAAATAAATAAATAAAAAATTAAAAAAAAAAAAGATGTTACTTATTTATCCACGAGAGACACAGAGAGAGGCAGAGACAGGCAGAGGGAGCAGCAGGCTCCTGCGGGGCGACCTCGATCCCAGGACCCCGGGGTCACCCCCCGAGCTGGAGGCAGATGCTCAACCGTTGAGCCACGTGGGCGTCCCAGATTTTGTCTATTCTTTTTTTTTTTTTTTTCGATTTTGTCTATTCTTAGAGGATGTTTTTGGCAGACATAGAATTGTGAGTTGACAGGAGTATTTTTTTCTAGCATTTTGAAGACAACATTCTGCTGTCTTCTGGCCTCCATTGTTTCTCACTTCTGAGAAGTTATAAATCATTCAGACTGTTGTTCCCTTAAACGTCATTTTTCTCCAGCTGCTTTCAATATTTTCCACTCAAGTTTCGTTTCCAATAGTTGAGCCTGGTGTGGTTTTCTTTGTATTGATTCTTCTTATGGTCACCAAGCTGTTTGAATCTGTAAATGTGTTTCACTAAATCTGAGAATTTTTGGCTATTAATTTCTCACCCATTCTTTTCTGCCTCCTTCTCTCTTTCCAGTCCTCTTGGGACTCCAACTGTATTCTATTGTGTGGTCCTTATGTATGTATGTATTTATTTATTTATTTGAGAGGTAGGACGGGCAAAGGGAAAGGGAAAGGGAAACTCAGACTCTGCATTGAGCGTAGAGTCTGACACGGGGCTTAATCTCAGAACCCTGAGGTCACAACCTGAGCCGAAACCAAGAGTCAGATGTTTAGCCGACTGAGCCCCCCAGGCGCCCGGATATCCACCTTGAGACCTGTCAGACCTCTGTTTGTCCCTGCTCAGGCTGCTGCTGGTAGGAGCCAGGAAAAATGGGCTCCTTCTCCTAGGACGGCCCCCGAATAGCCTCACCAGCATGTGCTGGCCCAGGCACAGGGCGAGGGGTGCCAATGGGAGCCTCCAAACCAGAGAACAGCTCTCGGTCCTCCTGCCCTGCATGCAGCTCTCACCCACCACCCTCTTCACTTGCCCCTTAGAAGGGGACCAGGAATCTGGTCTGGTCACCATGCTCCAATGCATTTGGACCTCATCCCAGGCTCACTGCAGGCTGAGGGCCTGCGGGCACTGCTTGTACCCTTCACCCTCTCCTTCCCAAGTGCCCAGGACCTGGCACGGGAAGCATTCATTCACCCACATAAAGTGGGGATAGATAAGAACCTCACGCTGAACTTCATGGAAAAAAAAAAAAAGGTTAACTTTTATTTATGCATAATTCTTTTTTTTAAAAAAGATTTTATTTATTTATGACAGACAGAGAGAGAGGCAGTCACAGGCAGAGGGAGAAGCAGGCTCCATGCAGGGAGCCCGATACAGGACTCGATCCCGTGACTTTAGGATCACACCCTGAGCCAAAGGCAAGCACTAAACAGCTGAGCCACCCAGGGATCCCTGGGTGAAGTATTCCTATGAAACCCAGATGTCTGGGGACCCCCAGTCCGGTTTATGGTGACAAGGTGGGGCCTAGGACAAGAGTAAGAAGGGGGTCTGCATTGCAGAACCCAGACCACAGAGGTCATGACCCTGCTCCTTCCTACAGGAGCCTGCAGTGGGGGGTGTGACAGAGGCCCTGAGCACACAGGGCAGCCAGCTCCTTCCCACCTGGGGTCTTCCTAGGGCCTCACACACAAGAAACGCTGGGAGGAGGAGCCCGCGTGGATTAAGGAAGACAGGGAGGGTGACCAGGAGCAGCCAAGGTGTCCGAAGGCCTGGAGCCCTCTCAGTGGGTGCAGGCCTCTAACTGGAATGGAAGCTGTGGGGGCTGAGGCCAGATGTCAGCTGGGCCCAGGGTGGCAGCACCACCAGCCTGCAATAGCCAGGGAGGAGGGTAGGAAGGAGGGGTGGAGGGGGTAGGGAAGGGAGGAGGGGAGGAAGGGAAGGGAAGGAGGAGGGGAAGGGAGGAGGAGGGGAAGGGAGGGAGGAGGAAAAGGAAGAGGGGAGGGGAGGGGAGGGAGGAGGGGGGACTGGAGTTGCCGAGGGGCAGGTGGGACAGGGGAGGGTGGGGGTGCCGCCGCACCCCCTCCTGCACAGGGTGGGCTGGGAGGCCCTGGAGGTGCCTTGGATCCAGGCGCTGCAGAGACAGCGTCCTCGCAGTCCCCCAGGTGTGAGCGTTGCCATGGGGACCTTGAGATGCTGGAGGCCCGAGGGCACCGGGCTGCTCTGTGCGCCTCACAGGGCTCCCCTCGTTACTTGGCTCGAAACTGCTGCTCCCGGTGCCCCAGCCTCGGGCGGACCCGCACCTTCCCGCACCTTCTCTGGCGACGGCCTGTTTTTCTTCCAGTTTGTCCTGGTCTGGGGGGCGGGGGAGCATCCTTCCTCGGTCCCCTTCCTCTCTGGACTGGATGACCTTTGCCTTACCCTGTACTTTCATAGTTTTCCTACTTACACAACAGTTTTTTTAAAGGAATCTCCACCCCCAGCGTGGGGCTTGAACTCGCCACCCGGAGACCAGGAGTGCCCGCCCGTTCTGCGGACGGCCCCCCAGGAGCCCCTACTTACATAGCACTTTTGAGGACACGGTCAAGTGACCGCCCGTTGCCTCCGTGACTCCCTGGGTTCCTGGCCCTCTCGCTTATCCCTGTACCTGCTTACCCCTGTACCTGCGGGGTGTGTTCTAAGTCGCCCTCTAACATTTTAGTCATTTTGTTCTCAACAGTGGCCCAACTCCTCTCATTGGAACTCGCCCTTGTGGCACGTGATGGGGACAAGGGACGCTGCCATCCCTGGCCGGGGGGTGGGGGGGTGGGCAGCCTCGGGGCTCCACGGGAGGCCCCCCAGGGGGGTCCTGGGCTTCTTCCCAGGGCGTGAGCAGTACTTAGTGCGGCCCCCCACCCAGCAGCCCAGGCCACCCGCCCTGGACACAGCCCGGGAGGAGGGGCCCAGGAGCCGCAAACTGAGGCGACCCTCTGGAGCAGCAGAGGAGGAAGTCTGGTGGGGACCTGAGCCCAGCCCGGGGTGGGGACAGGCTTCCAGCGCTCAGCACTGACCACAGCTGCTGTCCCAGCACCGCCCTGGCTCAGCCTCCTGCCCTAAAATTGCAGCTCAGCAAAATCACAGACGTGACCTCTGTCCCTTTAAGTTGAGAATAGCCAGCTGGCCAGGGGTGAGGGGGGCCCAGCCGGGGAACAAAGGGTCTCTTTGCTGGCATCACACCTGGGCCCCGTGCTCCACCCTTCGGCAACTTTCTGGCCCCTGGGCTGGCTGGGTCAGTGTCCCCCTCCCCCCTCCCTTCCTTCCCCTGCCTTCCCCTCCCTGAGCTCTCAGCCAACACCCCCTACACAGTGCCCAAGACACACCCACAGGTAAAGCCAGCCTTCCATCCTGGCCGCCTGCCGGGTTCCCTCCCAGAGTCCATCAGCATAACCTGCCCCCAGGTGCTTCCAGCAGGTCTGGGCCTTCCGTGCACCCAAGTTAAAAAAGAAAAAAATCCTACAGGGCTTTCTGGGGACTCAATTGGTGAAGCATCCATCTCTTGATTTTGGCTCAGGTCCTGATCTCAGGGTCGTGAGCCTGAGAGCCCCTTTCCTGCTTACGATTTCCGTCTCCCTCTGCATCCCCGTAAAAAAAAAAAAAAAAAAAAAAAAAAAAACTTCCTGCAAAATTTTGTAGGTAGCTTTCTGTATACACTGTTCCGCTGTTTCCTTTTCTGAGCCAAAGTGGCATCTGGCGCCGGTTCCCACTCAGTACGTGCAGCTTGCGGGCTTCTCTTTGACAGCTGCTCTCTGTGGCTGCGTGAATCCCCGTGAACGCCCGTGGCCTAACGACCTCGATGGGGAGTGGGCCCGCCGCAGCACACAGTGGCCTCTCCCCTCCTGAGCCTCCCTGGAGAGCGACTGGAGCAGAGCGGATCCCACAGCTTCCGGGATCCCCAACCTCTGCTCCCTAACATCCTTCCGGCGGGATTGAACTTTTTGACCTTGGCAGGTTTGTCAGGCAGAAGACAAGACATCTGTGCTTTTCAGCTTGCATCCCTCCAAGGAGGGGAAGTTGGGGTCTGTTCCCCTGCATTTGGGCGTCCATCCCAGAGCCTCCTCGCCTTTGCGGGAGAGTGGGCATTGTGCTCTTGATTTGCAGGGCTTCTCCGTCCCAGGCTCTTCATTCTCAACTCACTCAGATCGGCCCTTCACTGTAGGAGCCGCGAGCCTGGCCCAAGTGCAGCAGGTTCTCACCCGCCCGAGGCAGCGCGCTCCGCAGAGCCTGCATCTCCCCTGGCTCAGTTTCAGTCTTGCCTCTAGGCTTCTGAGTTTGGGGTCATCTTTAGAAATGCCTTCGTTTCCCCAAGACTCTGAAAAAGTTCCCCCAAGTTTTTTTTTTTTTTTTAAGATTTTATTTATTTATTCATGAGAGACAGAGAGAGCTCCGGAGAAGCAGGCTCCCCACAGCAGCCTGATGTGGGACTCGATCCGGGACCAGGACCTGAACCAAGGGCAGACGCTCAACCATCCAGGCGGCCCAGTTTTTTTTTCTTTAACCCCTAAATCCTTAACCTGTTTGGAATTCAACCCCACGTGAAAGGTGAGGGCAAATTCCACTCACTCAGGCGAATCGGCACCTTATAGAGGACAAAATTCCCACAAGTACATGGAGCTTTTTCATTTTCCCGTGGAAGTGTGTTCTTTACGCTCCTGGTGGTTTCGTGGTGTGGAGGACTCGGAGGCCCTGCCTGGGGGGCCGCTGCCGGCAGAGCACTCGGTGGGGGCTCAGCGGATGCTGGGGCGCGGCTCCAGTCCCCCGCTCCAGGGCTCGGTACAAGGCGTCCCGCCCACGGCTCTGGGACCCCGACACTCACGACCCACGGACACCTGCGACTGCACCTGCACGAGACACTCGGGACGTTCCGCGCATCGCCTCCGCCTCAAACGCGGTGGATTCCGCATTCGTGCCCCGCCACCTTCCCCTCTGAACCCCTGGTTCCCGCGCCCTCTCGGTCCCACGTCCCTCGCGCCAGCCCCCGACCCCCGGGGACCCTCTCCGTCCCACGTGCCTCGTGTGCCCCGCTGGGTCTACTGTTCTCAGTGACAACTGCTGTTCTCTCTTGCTCCAGCCCCGGGCCCCGGGCCCCAGGTCTCACTACCCACCCCTTGGGTCTCCCTCCGGCTCCCACGCCCCCTGCTGGGTCTCGCCCGCCCCCCTCCCACGCCCCCTGCTGAGTCTCGCTCCGCCCCCCGCCCCCTCCCCCGCCTCCGTTGGGTCTCGCTCCGCCCCCCACCCCGTGCCACGCCCCCCCGCTGGGTCTCGCCCGCCCCTCCCACGCCCCCTGCTGAGTCTCGCACGCCCCCTCCCACGCCCCCCGTTGGGTCTCGCCCCGCCCCTGCCCCACGTGCCCCGCGCGCACCGCGTGACCTCCATCCTGTCCCGCCCCGCGTCCCCCCGTTTGCGCGCGGCGTCGGGTCGGCACCCCTAGTCCACGACCTCCCCGAGACGCGTGCACCTCCCGGTGCCCCAGGTCCGCTTGGCGCCGCCCCCGCGCCCCCTCCCGCCCCCGCCCGTGGGTCCCGCTCTGGCCCTGCTCGCGGCGGGGCGGGGCCAGGAAGGCGGAAGTGCCCGGGGCGCCGGCGGCGGGGACCGGCCGGAGGATGGGAGCCCGGGGCAGAGGCGGCGGCGGGGGCCGTAGTGGCGGCGGCTGCCCGGGCGGCGGCGGGCGGCGGGGGACGCGGGCCGGGTAGCGCCGGGCGGAGCGCGGAGCCATGGGCCGGGCCAGGCCGGGGGCCGGGGGCGCGGCGGGGGCGGCGGGGGCGGCGGCGGTGGCGGCGGTGGCGGGGCCGCTGCTGCTGCTGCTCGCTCGGGCCCCCCCCGCGGCCGCCGGCGACGGCAGGAGGAGCGGTGAGCCGCGCGGGCGCCATGGGGTGCAGCCGGGGGTGGGGGGATTGTGACTCGGCTGGGGCGCCTGTGCGCTCACCTGCGGCGGCGGCGGGGCAGGTGGGCTGGGAGGACGCCGGCGCCCCTACCTGCCGCCGCGGCCCCTCGCGGGTCCCTCCCTGGGCGCCCAGGTAGCGGCCGAACCGGCGCGCGGGGCGGTGGAGGGGCGTGGGGGGGAGTGGAGGGCGCAGGGCGGTGGAGGGGCGTGGGGGGCGTGGAGGGGCGCAGGGCTGGGCGGAGGGGCATGGGGGGTGTGGCGGGGCGTGGAGGGGCGCAGGGCGCAGCTGGGGCGCTGGGCGGTGGGATTCCGGGCCCCTCTGGCCTCAGAGGTGGGCAGAGGCGGGAGAAAGTTGTTGGGTCTGGGAGTGGGCCCCGCGGGCGTCCGTCCTCACCCTCCACAGAGTCACAGCCAAGCCCTGGGCGGTGACCCCCACAGCTGGCCTTGCTTCTTGGCCGCTGGCCTCCAGGTGGACCTGAGGAGAGGGGTAGGCCTGGGCGGTTCTGCCCCGAGAGAGTCCCCTCCCTGTACTGAACCCCCGGGAAGTGGCTCCTCAGGGTCCTGCCTGGGGGAGAGACACTTGGGGGTGTCAAGCCCCCTGAGCGTTGCCTTGGTCTCCCGGGGCCCAGATGCCCGGCGGCTGGCATAGCCTGGGGTGCTCCCCTCCACTCCTGGCTCCCTGCCCCCCCTTCTCTGAAACTCTCCGAGCTCCTGTGTCTTTGAGGGCTGGGCCTCCACTTGGCACAGCTCTACTTGAAAGGTGGTTTCCCGGGAGATTGGTTTCTGGTTCAGCTGCTCCGCTGGACGTTGCCACTTTTGTGTCCACCCTCCTCTCCATCCTGAGGTCAGGGCTGGGTGAGGGCTCCCGGGTGGGGGGCGCAGGCCTGCGGACAGGGTAGGCCACTGGTCCTGACATCTGTGCCCGGGCAGGGTGTCCTTACCGGGTACCTGCCCTGCTCCGGAGGGTGCGGGAAGCGTGCCCTCACATGGGTTCCCAGTACAGGTTCACAGACTTTCTTCCGACTGATCCTGTGTTCTTGGAGGGGCCCACAGGGCGGGGTGGGGTGCAGGAGGCTGGTGCCCCCTGATACAGGTAATGGGCTCCTGTTCAGCAACGTAACTGCATGGTAGGAGGTCGGGCCGTAGGGCTGGGATGCTGGAGGGGACATGTCGCCCTGGTAAGGGGTTCCCTGGGTCTCAGGGCGACCTTGAGCAGGTCTCTTATCTCCTGTGCACCTGGGGAAATGTCACAGCTACCACCTGTGTTCCAGGTGTCCGCAGGCTGGCGCTCCCGCGCTGGCGGCTGCCGGATGTCTTTGCCCCGTTCAGGCCAGGGTGCTGGGTGCCCCGCTGGTGGACAGCTCTAGGACTCAGCCCACAACCGGGGGAATGGGACCCGGTGGCCAACGGCCACCTGGGAAGTCTGGACTCCGTCCTGCATAGAGCGTCCCCTGAGCTCTCTGCTATGTGGGCTCCTCTGGACCTCAGACCGGCTGTGCAAGTGGGTCCCTATCGTTTCTGCCATTGCTCCTCGGGAGGGCCAGCTCCTTCCCTGCTCATCTGGCTTAACCTGGAGGGGCCCCGGCCTGCTATGGGGGTGATGGCAGGCAGCCTGTCTCCCAGTGGGGAGGAAGAGGCCACATCCTCCTGCGTCCACAGCGGGGTTTCTCCCGGAAGCACTTTAACATCCATTAACTTCAGAGGACAGGGTGCCTGAGGGGAGGTGCTGTCTGCCTCAGCCACCTCACGAGGAAGCTGGGACCCAGAGGAAGGGAGGAACAGCCAAGGTCACAGGAGGCACGGGGCCTGAGCTGGTGCTGGGGCCAAACTGCCTGCCATCGAGCCCAGGCACCTCACGGCCCGCACCCCTGGCTAGCTGCTCCTGAGAACACAGAGAACATTTAGGGTGTTTCTGTTCTGTGGGAGCCCCGAGAGGGAGGGCTGTGGGTGGGCAGTGCTCGTGGGGCCAGACGCCTGCTCTGGTGCAGGCTGTGCTGGGCACACACTCCCAGGAGGGCCCTAATCGGGGGTGAGGCCTCAGGCCTCTGCTGAGCCCTTGACGACTCAGAGCTGGTCCTAGAAACGTTGGCAAGACAGGGTGAGCATCCGGTGCAAACTCTTAGAGCGGGGAGGGCAGGGGAGCCGAGCCGGGGAGCTTTGCACACAGGTGGGGACCTGAGAGCTCTATGCCGCGGGTGGAGGGGCGCTCCAGGCTGGGGCTGTGGGCACTTTGCTGCCAGGGGCCCCTGCCGTGCCTCTGTGCGGTCTGCACGAGCCCACCAGAGTCCAGGAACCAGCTGGTCCTCTGTCATCACCGCGGGCCAGGCTTTCGGCTGGGGCTCCATCCCCCGAGGTCTCTGCTTGCCTCCCCCCCAGACTCTAGTCTGGCTGTGCCTCAGGTCATCGTGGGTCTGAGCAGGTGGCCGGTCTCCAGGCCTGAATCCCCTCACCCAAGTGGAACCCCAGCAGGGGACAGGGGAGGCTCAGAGGAGGGGGTGCAAGGGTTCAGGGGTCCCGTGCCCAGGGCCAAGGGGAGATGGGCTGGAGCTCCCACGCGGCGCACTTCCTGCGTCCCTCAGCCTCCGTCTCCTGGCCTCGGAGCTGCCCGGGCTACATGACCGCGTGTGGGAGGGTGTGCGGGGACGTGCTTCAAAGGTCTCAGGCATTTGGGGTGCCCGATGTCCGGAGGCTCATCGTGGAAGCTGCCCGATTGGCGCGTTGTTGCTGGTCGGGGGAGAGCTGGCTTCAGGGTCCAAGGCTGTGCCGCCCGGGGATCAACCACGTGGGGCCGGGGGTTGGAAGGATGCGGCCTGGCCGGGTGGGACAGCAGGCGGAGAAGCTGCCAGGGCAGGAGAGGGCGGCGCCGCGTCGGGGTTGGCGAGTCAGGCACCCGCCGGGGCTCTGCTCATGTCTCCGTGGGACCGCGTGGGGAGGCGGGCGCTGTGGGCGCTGCAGCCTGGCTCACAGCCCCTTCTACCTGCAGATGTCAGACTGGTGTCCGAGCAGTTCTCGCAGTCCCCACAGAAGCTATCTTTCTACAGCTGGTACGGCAGCGCCAGACTCTTCCACTTCCGTGTGCCCCCTGACGCCGTGCTGGTCCGCTGGCTGCTGCAGGTGTCCCAGGGTGGCGGCCCCGCCTGCAGCCACGCCGAGGTCACCGTGTAGGTACCGCTGCCCGCTGCCGCCTGCCCCGCGCCCTGGGCCTGCGCCCGACCTGCCGCTCTCCGCCTGCAGGTACTTCCGCTACGGCGCGCCTCCTGTCATCAACCCCCTGGGCACCGGCTTCCCCGCCAACACCTCCGTACAGTCCCCCTTCTTCATCAAGATGCTGCAGAGCAATGCGTCCGTCAATGTCTCCCACCCAGCGCCTGGGGATTGGTTCATGGCTGCCCACCTGCCTCCCTCATCCCAGAAGATTGAGGTGAAGGTAAAAGGGCCGCTTTGAGGGGTGGGGGCAGGGCCCTCAGTGCGGGACCCCCCCTCCCCCCACCCTCGTCATTTATGCCCTTGGGGCCGCTTTTGCTTTAGGATCCACTGCCTTGCTTCCCTGTGCACTGCTGCAGCTCAGTGGTCAGCCCTGAACTCCTCCACCACCGGCCCCATGGGCCCCCTGCTCCGACCCTGACCCCCCTGCCAGGCCCCCTGCTCCGGCCCTGACTCCGCCGCAGGCCCCTTGCTCTGGCCCTGATCCCCTCGCCGGGCCCCCTGCTCCGGCCCTGACCCCCCCGCCGGCCCCCTGCTCAGGCCCTGACCCCCCCGACCCCGGGCCCCCTGCTCCAGCCCTGACCCCTGCCGGGCTCCCTGTTCCGGCCCTGACCCCCCCCTCAGGCCCCCTGCTCCGGCCCTGACCCCCCCCCACGGGTCCCCTGCTATGGCCCCAACCCCCACATCTCTCTCTCCTAGGGTTTTGTCTCTCCCAGTTGCGTGTACACTTTCCATCCTGACATGCTGGTTGTGCGGGCCGTCGAGGTCTCTATCCTGGAGCCTGATGTTCCCCTTCCACAGACTCTCCGCTCCCATCCCAGCTACCTCAAGTGAGTGGGACCTTGGGGAGGCCCTGCCTCTGGGTGTGGCAGACTGGGCGGTCCCCGCGCCCTCACCGTGGGGCCGGGGTCTCAGGGCCCGGCGGCCCCCTCCTTCGGCCAGCACCTCGTGGGAATGATGCGGGAGGTGGTGCAAGTCAGGGAGCCTGAGCGAGAGCGTGTCCCCTTGGCCACAGAATCTTCATCCCCGAGTACACCCAGGAGCTGCGGCTGGAGCTGCAGGGCTGTGTGACCAATGGGAGCCTGGGCTGCCCCGTGCGCCTGACCGTGGGCTCAGCCACCCTGCCCAGAAACTTCCAGAAGGTGCTCACGTGCATTAGCCTCACCTGGTCCTGCCACCTGCTGCTGCCCTCACCACCCTGGGAGCGGTGGCTGCAAGTGACGGCCAAGAGCCTGGCAGGACCTCACGTGTTGGTGGCTTTCAGGGCTGTGGCTGCCCTCACAGGTGGGCTGTGTGCAGAGGGCGGGTGCGCGTGGCTCTGCCCCCGCCGGACCCCCAGCTCCCCGCAGCTGAGCCCCGTCCTCCGACAGCCTGCAGGCCGTGGACCATGAACTTGCAGCACCTCCTGCAGAGCAGCCCAAACCGCAGCTGTAACGCCTCCGCGGCTCTGCTGCCCCCCGGCGCGGGCTCCTGGGTCCCGGGCAGGAGCCGCGGGGCAGGCGGTGGCCCCTTCTGCCTCACGAGCTACCCGGTCATTCGGGAGGACACGGACGTGCTGTCTGTGCGCTTCTGGCCCGCGGACCGGGTGTCGGTGCTGGTGCGGTCGGGCACCCCGTCGGTGATGCGGCTGTACCTGCACACGGGCACGGACAGCGGGGGCTCCCTCAGCATCTCCCTGCAGGCCAACCAGGTACCTCCCGCGTGCCTGCCTCGGGCCTGGCTCAGCGTGGGGCGCACCCGCCCCGCCCCACACACCACGCTTGGCTCTTCCTGCGCTGACGGGCTCGGACACGGGGTCAGCCTTTGGGGGGATGGGGACTGCACAGGCACCGGGGCGGGGGAGGGCTGTGTTCCCGGGGCCGTGCCGAGGGAGATGGGCTGTGGCCGGGGTCAGGCCGGGGGGCCCCAGCCCTGGAGGGGCCACAGAGGACAGTGGCCAGCGCCGGGCAGAGCGGGAACGCGGGCCCGAGCTCAGCGCGGCCTGTCCCCCTAGACCGCCATGACCAACAGCACCAGGGTGGCCGTCTGCGTGAACGCCGCCTCGCCCTTCCTAAGCTTCAACGAGTCGCTCAACTGCACCACAGGTACGGGCGGGCTGCACCGCCAGCTGTCCCGCCGCTGCGCCCCTGCCGCCTCTGAGCAGGCCCCCCACTTGCCCGCAGCCTTCTTCCAGGGCGTCCGCCTGTCTCTGAGCGCCGCATCCCGCAAGGCTGACCTCATCGTCCCCTACCCGGAGACGGACAACTGGTACCTCTCCCTGCAGCTGGTGTGCCCTGAAAGTCCCGAGTGAGTACATCTGGAGACCCGGGCATCACCGGGGGCAGGCGGCTGAACCCTGATGGCGGGACCGCGCACGGGGCTGCCCTACTCGAGGTCTGGAGCCACCAAGCGTCCTGCAAGCCTCGCGCAGTCAGTTGCCTTCTGGGCAAGATGAGGCATTCGTCTCCTGCACCTGGTCACCCTTGTTGCTACAGCCCCAGGGGCAGTACAGGGAGTCTGGGACCCAGGGCAGGCCGAGGGGAAGGGCACGTCGGCCTCGCAGAGCCCGCAGCTGCTGTCCTCCAACACGTCGAGCCCGGGGGCCTCAAGTGTGGTTCTGTGTGTCCAGGAGGCCGCTGGGAGCCCTGACGAGGGCCTGGCCAGCGCAGCTCAGTAGCCGGCCTTCCTGTGCCCCTTTCCCACAGGGAGTGTGAGCAGGCTTCGGTCCTCGTGGAGACTGCCTTGTATCTGGTACCCTGCCTGAACGACTGCGGACGCTACGGCCAGTGTCTCCTGCTGCGCAGACACAGCTATCTGTACGCAGGCTGCAGCTGTAAGGCGGGTGAGGGCCAGCCCTGGAGGCTCCAGACGCTTTTTTGTTTTTTTCTTCTTACATTTATGTATTTAAGCAGTCCTCACACTCAGTGTGGGGCTCGAACTCATGACTCCGGGAGCAAGCGTGGTAGGCTCCTCCAGCTGAGCCACAGGAGCCCCGCCTCCAGACACTTCTGCCTTTGGCATCTCAGCCCCGTGCCTTCCTCGGAGAGCCCATCTTCTCTCTGTCAAGGCCAGAGTGCGACTCTGCAGAACAAGGGCAGATGCCTCCTCCCCGTGCCTACCATGCACCCACAGTCCCCCACCCCTGCACCCCAGGCACAGATGCCACCCCCGGAGGCAGTACTGCTTGCTGACCTTGGCCTCCCCTGCCCCACACCTGCCCCACACCTGCTGGGCCTAACCCACACCTGCTGGGCCTGACTTGCCCCACACCTGCCCGGGCCTGCCCTACACTTGATCCTGACTTGCCCCACACCTGCCCCCTATCTGGCCTATACCTGTCTGGGCTTAACCCACACTTGCCCCACACCTGCCTAGGCCTAACCCACACCTGCCCCACACCTGCCACTGACTAGCCCCACACCTGCCCTACGCCTGCCTGGGCCTAACCCACACTTGCCCCACACCTGCCCTACGCCTGCCTCACACCTGCCCAGGCCTAACCCACACCTGCCCCACACCTTCCCGGCTTGTCCCAGCTGCTCCTGGGTGAGGAATGAGCTTCCCTGCAGGGCTCTAGGTGCGGGGTAGGCCCTGACGTTCAGGAGCACCCCGCGGGCCTCAGCCCCCTTGCCGTCCCTCGGGCCCGCAGGCTGGCGTGGGTGGAGCTGCACAGACAACAGCACTGCGCAGACCGTAGCCCAGCAGAGGGTGGCCACACTCCTCCTTACCCTCAGCAACCTCGTGTTTCTGGCGCCCATCGCCGTCTCCGTGCACCGCGCGCTGCTGGTGGAGGCCTCGGTCTACGCCTACACCATGTTCTTCTCCACGGTAGGCTGGCCGCGCCCCCTGGGTGCAGGGCAGGGGTGGGCTGCATGGGCAGCAGCCACTCTCACCACCCCGTGTGCAGTTCTATCACGCGTGTGACCAGCCCGGGGAGGCGGTGCTGTGCATTCTCGGCTACGACACGCTGCAGTTCTGCGACTTTCTGGGCTCGGGAGTGTCCATCTGGGTCACCATCCTCTGCATGGCACGGCTGAAGGCGGCCCAGAAACACGTAAGTGACTCCTGACTCCGGGCTGGGCCCCGGCATGCGGCCTGCCGAGGACGAGACCAGAGCGAGAGCTCGGCTCTCAGGGGCCTCCCATGGCTCCTGGTGCCTCCCGCTGCGAGGTGGCTGCCGGGCAGGGACTCGGGTGGGCGGGTTCGGTGAGGCCCCCGGCCGTGCTGCTGCAGTCCCTGGTGCTGAGGACACTCTGGGGGCTTTTCCGCCTCAGGTGGCCCTGGCTGATGGAGACATGGGCCCTGGTGCCCTGCCTGGCCACGCTGGTGCCTCCGACATTCACTGTGGGCGGACCCATGGGAGCCGCAGGTCCCAGCAGTGCAGGGGCTGAGGTGGTCACCTGCCCCCCAGCCAGCAACCCTAGGGGGTCTGGGCCGTGGGGACAGCAGCATGGTCACCGTCCCCGGGCTGCCTGCGCCTGTTGGACCTCGTGTTGCTGTAAACGGCTCTGGCCTGTGACCTTGCGGTCACCCCGTGTCTTGTCCAGGTCCTGTTTCTCCTGGGGACGCTGATCTTCGCCATGTCCTTGCAGCTAGACCGCAGAGGTGCCTGGAACACGCTGGGGCCTTGTCTCTTTGCCTTTGTGGTCATGGTCACCATGTGGGTAAGGAGCTGGGACAGGCCAGGGTTCCTGCCCGGACCCCCCGCCCCCCTCCCCGGTGGTTAGGCTGAGTCTGGCTCCCCCACACACCCCTACTTGGGACAAGACATCCTGGCCCTTCGTTGGGGCTGGGTTTCTGCTCCTGGGCCTGAGTCCCCACACGTGCTGAGGGCCGCCAGGGACCCCCCACGGCCTGGCCCGAGAGCGGTCAAATGTCTGTGCGCATAGGCCCTCTCTGCAGCCGCAGGACGGTGTTGCTGCCCGGACCTGGGTGGGCCCTGGGGGGCTGTGGCCGCAGCTCCTCAGCAACGCTCACCTGGCGGCTCCCCCAGGTGTACCGCTGCGGGCACCGGCGCCACTGCTACCCCACGTCCTGGCAGCGCTGGGCCTTCTACCTCCTGCCTGGCATCTCCATGGCTGCTGTGGCCGTCGCCATCTACACTTCCATGATGACCAGCGACAACTATTACTACACGCACAGCATCTGGCACATGCTGCTGGCAGGAAGTGCGGCGTTCCTGCTGCCACCGCGTGAGGAGCACACTAAGCCCTGGGCCTGCTCGCAGAAGCTCACTTGCCACTATCAGATCTGTAGGAACCACCGAGAGGAGCTGTACACCGTGACGTGACGTGGCCGGCTCAGAGACGCCTGCAGCTGTGATTTGACTCTCTGGCCAGGGGCAGGACCAAAGGAGAAGGACCCTGTCCAGATTGATTTCCAACAGAATAAAATTGCCCAATGCACTATTTGCTTACTCCCGAGGAGAGGACCACACCTCCAACCCCCAATTCCCTTGTGCCTGCTGGCTGCCGGCTCCCTGTGCGGGGGCCCCAGGGGCCTGGGCCTGGCTGCTTGGAAACCACAGGTACCACGCAGGGGCACGTTCTGTGTTCTGCCTAGAGGTGGTTGGAGGTGGGGAGAAAGATTCCCCATGGTCCCTGTTCCTCTGTGAGGTTCTGGCTTGAGCCCACCCCCCGCAGCCCCTGCCCCGTTGAGCCTGGGAGCTGTGCCTTCCCTGCATCCCTGGCTCCCTGATGGGGATGCTCCCTGCTGACGTGGACGTGTGGGGAGAGGGGACCACAGTCTGCAGGCAGGAAGCTGATGGGCCCTGGGGCTCCAGGAGAGGCCGGGGCCCCTGGGGAGAGGCTCCTGGGGGGGGGGCCCGCCCAGCTGCCCGGGAGTGCAGTGCCGCAGCCAGCCCGTGGGCTCCTGGGCCCTTGTGTGGGGACTTGCTCCTGGAGAGGAAGAGACCACGGCTGCCCCGTGGGCCGAGCCACTGCTGGGGAGGAGGCTCCCAGGGACCCGACCGGCACGCCCCGTCCTCCGTGGGGGAAGCAGGAGGCGGCGGCTGCACCGCGGTGGGCTGCTGTCTGTGCCCGGGCAGGGCTGGGCACCTGCTGCCCTGGGTGCCCGCGGCCCCCTGCGCTTGGGCTCATAAAGGGGAAACATTTCTATGTGGCGTTTCGGGAGTTAAAAGTTGGCAAGACATTTTTATGTAGCTCTGATTTTGCTGTGATTGGTGAGTTTAATATTTTACAGTGATATTTTGAGACACTGCAGTGTTTTATTTTAGACAGGGGAGAGGGGCGGGCGGCGGGGGGAGGGGAGGGGCGGGCAGGGGTGCGGAGAGGAGAGGGAGGCGGCCCGGGTGACAAGCCCCGCCCTCCGCCGCGGGTGAGGATGCGGCCTTGGCCGACGGTGCCTGGGGCTGCGGCCCTCGCCGCGGAGCATTTTCCACGGTCTCTAAGGACAGGAAGGGGGCGGGGCGAGCGCTTGACTGACGGGCTCCTCGGCCAGCGGGCGGCGGTCGAGCGCGGCGCGTCACTTCCGGTTCCGGCGGGGCGGAGCGGGGGCGCCGCGATGCCGCTGCACAAGGTCCCGGTCGGCCTGTGGAGGCGGCTGTGGCTGCGGGAGGGCATCTGCTCGCGGCTGCCCCCGCACTACCTGCGCTCCCTGCAGGAGGCGCGCGCGCCCGCGCCGGTGCACTACAGGCCGCGCGGGGTCGGGGCCGGGGCCGGGGCGGGCGGCCGGCGGGAGCGCGTGCAGGACGTCCCCATCCCCGTGTACCGGCCGCCGGAGGCGCAGTTGGGGCTCTGGGGCGGGGAGGGCTGGGTCGTCGGCTACAGGTACGTCGGCGACGACAAGGTAGGTGGCGGCGGGCCCCGGCCCCGCTCCTCGCCCCGTCCCCCGCCCCGCCCGGCCCCGGGGAGGCCGCAGCAGCGCGCGTGACGTTTCTGTTCCTCCTTTAGCTTTCAAAGAGGGTGAAGAAGGTGTGGAAGCCACAGCTGTTGCAGCGTGAACTGTACAGCGAGATCCTGGACACGAAGTTCGCTGTCACGGTGACGGCGCGGACCCTGGACCTCATTGACGCGGCCTACGGGTTCGACTTCTACATCCTGAAGGCAAGCCGGGGGCTGTGCGGGCGCAGGGCGGGCTCCCCCGGCGTGTCGTCTGGGGTGCAGGGTCCCCAGCGAGCGTTGCTGCCTCCTTCCCCACCGTCGGGCCTCCCTTTGCTCTCGGGTGGCTGGAGGGCCTTGCCAGCAGCCCTGCCCCATGCATGGTCTCCTGCCAGACTCCAGAGGAGGATCTGTGCTCCAAGTTCGGGATGGACCTGAAGCGAGGGATGCTGCTGCGGCTCGCCCGACAGGACCCCCAGCTGCACCCCGACAACCCCCAGAAGAGGGCTGCCATCTTCGACAAGTACAAGGTGGGGGCCTCAGTTGGTGCGTCATGCTCCCTGGGGGTCCTGTTGGCTGGCGGTCCTTCCGCTCACTGTGGGCCTGGTCCCCCCCCCCCCCAACCGGGGCAGGAGTTTGTCATCCCGGAGGCAGAAGCCGAGTGGGTCGGCCTGACGCTGGATGAGGCCGTGGAGAAGCAGAGGCTCCTGGAGGAGAAGGTGAGCATGTGTGAGCACCGGCGGACAGATGGGGTGGCGTGTGCTGGCCCAGGGAGGACCTGGCCTAGGGCTGCCGCACGTGGTGGGCCTGGGGAGGAGCTGCCCCGATGGAGCCACAACCTTGGGTTCCGTGTGCTGTGCCCCCTCTCCTCAGCGTGCTGATACTCTCCTGCACCCCGGCTGACTTCATAAATTCATGGACAGAAGGATTCTCGGGGGCACCTTTGGTTTGCCCAAGTAGCACTCCCTGCCCCGGGGTCTTTGCAGTCTCAGAGTTGAGGTATTTTTGTGTCTGCATCCTGGAAAGTCTGGAGTGGATGGTTGCTGCTGGAACTGGGAACCCTCCGTGGCCTAGGACCCCAAGGCAGGAAAGATGGGGACAGGAGCCCTGTGTCCCCAGTGGAAGGTGGTCCTTGTCTCGCGGACAGGGCTGTCTTCTGGGCTGGTGGCTGTAGGCCAAGCCTGAAGGGCCACGTTCCCCCCTGATGCTTGGCCAGCAGCAGCTGCGTTCCTGCCTCCCCGGAGCAGCTCACTGTGACCCCGTCTCGCTCCTGCAGGACCCGATCCCTCTGTTCAAGGTCTACGTGGAGGAGCTGATTGGGCAGCTTGAGCAGCAGGCCCTGTCTGAGCCTGTGGTGGTGCAGAAGAGGGCCAGCAGGGAGTGACTGCGCGGGGACCTGCCCCCCGCCCCCGCCACCGTGGGCGCACGAGTCTGGTGGGGGCTGGTGGATGAACCCCATCTTCTGTGC
This sequence comes from Canis lupus familiaris, assembly GCF_011100685.1. Taxonomy (NCBI): domain Eukaryota; kingdom Metazoa; phylum Chordata; class Mammalia; order Carnivora; family Canidae; genus Canis; species Canis lupus. Next base: position 40,617,670 of record NC_049227.1, read on the forward strand.
TGGCTCAGTGGCTGCCAGGGCTGGATGGGCTTTGTGGAGCCCCAGGGGTCTCCTGTCCCAGGGCCCCCAGAGGTCTGGGGCCAGCTTGCTGCCTCTGTAGTCCCCTCTTCTCCCCTGAGGTGGAGACCCAGCTGGGGCGGCGTCAGTAAAGTTTGAACTTGTCCGTGTGTGTGCTGCTTTGCCTGGAAGCCCCGAGTGCTCCCAAATGGTTTTGGACCTCGTCTGCCCTGCCCCAGAGACCCGGATGTGGCTGAGCTGTGGAACCGGGGTTCCTTTTGGTGTCTTGCCATGTTTTGCTTTCCTCTGGAAGGGCCCAGGGTGGTTGGAGGCATCTGGCAACAGATGCTCTCTGTGTCCACATCCTCATCTGTGTGGCATTCTCCTGGGCAGAGGCAGGGAGGCTGTGGGCTGACTCTGGGAGTGGGGGAAGGCTCCGCCGGCGTACCATCCAGGGGGGTGCAGGATGTGGATCCCCTTGGGATGCTGGGCCCAGTGCCCTGAGACTTGGGGTGCCTTGATCCCCTTTCCCGGCCCTGTCCTGGGAGTACTGAGCATCAAGAGCCATTCAGATCACTCTGGGAGGACGGGGAGTGAGTGATGCCCCGACCTGGTCCTGGCAGCTGACCCAGGGGTGCCCGGCTCCCCTCAGGGTGCTGTTGACGTGAACACACCTGGGCTGTGCTGATGGAGGTGAAGGCCAGACAGAGCATGGCTGGTGAACCCAGCCACAGGAGGGCCCTGGAGGTTCCACAGCACAGGGAGGTCATTGAGGGGTGGGGCCTGCCCTCGGGGCGGTCCTGAGGTCTGTGTGCAAGGCTGAAAAATGTTCTCTCAGTCCCAGACTCCTCTGGGGTGCACTCTGGACTTGTATGTCTCTTTTTTTCTTTTCATTATTTTTTTAAAAGATTTGATTTTATTTATTCATGAGAGAGAGAGAGAGAGGCAGAGACACAGGCAGAGAGAGAAGCAGGCTCCCTGCAGGGAGCCCAATGTGGGACTGGATCCCGGGACCCCGGGGTCACACGACCTGAACAGAAGGCAGGCGCTCAACCACTGAGCCCCCTAGGCGCCCCTCTGGATTCATATCTTGATGCACATGATTGTTTCTTCACGGGATGTTCCAACATGGAAAAAACATTAGTTTTTCATTTTTCAAAAATTTTACCAAACGTTGCCAGCGCCCGGCCTGCCCCTGCCCTGGTTGTGGCCTGCAAGGCCTGGCCGGGTTACCCGCACCGCAGCGCCTGGCTCCAGCGCCGTGGCCGGCGTCCTGGACTGGCCAGCCCTTCCAGCCCCCGCTTGATGGTTCCCACGCTTGGCCCTGACCCGAATCTAGCAGACCCCTTCCTAGGGCTGTTCTGCTCGTGTCACCTGTCCACCCACCCCCTGCCCGCTGTGCACCCCGCGTGCCCCCAGGTCATTGGCTCTGGCTCCCAGCTGCCCTTTGCTGCCCTCACCGAGGCTACAGGTCAAGGTGGGCAGCTCCTACCAGGACTCCTGTGCTCCTGTGTCTGCCGGTGCCCCAGGGGCTTAGGGCTGGCCAGGGCCTGTGGCTGGGGGAGGGTGGGCCGCTGTGGGGGTGGGTGGGCTCCCAGGAGGCGCCTTCCTGTCTGTGCTGGAGGCCCAGCGGCATTGCTGCATTCGGGGGTGCAGCCCTGCTCTCCCCGAGGCGTACAGCTTGCCCCAGGGACGGCCCCCACTCGCCTCCAGTGCTGCTGCTCAGTGGAAGGAGGTTGGTGTGGCCTCAGCAGGTCACTTCCCTCCCCAGAACCTACAGTGAGTGGTTCTGGCTGTGGCCCTTTTCGGGCAGAGTCAGAATCTGTTTGATCACGTTCTCACAAATACTGTCCGCCCGGGAGAGGTTCAGCAGTCAGCGAGGGAGGTGCTCGCCGGCCCACCCCAGATAAAGCAGTAGCCCAGGTCTGGGAAGGTTGCCCCTCCAGAAGGTGGGAAGGGGGACATGGGGACCGTGCGTACTCACTGCTGCACCCCCACCGGAGCTGAGCGCTGGGAGCCCACCAGGCCACACGGCCCCCTCCAGGTCCTCTTCCGTGTCAGCTGTGTGTGCCTGCAGTTCCTCAGGCCTCTGGATTGGGGTCGGTGGTTGTACCGACCCCCGTCAAGCCTGCAGAAGGCCGAGCTGCCCTGTGCTGGCCCCCGTGCGCAGACAGGCTGCACCCCTGTCCCCCCCGTCGCCCCTCTAGGAGCCCCTAGGCAAGTCCCCAGGCTCGCCTGTTTCTGTGACGGCCCAACCAGTCAAGGACCACCACGGACACGAGGGTTGGCCGCTAGCTGTAGATGGGGAGGTCCCTTGGGACCTGGGCAGTGGAGCCCTTGCCAGTGCGACCGTCAACACCGTGGGGTCCCGAGGCCCAGTAAGGGCAACTGAGGTCACAAGGGCGCAGCCCAGCCCAGCCCACGGCCCTGTGCCCAACCCCGTATGTGAGGGCTGTTGCGAGACCCACCGTGTGCACGATGGTTCTCCCCCTGGATCTGTGCCCCAGATGCCCTCCTAGGGGAGCCCCGGGTCAGCTGAAGGGGCTCAGCAGCAGCGGCCTGGAGCCCTGCCCAAGCTCCCCGAGCCCCAGGCTGGGGCCCCACCCCCTGTTCCCACCCACACCTTGCCCCTAGACAACACCTGTGTGCCTGTGGCGTCCCGCATGTGGGGGAGGCCCTGAGGCCCAGGACTCCCCGCCCCCCCCCCCCACCGTGACCCAACAACTCGGGGTGGGAGCCAGTCCTGGGGCTGGCTGTGTAGCCTGGCCCACCCTGAGCCTGTCCCCTTGGTGTGCGAGCCCCGCAGACCCACGTCCAGATTCCCCGTTTCCCAGGCTCCTCTGGCCCGGGCAGTGGCCTCCTCCGCTGCCCCTGGGCACCCGCGGTCCTGGCTGCCTCCCAGGGCCTGGGGCTCACGCTGTTCTTCGCAGGCCTGTGCCAGCGGCTCTCTTCCTCTTTTCTGTAGCAGGTGTGGGCTGGGCCTGGGCCCGGAGGGGGATGTGGCTTCCCGGGGCTCCGGTGGATCCGGGGCCTTGAGGCGTTGGACCCGCACAGGCGGCTCTAGGTGGGCCTGGGGGGCCGGTCCCCGGGGCAATGCTGTGTCAGGCCCCCGACGGGAAGCCCCGGTCTGGAGACACCAGGAGGGCTGAGCTGTGGGGCTGGAGCTGTGGGCTGGTGCAGCGGGATGCGGGGCCCAGGCGCCCCGAGGAGCAGGTTTGTGTGGGTTGGAGAGAGCTCGCTGTGAAGGCCCAGGGTCTCTGCCGCCGCAGGGCCGGCCGGGGCCTCGGGAGGCTCTTGAGAGGCGAGCGCGGGTCTGTGTGCTCCTGAGAGTGATGTGGGAGGGGTCGGCAGGCAGGAGAGCCGAGGCCCTTGGGGTCTCGGGGGATGCAAGCTGGGCTCTGAGTCCCTGATGTGGGGCCCCGGCCCTTTGTCCCGCCACCCTCACCCGTTGTTTGCTCACCAGTGGCCTGGCCTCCAGCCCCTGGGGCAAGCCTGACCTGAAATCCTCGAGGAACCAGGGGCCGCCAGGACATTGTTGCTGCCTCCAGCAGGTGGCCGGCGGGGCACCGACGGGCCCGGGGACGCCTCACGGCGGCGCACGTGAAGTGCACCCGCGAGGCGTCAGGAGCTGGTGCATGGCAGGGGCGCCGCCGGCCTGGCCCTCCGAGGGTGCTATGACCCACGCGCGGCCGACTCCCACGGCATCGGGAGTGGCTGGGGTGTCGGTGTCTGAAGGGGCTGGTTGCCATGGCTACCGTAGGGTTCTGAGGCCGTCATCTGGTCCCCGCCTCAGCCAATCGGCGCTGGGAACCCGAGCTGCAGCCCGGAGCCCAGTCCTGCCGAGCCACCGCGCCAGGAGCAGGGACCGCGGCCCGGGGCGGCTGCAGCGCCGAGGCCGAGCGCAGCATGGCGGAGCGGGGAGGGCGGCGCGGCCGGAGCCCCCAGGTGAGGTAAGCGGGCGCATCGCCCACTGTCCCCGGCGGCCCTCGCACCCCGACCCGCGCACGCGGCCGCTGGGGCTGGAGACAAAGGGGCGCACGAGGCGGGAGCCCCGAAGCCCGGGGCTGCGTCCTTCGCTCCGATCCCGTCCGGAGGCCGCATCAAAGACCCCCGGCCGGCCGGGCCCTCTCGCCACTGGGCCACAGGCCACGTCACGTCCGCGCCGTGCAGGGCGCATGTTTTTTTTAAATTCAAAAAGAGAAAGAAGAAAGCGACAAGGGAGAAAAACATCCACCTGTACTGGGCAGCGGCCATACCGCCCGGATCAGAGGTGCCAAATCCCATTACCCGGGCCGCCTGCGGACTGCGGGGAGGCAGCTGCGGTTAGGGGCTCGCCAGTGGAGATCAAAGGGGGCCACGCTTGTGTGTGTACGTGTGTGTGAGTGCACGCGGGCGGCCGGAGCGGGCTGCAGCCTGGTGCGTCACCTGCCCTCCACTGCCGCCCTCTGAGGCGCCGGCGTCCCTGCTGCACCGGGTGGGTGGACGAGCTGGGGGCGGGCCCACCGCGGCCTGCTGCCCGCCCGCCTGGCCAGCTCCGCTCCCGACCTCCGAGCCCTGCGCCTTCCCCCGGGACCTGGGCTCGCCCCACATTGGGTGCACGGGCCTGGAGGAGCACAGGCCTGGCCGGGGGCCGAGCCGGGAGCGGGGATGGGCGGCAGCCGCCTGCGGAGGCCGAGAGCCCCCAGATGGCCTGGCCGGCTTGTCCCAAGGTTCAAAGCCTCTGTCGGCACGATTGTTGGGTTATTAGGTAAACTCTGGGAAGCAAATCTTTTAATCCACTGTGGCTAATCCAGTGCACTTTTGTTTGCTACGACAGATTCTGCAGCAACAAAGGGCCGAGGGACCCCAGCATACGTAATCACATACTTAGAGTGTGGCCGCGGCGGCTGTGGGGCTCCTAGGTAGCCGAGAGAGACGTCTCTGGACAGCGGGGGCGGCCCTCGAGGGGCTTGGGCCTGGGCGGGGGTACAGCCCCTCCCTGCCTGCCCTTCGCCAACCCCCCCGCCCCCGCTACCGGCGCAAGGGGTCAATGGGCTGCCCTGGTGTCTGGCACCGCACAGGCTTGGCGGAGCCAAACGAGGTCTGGCAGGTAGAAGGAGAGGCCGCAGCGGAGGCAGGGGCCTGTGAGCTCCCGGCGCTGTGAGAGACCCCGGGGATGGAGGGCTCGGGTCAGGCAAGGACATCCCAGGTGACAGCAGGCACAGAGAGGAGGCCTGCCTGGTGTAAGGGGCTGCCACTACCAGAAGGGGGAGTGACCTGACACCATTCGGGACTCCGGGACTTCAGCCGCTGCTTTTGCAAGTCAGGCTGAGACCCCTCAGACACCACCCATCCTGGGAAAGTGGCGCTGGGGTCGCGGAGGCCAGCAGGCCCTCCCTGCCTGCACCTGAGCCCCAGGCTCCTGACGAGGGGACGCCCACAGACCTCTGGGGCCAGCGGGGTTGGGTCGGGACCCTCACTGTGCTGAGCACAGCTGCCTGCCCTGCCGCCCTGCCGTAGGCGGGAGGCGTAGGCGGGAGGCGTGCATTTGGGGAGGTGGGAGGCGTGCATTTGGGGAGGCGGGAGCTGGGTCAGCGCTGTGTCCCCGAGGCTCCCAAGGCGGCAGGCTGCTCTCCCCCTTCCCCCAGGCGCCTGTGGCTGGCGGGGTCACGCAGGCCTCAGTGCAGTACTGTCCTCCTGTCCTTGTGTCGTGAGGACATGGCCCTGGCGGCAGATCTCTCTGGAGGCGCACTATGGGAAGATGACCCGCGGTGCTCCTTGGCCTGGAGCGACGGGATCCCCGGAGGACCCTGAGGGTGAAGCCCAAGTTGGGGCGGGTGTGGAGGGTACCCTCGGACTACTCGCCGGCTGCTGTGCCCCTGCTTCCCTGTCGGCCCTGAGCCCTGGCCCTTGACCCGTGGGGGCTGTGTCAGGTCTGCTGGGTGAGTCGTCCAGACAGGGGACGTGGGAACGAACGCAGCATCACCAGCCGGGCCTGGCAGGAGCCGAGTGCTGCAGTCCCCTACCTCTGCTGTGGGGCCTCCTAGCCTTGTTCAGGGGAGCCTGTGGCGGCTCTGAGGAGCAGGGACAGCTGGGCTGGGATGACATAGAGCAGTATGAGAAGGTGACAGTCACCCAGGTACCCCCAACAGCGAGCTGATGCCAGAGCTGGCTCGTTAGACACAGGGCCCTGACCTTACGCCCCGGCTGGCCCAGCCTGGCTTTTGGGGGCGAGATCACCTCTGGGGTGTCTGCCCCAGGCAGCTGCAGCTGAAGACGCCAAAGAGCACTACCGATGCAAAGTGCCAGCCTGGATGACACAGCCGCCCCCAGGGCAAGCGGACGGGGATCCCGACAGAGCGGGGACAGGCAGGGGCCTGCCCTGACATGCGGTCCCCCAGGCTGGAGTGTCCATGGGCTGTGCTGGGCACCTTCTCACTGGTCCCGGGACAGTCGGAGCAGCACCATTGTGCCTGGCGTGGGCAGCCGCGTCCTGTCCCAAGGGCCCAGGCATCCAGCTCGCTCCCACAGGGGCCCGCGGGGTGGTGCCCGCTGCATTTTCTCGGGCACAGAGCCTCTTCCTGAATGCATAAAGGAAGTGCTGCAAGCACCCCCGAGTCTGCGCTCCGACAATAACCTATTAGTGCCCTGGAATATGGATGGTCAGCGTTCCCACCCTACAGGCACGAGCTCTGCACCCACAACAGCGGGCACCGAGCACGGGCCGCCTTGGTGCTCGGGCTCATGATCTTGGTGTGACGGCTGTGCATCCATCTGGGGTTTGCCGTGGGGACACAGGCGACACTGGCCCTCCCCCCAGAGCTCAGAACTGAGAGAGGAAAGACACCCAGGATGAAGGGTGGAGCCCGGGCGGCTGGAGCTGTGCCTCCAAGGGGGAGTCCTCACCACCCCCGCTACAACCGTCCACAGCCAGATGAGCCCGCGCCCCCCCCTCCTGCCGGGGCCTCGCCTGCCCTCCCACCGCCACCCCCCACACCTGTTGGGGCAGACCCAGAAGGGGCTAGGCCTGAGACCCCTCCCTCCCTCCAGAGGCCCAAATCCCATGGTCCCTCCTGCACTCCCCTCCCAGGAAGACAATGGGGATGTGCCCCCAGTGTCCCATGTCTGCAGCCTGTTCTCTGCTGCTGGCTTTCATCATCACACATCGGGCCATGCTGGACGCGCCTCAATATACTTGGTGCATCTTAGATGATTTCTTTTTTTTTTTTTTTTCGGATGATTTCTTTGAATCATTTTTTATGAGTGGTGTTCCTCAGCCAAGTGGATGAACACGTGTAAGGCTTCATTTTTTTTTTTTTTAAGATTTTATTTATTTATTCATGAGAGAGAGAGAGAGAAAGAGGCAGAGGCACAGGCAGAGGGAGAAGCAGGCTCCATGCAGGGAACCTGACATAGGACTCAATCCTGGGTCTCCAGGATCACGCCCTGGGCTGAAGGTGGCACTAAACCGCTGAGCCACCCGGGCTGCCCCACATGTAAGGCTTCAAAGCTCGCTTTATTTCTAAGTATTCATTTTATGTCTACGTTGAAGAAAATTATTTCATTTTTGCTTTTAAGTTTTTCATGTAGTTCCTGGAAAGCCGGAACAAATGTCCTCTACGGTTAATCCAATCAAAGCTTCTAGTGGCAAACCCTGGCACCCCCTTCACTGGGGGTGTGTGTGTGAAAAGAGGGTGCTCCATCAAGGAACTCACCTGTTCTGACATGAGGCTCCTGGGGCTCTTTGGTGTCACGTCTGGGTGGCTGACACAGTCCCTGCCAGGTCGCCCCTGCAGCACCGCAGGCCCGGTCTGGCCTTCCCTGGGCTCCCTCCTCTGGTCCACGGCTGCTCTCACCCTGCTCAATCGCCCCTCTGTGCCCACAGTTCTAATCTGCGGTAGCTGGGCTGCTGCATTTCCTCCAGGCCTTCTGACTCCCTTCCTGTCCCTGCAGGGTGGGAGCCCCAAGGAGCCAGGGGCCCGAGGGTCCTGTTCTGGTCCTGGGGCCTGGGGACACCTGCCGCCATGGGCCAGGAGGAGGATGGACGTGGACACAACCCTGGGAGCCTGGCCCGGCCACAGCAGCAGCTCTGCAGAACCAAGGCAAGCACTGGGGACCCGTGTCTGGGAGCGGGGAGGCAACATGAGGGCCAGTGTCTGGGAGCTCTTGCTGTTTGTCCAGCCCACCCAGGACTCCCATACCCCACAGAGACCCCGCTGTGCCCAGAAGGCCACCCACTGTGTCTCGTGGTCTCTAAGACTCCTAGGCTGAACGGAGTGGGGGAGGGGCTGCACTGGGGAGCCTGGGACTGTCCCAGCTGGATGCTGGTGAGAGTGACCCCCACTGTGATCACCCTAGTGGGGCCAGTGTGGGCTTGGTCGCATAGCCCCTCATCTATAGCCCCGACTGCCCCTGGGTGGTCTGGGCCTTCGGTAGGCTGGGGATGCGTCCCTGGTTGTCCTCATCCCTCACTGCCTCCCTTTCCTATGACCCCCTGGGAGAGATGCTGTGCTGAGACTTGAGGCAGGCTGGTGTGTCCCTACACCTGCACACCCCAGACAGGCACCACCCGTGGACATCTGGGTGGGAGGCTGGCTGTGGCCCGTGGAGCCCCAAGCCAGGACTTGTGCACTGGTATGGAGCCTGAAAGATGAGGACGCGCCGGGAGGGCAAACAGGGTCCAGGAGAAGATGTGGTGGCCTGTTGGACGGGGCACGGCCCTGCCCTGGAGACTGCGGGGAGCATCTCTTCAGGTGCAGGCCTCGTGGCTCTGTGGGGCACAGGCCCTAGGTGGTCACGGGGGTGCCAGAAGCAATTCCTGAGGGGCAGTGGTAACCTTTCAGTGCCACATCCTTCCCTTAGGGAAGGGCCCGGGGCGGGTAGACAAGGAGCTGGCCGGCTGTGCTTGCAGGTCGGGCAACAGCTGCTATGGCGACGGTGAAGGGCAGAGGTGGTGGTGCAGGAAGCCCTGCTCCCCAGGCTGCCGCGCCAGTATGACCTAGGGACAGCGTAGGAAGGAAAGCCAGGCGCTCGGCGGCCGGGCAGGGCGGCTCCGCAGCACCCGCACGGGCTCCCGCCACACCGCCGCTCGCCGCCCAGGCCCACCCAGACGCCCGCACCTGGGACCTGGCCCCGCCCACCAGGCGGCCCCGCCCCCTCCCCGCGCCCGCCGCTGCCCCGGGCCCCGCCTCCGCGCCGTCCGTCCCTGCAAGTGCTTGGGCCCGGGGCTCTAGGCCCCGCCCCCGCCCCGGGCTACGTCCCCGTCCTTCTCCCGCCCCCACGTTCCGGCTCCGCCCTACGCTCTCCGCTGCGCCCTGTGTTCGCGGTCCCTCCCCGACGCTCTGGGCCCCGCCTCCTGCTCCCGGATCCCCTCCTCAAGGCTGCCCCGCCCGGTGCTCCGGCCCCGCCCAAGTCCCTGCCCCAAGCCTTCGCCCCGCCCCCCGCTCCGGCTGGTGCGTCCCGTGCCAGTCCCGCCCCACGTATCCGAAACGCTCGCGTCCTGGCCCCGCCCCGAGCCTTTGGCCCCGCCCTACGCTCCGGGCGACCTCACTTCCGGTCTGGATCACGCTTCGGGGCCCCGCCCCCCGCTCCGGGCCCCGCCCCCCGCTCTCGGCCACGCCCCCGCGCTCCGCCCCACATATCGGCCCCGCCCCCCACGCTCGGGGGCCCCGCCCCACGCTCTTGGCCCCACCCCCCACTCTCGGCCTCGCCTCACGCTCTCGGCCTCGCCCCCACTCTCCGGGTCCCGCCCCACATCCTCGGCCCCGCCCCCCGCTCCGGGCCCCGCCCCACGCTCTCGGCCTCTCCCACACGCTCCGGTTCCCGCCCCACGTTCTCGGCCCCGCCCCCACACCCCGGGCCCCGCCCCACGTTCTCGGCCTAGCCCCTACTCCCCAGGCCCCGCCCCACGTCCTCGGCCCCGCCCCCACGCTCCGGGGGCCCCCCCCACGTTCTCGGCCACGCTCCGGGCCCGCCCCCGAGCTCCGGGCTCCGCCCTACGTTCTCGGCCCCCCCCACGTTCTCGGCCCCGCTCCGGGCCCCGCCCCCGCGCTCCGGGCCCCGCCCCACGTCCTCGGCCTCGCCCCCACGCTCCGGGGCCCCGCCCCGCGCTCCGGCCCCGCCCCCGCACTTCCGGGCGGCGCCGGCGGGGGCGCTCCGGCCTGGGCTTCGGCGCTCTGGGCTCGGGCTCCCCGCTCGGGGAAGCGATCGCGGCAGCCGCCGCCGCCGCCGCAGGACCGGCCGGAGTCGGTCCGGAGCCGCGTCTCCCGGTGCAGGCGGGTGAGAGCGGGCGGCCGGCCTCGGCGGCGCCCCCGCGGCCTGCCCCGCGCCCGCCTCCGGGCCGCCGCGCCGCCGCTGCGATGGGGGCCGCCCGGGGCCGCGCCCCCGCCCCGTCCCGCCCGCCGCGCCGCCGCTGAGCGCATGGGCCGCGCCGCGCCGCTCCCGGAGCCGGGCCGGGGCGCCGCCGCCGCCGCCGCCGCCGCGGGTGAGTCGTGCGGGCCGGGCGCGGGCCTGTGGGCCGCCCATTGTAGGCCGCGTAGGCCGGGCGGGCCGGGACCCGGAAGAGGGGCCGGTGGGTGCGGGCTCGGGGCGTGCGGGGCGGCGGCGGGGACGCGCTGCGAGGGCCGGGGCCGGGGCGGGAGCGGTGCGCGGGGGGCGGTGCGCGGGGTCCCGGGGGGTGGGCGTGAGCGGGGCCGCCCGCGGGCCCGGCCGGGATGCGCGTGTGCGCGGGCGCAGGTCCTGGGGCGGCCCCGTGACTCCGGCCCCGCGCGGGGCTCCGAGGCCCGAACCCCGAACCCCGGGCACCGGCTCCGCTCCCCCGAAGCCCCTAGCGCTTCCCCGCAGCTTGGAGCTCGGTGCCCGCGGAGCAGAGCCGCCCGGCCAGGCGGGGAAACTTTCTGCTTAGCGCTGAGGACAGAGGGGGAGCCCCAGTTCCCGGAGGGCCTCCCCGCGCAGGTCTGGGGTGGTTTATGAGGAGCCCCTGCCGCGCATCCCTGCCCCTCCGTTTTGCCCCCGTGCTCACCCTGCTTCTGCACGGAAGCTCTCCGGACACTTGCTTCGAGGCCCTTCTTTGGAGAACACACATGGTCTGAACCTGGACTCGGGTGCTAGCCCTGAGTTTCAGTTTTGAGAACCTGACATTCAGGCAGGAGAATGGACAGGCGCGCAGAGAACGGCGTTGCTGTGGGATTTTCAGGAGGTGTGGACGCTTCTTGAGTTTCTAGAGTCAGAAAAGTAAGTGGAGTCCTTTGGGCTACATTGGTCCTTGAAAATTTAGGAGGTGGAGGAGCAGATCACCTTGTGGAACAGCGGCCCTAAGCTTTTCAGGGTTTAGGTACCGGACAGGACAGCGTCGCAGTCATGCTCTATTGCTTCCAGGCTCCTATAAATCAAAAGTTATGAAGTTAGGTTTTAGTGGGATGAACATGTGTCTATACGTGTAGCATGGAGCTGGCTGCTGTGGCTCCACGGGGGTATGGCTCAGCAGTGACTACAGGAGATTTTAAATGCCCTATCAGCCTTGTAGAGCATTCGTCGGAGCCGTGGAGGACTTTTATGGAATCCTTTTATTGATGGTGGTTCCAGGCTGTTGGCCAGATTCAAGGCTTGTGGGCATTTGCCTCTGACCTGAATTAACGTAACTGCTTTATGTGTGGTATGCACGTGCGTACACCAAAACGCTGGGTGTGCTTCTGCTGTGGGAACCTAGGGACGGCGGGAATCAGAGCGTGTTTCCATAATGTCAGTAACTTGGAGAGGTGTCTTTGTGCTTCTGGGGCCACCGAGGATCGTCTGTCAGTTGACAGCCGAAAACAGATGTGAGTTATAAGAGCTATTTCTCGCGGGCAATGAAAAATAGTTTAAAATGATCAGGGCGGTGTGGGGGGGAGCCTTGTTCACACGTGAATTAAAATGTTAGCTTTTAAAGATAGCCAGCTTTGTGAATAAAGGGGTAGATGTTGAGTTTTGTTGCTGTTTTTGTCCTGCTGTAGTTCAGCATCTATGGAGGGCTAACGTTTGGCATCTATGACAATTGTCGTATGTGTTCGTGCCAGTGAATAAGTGTGCTAGGTGTTGTGGGTCCTGCAGAAAACGTTTAATCAGGCTGCTACCAGTAACTTACACGGGAGATAGTTGCGTCTCCAGAGCAGGCGACGGTGACTTGTAATTAAGCTCCCGTTGAATTGCAGTGACTCGGTTCTTTCTCAGGACTGGCGAACTGGAATGTGTCTGAGGGTAGGGCTCAGGGCGCTGGGCGCGGGCCCTCCTTCCTAAGAAGGCGTCCTGAACAGGACGACATCAGGTGTCCATGAGCCAGTGTGGAGCTGAGACACCACAGGTGCCCATTCACGTTGACAGGGCTCAAAGAGAGGGACTTTGCCGTCGTCGGAGTCGTCCGTGACAGCGGGGTGCCCGGCCCGTGGGCCTTGACCTTAAGAAGCAGGCTGTTCCTGCTGAGATTACATACTGCCCGGTAGTTTTCACGAGAAGTCATTAGCTGTAGAAATGTCACCTGGGGCACGTTATTGTGACCCGTTCTCTGTCTCTGGGGGCTTTTCGCTTCTAGCCATCAGCATCTGCTGGCACACGCAGTGCGTGCAGTGTGAGGATGCAGCTGTGGGGGCGGATCGCCTGGTGGCCAGGGGTGGGGAGCGGTGGGCGGGGAGGGCTGCCCTTGGTGTTGGTACTAGATTTAAGGTGTTTATTTTTCTTCCTCTGGCTTATTCAGTGCTCTGGGTGCTTGGAGCTGACACGCTTCTCTCCAGCCCATTTCTAGCCAGACCACCTTGAGGAGTGCGGGCCGCCAGGTGGGGCGGTACAGCCCAGCTCGTGGGCAAGCTCCTGTGGGGCATGTCAGGGAGGACCGGAGACCGTGAAAGAGTCCCGACCCGGGAGAGCCTTCCTTCACACCTGAGGGGGGCTTGTCGCAGCAGCCACGCAACCTGTAGTCCCCAACCCCCGAGAGGATGTGTAGTTGGGATTTGAGCTTATGGAGGTGAATCACGCGAGCTGTGTGCTCGCTTAGTTAAAAGCTGTGATTGCATTTGGACTTCATTTTCTTTTTCCGGGTCTCCTCCGTTCTTCAGAATACTAAATTGCTATTTGCTATCAGGAGGGCGCTTTCCTTATAGGCGAGGTCAGAGGCAGCTTTGTGGTGGAAGCATGTTTTAATATTGTCCACACTGTGATGTGGGATGGCCACCATGTGTGTGGGGAGTCCTTGGGTGACCCACCACTGTTCGTACAGGTGTGTGTTGAGAGCTCAAGGAACACGTCCTTGCGTGTTTGCACACGTTAGGAAGCATATGAGGCGTGCAGCGACGGGGTAGGCAGAAAGCACAGTGGCCGTGGGCCCACAGGTGTGGGGAGCAGATGACTATCTGCCGTGTGCTGTGCGGCGAGCCTGCCTTTCCGTACCTGAGTATCACGGTGATCCCGCATCGCAGGTAGGGCGGTCATCCTCATCTTACGTGTGAGGAACCGGCTCTCGTCCCAGTTTTTGCAGCCCGGAACACTAGAAAGCACATCTCTTTTCTCCGGGCCTGTTGGCTTCCCAGAGCTTGCAGGGAAGGGCTTGTTGTGGCTGAGATGGGAGGTCCCCAGGCTGCTTGTGTCCGTGATGTTCTGGCAGAAAGACACCTGAGGGGAGTGGCACTCTGTGTCCCTGTTCTAGGCGTTCATTTTTGAGATCCAGAGACGTACCTGTGGTTGTAAAAGTTCTCACAAATTGTTTTAATATAGCATAAACCTTGTGACGAAAGACTGAAAATTTAAACTGAATTTCTGGCTTTGAGTTCGAGTGGGAGGGCATCATTACGAGTCTTGTCTTGAGAAAACCTCTGTGGTCATGTTTCCATGGACCCACCTTTCCTAATCCTTGTCCTCTTAATGGTTTCAACAGGACAGATTGATTCACTTTGGAGCTATAAGTACTGATGTATTAGGGTGCAGCGCTCATTGTTCATTGACGCACAGAGTCCCAAAATGAATATCCAAGAGCAGGGTTTCCCTTTGGACCTCGGAGCAAGTTTCACCGAAGATGCCCCACGCCCCCCAGTGCCTGGTGAGGAGGGTGAACTGGTGTCCACAGACCCCAGGCCCGTCAGCCACAGCTTCTGCTCCGGGAAAGGTGCCGGGGTCAAAGGTGAGACTTCAGCAGCCACTCCGAGGCGCTCCGACCTGGACCTGGGGTACGAGCCTGAGGGCAGCGCCTCCCCCACCCCGCCATACTTGAAGTGGGCCGAGTCGCTGCACTCCCTGCTGGACGATCAGGATGGGATAAACCTGTTTAGGACTTTCCTGAAGCAGGAGGACTGTGCTGACCTGCTGGACTTCTGGTTTGCCTGCAGCGGCTTCAGGAAGCTGGAGCCCTGTGACTCGAACGAGGAGAAGAGGCTGAAGCTGGCCAAGGCCATCTACCGCAAGTACATCCTCGATAACAACGGCATCGTGTCCCGCCAGACCAAGCCGGCCACCAAGAGCTTCATAAAGGACTGCATCGTCAAGCAGCTCATCGATCCGGCCATGTTTGACCAGGCACAGACGGAGATCCAGTCCACCATGGAGGAGAACACCTACCCCTCTTTCCTCAAGTCTGATATTTATTTGGAATACACGAGGACAGGCTCGGAGAGCCCGAAGCTCTGTAGCGACCAGAGCTCTGGGTCAGGGACGGGCAAGGGCATACCCGGCTACCTGCCCACTCTGAACGAAGATGAGGAATGGAAGTGTGACCAAGAGCAGGACGAAGACAGTGGCAGAGACCCTGCTCCCCCCGGCAGGCTCACACAGAAGCTGCTTCTGGAGACGGCCGCCCCGCGGGCCTCCTCAAGTAGACGGTACAGCGAAGGCAGAGAATTCAGGTGAGTCGGATGCAAGGCGGCCGTGTTTGTGCTCACGTCCGAGCCTTGGACAGCTGGCAGGCACAGGTGGCAGCCAGGAGTGGTCTTGTGTCCCAGGCCCCACGTGGGCGTGCTCCTGCTGCTGGGGGTGAGCGTGGCGGTGGTTCTTCCTCTTGCTACTTTGACGCTTGCAGCACAAGGTTTTAATACGTGTAAGTTGAGGGCCCTTTGGCAAGAACAGTCCCAAGTGTACGGCCTTGTATGTCACGAAGAGCCTCGGATGTCCCAGAGATCGTGGCGTTCAGACTTGGCCTGTGGCGTGCAGGGGGACTTACCCCATACGTGTAATCCTCTTGGCTTAATACAGAGAGGAGTGGATGTAGAAAGCGTCAGTGCGGCCAGAATTCTGGATGGTTGTCTTTCGTGATCGTTTCCCCAGATTCCTCCTGGAGGTTGTGCAGCGCTGGTGGGGAGGCTGCCGCAGCAGGTAGCCACAGCGCTCTGGGGCCTTCTCTGGGGATCGTGCTGGGGGACCCTGTCCCCTCTGCTCACAAATTAAGAGCTGTGGTGCGGCCCAGTCCCGGTGGCATTTGATTTTGTGCTTAGCGCCTGCGCATGTGGCGCCTTGCGACGTGGGAGGTGCCCGTGGTGCTGTCGAGAGCTGTTTGCTGTTGGGAAACCTGGCTCCTCGTTCTTTCCTCGGCTGTCCCTTCTGTGCTTACCGGAGACTTCGCTGATGCGGGTTGGAGCCCCTCGCCGGTGCTAGCCGCCGTTGGCAGGGTGCTCCCATTGCCCACTCCTCTCCCTGCACTGGGGACACCTGTGTGTGAAACTTTGGGAGCCGGGAACCCGCGTGACCCCTGCTGATTCAGTCAGGAGTCCGAATCCTCTCCCCTCCCGCGCTGCTGTTAAAACCTGCTGGTTTCTTCAGGCTCACGCTGGTACAGAAACTGGCTGAATGTTCATGAGGTTTAAGGGTCACGTAAGTGGTGCAGTTCAACATACGCCATTTAAAGTAATGTTTGTGTGCCTTTTGCTCATTGTCTTAAGCTTAACGTTATTGATATAGCAAGCTTTTTAGGACAAGACTTGCCGTAAATTTATTCTAAGTAAGGCCAGTAACTACCATGGTTCTTAAAACCCAACCTAAAATGATTTAATTAGAATAGTTTTAAGATGGAATCAAATTCGAGGCCTGGGCTTCAGGGGAAAATTATTTATTTATTTATTTTTATTTTATTTTTATTTTTATTTTTTTGAAAAATTTTTAGTTAAATTCTGATTTATTTCTTTGTTTCTTTTTTCTTTTTGAATGTGTGTGTATCTCTCGATTTTATTTTATTTATTTTATTTTTTTGATTTTTATTTTTAAATAATCTTACACCCAGCGTGAGGCTCAAACATACAACCCCAAGGTCAGGAGTCGCATGCACCCCTGACTGGGCCGGCCAGGTGCCCCAAGGCTTGGGAATCCTTTAAATCAGAAATCAGAATTGGCTAGCTCAGTTGGTGGGGCGTACAACTTCTGACCTTGGGGTTGTGAATTTGACCCCCCAGTTTGGATATACAGATTATTTAAAAAAAAAAAAAAAAAAAAAAAAAAAAAGGCAAAGTTTCCTGAGTCTTATTCTGTATGTTTTTCAGTTCTCGTTTTTTTTTTTTTTTTTTTTTTTTTTTTTTTTTATTTATTTATTCACGAGAGACACAGAGACACAGGTAGAGGGAGAAGCAGGCTCCATGCAGGGAGCCTGACGTGGGACTCTATCCTGGGTCTCCAGGGTCATGCCCCGGGCCAAAGGCAGGCGCTAAACTGCTGAGCCACCAGGGCTGCTCTTCGTTCTTGATCTCTCTTTTTTTTTTTTTTAAATATTTATTTATTCATGAGAAACACATGAGAGAGAGAGAGGCAGAGACATAGGCAGAGGGAGAAGCAGGCTCCATGCGGGAAGCTTGACGTAGGACTCGATCCCGGGACCCCAGGATCGCCCCCTGGGCCAAAGGCAGGCGCTAAACCATTGAGCCACCCAGGGATCCCCTTGGTTCTTGATCTTAAGCAGCAGCTTTGCTTTTAAATTACTAGAGTACGTTGGCTTTACTTGTTTAAGTGCGTTGAGCTGTAAGGACTGTGGCACATTTTAGTTTTGACTTGCCTGTCGTGGAGCTGCTGGTGCGGAGGAAGCCAGGAGTTGGGAGTCCCAGCCACAGTTGAACCCCATTCTGCTCGAGGTTGGCTCTGATACTTTAGTGAGTGGAAGATCTCTGATGTCACGGTCATCGTTTACTAGCACCGACAGGTATGAGGTCCAGCACATTCTGCTTTGTCCTGCTGGGGTGTGCAGTTGGGTGCACTAGGCTGGGAATCACAGGAAATCCAGCCTACCCTGCCTTAAACAGTGAAGGGGATTAGGTAACTTAAATCAACGAAAAGGTTAGAGGCAGGGCCAGTTTCAGATGTGGTTTGATCTGGACTCCAGCCAGTTTTCTTTTAAAGACTTTATTTTTTAAGAGCAGTTTCAGGTTATCAGCAAAAATGTAGAGAGGTTTCCCGTCCCCCCCAACAGCCTCCCCCACATCAGTACCCCTCACAGAGCAGTGTGTCTGTTGCAGCTGATAACCCTACATCAATACCACTGCCACCCAAAGCCTGGAGTCTCCACCGGGGTGCGTGCCTGGTGCCGGGCGCGCTGCGGCCTGGATGGTCCGTCGATGACACGTATCCGCCACCATTGTGTCGGCTGAGTAGGGTCACCGTCCTGCACACCCTGTGCTTAGCCTGCTCATTCCCCCCACCCCACCCCAGGCAACTGCATTTGTCTCCCCCACCGTCGCTTTTGCCTTTTCCAGAATGTTCTGTGGTTGGAATCACACAGCGTGTGCCTTTTCTCAGTAGCTTCCTTCACATGGTAACAGGAGGTCCCTCCATGTCTCCTCGCGGCTTCTGGGTGGTTCCTCGTGAGCGCAGGTGGCGCTCCGTGGTGCGGACGGACTCCGTTCCTTCGTGTGCTCGCCTGCTGAAGGCCATCTCGTTGCCCCAAGTTCTGGGAATCATTAATAAAGCTGCAGTAAACCTGTGGTGCGGTTTTTGGTGTGGACAGAAGTTTTCACCTCCTTTGGGTAAACGCCGTGGAGCACGATTGCCGGGTCCTAAGGTGAGCGCGCGTAGATCGGTAAGGAGCTGCCGCTTCTCTGTCCCTGCCCTCCGTGGCCGCTGTGCTCGCAGCTTGAGGGAGGCTGGAGCAGCACCCACGGGCTCGGGCTCCCTGGCTTGGTAGCACACGCTGCCCCCAGCATTCACGGGAGGTCCTGCACTTGGCTCTGCAGGCCCAGAGGGCGGTGTGTGTGCCTCCGTGGCTGTTCCAGCATAATCTTGGTGCAGGGGCCCGGGACTGTGCTGCTGGGCTTAACACCAAGTAGGGGAAACCTGGAGGGACGTAAAGTGCCCACTGCCCCAGTGGTGGACGTGGTCCCGCAAAGGAATATTGGGGTGGAGAGGACAGGGAAGGGGTGGCGGTGCTGGACTGGAAATCTCCTGACTGGGGGAGGCACTTCCTGTGGGCAGCAGGTGCCTCTCCTAAGCATTGACTCTGCATGGAGGTGTGTGTGGGGTGATTACTTAGGACAGGATGACCGCAGGGTCTCTTGAACCTGAGCCCCACGGCTCCGTCGGTCCTACCTACTGTCTGGGCTCCTCCGATTGTGCTCTCTGGTGCAGTTCAGCCTTCCTGACTGGCCCTGCTGTTCCCCATGTCCCCATGGGAGGCCTGAGCGTCAGGCTTCATTTGGCCATGTGTGCGTGCACGTGGCTGTTCTTTATAATACACCCGATCTATGAAAGGTTAAATGAGTGTTATACTTAGGTTTCTGTCAAAGCTCAGAAAATACTGGTGCCCCTGGCTTTTTCTGGATTTATCCTGCTCACCTGGGGTCACTTTGAGCCCCTGGGTCAAGCAATCCTAGAATTCCTGGCTCTCTGCGTCTCCATGCAAATTCTGTTCTGTGGGAGTCTGTTTTTTTTTTTTTTTATAAAGCTGGATTCCCATTTTAATTAATTAATTAATTATGATAGTCACAGAGAGAGAGAGAGAGAGGCAGAGACACAGGCAGAGGGAGAAGCAGGCTCCATGCACCAGGAGCCTGACGTGGGATTCGATCCCGGGTCTCCAGGATCGCGCCCTGAGCCAAAGGCAGGTGCCAAACTTTTGCGCCACCCAGGGATCCCTGTGGGAGTCTTGATGCAAATTTTCCCAGTCTGTTACCGTAGTCAGTGAACTTTGAACGTAACTTTGGTTCACACCCACCATTTTAACTGGTTTGAATTGACAAAAGGTTCTCTGATGATGCCTGTGATTTGGCATTAGGGCCCAGGGGCTGTGAGACTTAGCTGGCCGCTCCTGTTTTACTTTCCCATCAGAAGTGTGGCCTGGGGGTGCCTAGGCCCCCCGCTGCTCCCTGTTCAGCGGGGACTCTGCTCCCTCTCCCTCTGCTCCTCCCCCTGCTTTGTGCTCGTTTGCTGTCTCTCTCTCAGATAAATGAATAAAATCTTTTTTTTTAAAGTGTGGCCTGGCCCCCCAAGTGCAGTCAGGGACTATGTGGGAGGGCCTGTCTCACATTCTCTTCCTGGGCCTGGTTGGTCACCTGCTCAGGCCTCCACCACCCACACTTAGCAGTGGCTGCTGGGTTCCATGCCGGACATTCACAAATGCTTTCCATTTCTCTTTACTACCTTTACCTTCCTCACTGGCTGAGAAGTTCCCTAAGGACTGCGTCTCAGCTACTTACTTGTGTGTTCCTGGTGGGCCAGCCAGCCTGGTGAGGAGCTCCTGGTTGGGGCTGGTCATCGTGGTCATGACCAGGAATGGACCATGGGTGCCGTGCATAGTAGGAGCGACTCAGCATGGAAAGGGCTGACAGCCAGGGTACCCGGCTGGGTGGGACTCTTTTTTTTTTTTTTTTTAAATTTATGATAGTCACAGAGAGAGAGAGAGAGAGGGGCAGAGACACAGGCAGAGGGAGAAGCAGGCTCCATGCACCGGGAGCCCGACGTAGGATTCAATCCAGGGTCTCCAGGATCGCGCCCTGGGCCAAAGGCAGGCACTAAACCACTGCGCCACCCAGGGATCCCTGGGTGGGACTCTTGATCTTGCCATGGTACACTTGAGCCCCATGTTGGGTGGAGAGGTTAGTTATCAATAAGAAAAATGCATATATATATATATTTTTTAATTTATTAATTCATAAGAGGCACAGAGAGAGAGAGAGAGAGGCAGAGACACAGGCAGAGGGGAGAAGCAGGCTCCATGCAGGGAGCCCGACGTGGGACTCGATCCCAGGTGTCAAGGATCGCGCCCTGGGCTGTAGGCTGCGCTAAACCGTTGAGCCCCCCGGGCTGCCCTGGATGTTGAAGTTTATATCAGAATTACATATGGTTTCAAAGATATGAATGACATGTTTAGATTTTAGTGATGTATTTCCTTCAGGGGAAGCTTATTTATTCCCCACCCCACACCTGTTCGTTTTGTAATCATTCTGACCTCCAGAAGTGACCGCAGCATCTACCCAAACCATTGGATCCTTGCTTCCTTCACCCCCACATCCAGTAGAGCAGCAGGTTCTGGTTCCCTGAGAGATGTGTGTGGAATCCTGTACTTCTTGCCATCTGCGTGCTGGCTCCCACCTCCTCCTCTTGGGCCGCTGCAAACCTTTTTTTTTTTTTTTTGCAAACCTTTTTTTAAGTGAACTCCATGCTGGGCCCAAGTGGGGCTCAAACTCCTGACTCTGAGATCAAGAGCTGGCACTTACCCGGCTGAGCCGCCCAGGCACCCCACTATAGAACCGCCTACCCGGGCGTGTCTTCTCCCTGCAGGGCCAAAGCAGTCTTTCTTTTTTTTTTAATTTTTATTTATTTATGATAGTCACACACACAGAGAGAGAGGCAGAGATACAGGAAGAGGGAGAAGCAGGCTCCATGCACCGGAAGCCCGATGTGGGATTCGATCCCGGATCTCCAGAATCGCGCCCTGGGCCAAAGGCAGGCGCTAAACCGCTGCGCCACCCAGGGATCCCCAAAGCAGTCTTTCTAAAGTGCAGTTCCGATCAGGTCATCCCTTCTTCCAGCTCTTTCAGGACGTCCCGCTGCACCCGGACTCAACCTCAAGCTCCTCTGTCCCAGCAGCACAGGCGTGCTGTGTGCGTTTCATATACCTGTTGGGGGTAGGGCTGGCCATTAAAATTTTAAAATTAGTTACAGGAGATTCTAAAAGTGTTTGTGTTTTTTTCTCTGCTTTAGTCATACAAAACGCCATGGTCTTCAACAGGTTTTAGCAGAGTCCAGCAGAATCTCTGCCGTTAGCTAGAAAAATCTGGAATAGAGAGGCCTCTCTGCCTGGGCCTCCGTATCAGTGTATTTGTGAAAGGGAAGTGCTCGCAGAGAGCCGACGAACAACATTGTTGACCAGGGCCCTTTGCATGGACTGCACTGCCCGTGGCTCTGACGTGTGGCCGCAGCTATTTTAGGAGAGCGTGGGCTTGATGTGCTTGGCCTGGTGTGCAGCTTTTGGAACTGAGCCATACCTATAGGTCAGCTGCCTGGTGTCCCTGCCCATTCTCATGTTTGTGCCCCAGTGTCCCAGAGATTTGCATGTGACTCGTACTCCTCAGCTCTGTTCATGTTTTCTAGAATCCTGATGTCGTTTACACCAGCTTACCGTGCAGGTATTATAAGCGGGATCTGGGCGAGTAGTGTTCACTTGGGAAGGCAAGGCAGTCTAATCGATCTTTCTCCAGTCCGGCACCAGTGTGACCGTGCGTACGTCCCTGTGTGTGGAAGAGAATCTGTGTTGCTTTATTTTTCCGCTGTGTCACATCAGTACAGATGCTCAGTTTTGTGAGCCACTAAGGATCCTCTTAGAGCCTCTTAATTCCAAAATGTGTTTGATCTGAGGAAACAGCTCAGTATATCTCCTCAGTCCCTTCCTGGGACGGGGGCTGGTTGCCTGACTTTGTTAAAGTAAAGTGCTTCAGCATCTTCAGAGAGTCCACAGAAGAGGCCGTGCGTAGGGCCCTCTGGCCTTGCCCATGTCCCCTCTGCGGTTGGACTCCCATCGCTGGGTGGCTTCTGGCGTTGGCCCAAGGACCTTCTCTATGGACCACTGAAACTTCTGGTAGCAACTGGTCTTGACTCTTCTGGTTTTAAGGGACAGGGGTGGCTAGGTGGTTGGGTGGGTGTCATTTTAGCCCCCCCCCCCCCCCCCCCCCCCAGCAGCAGGGAGCTTCTGTCCATTCCTGGGCCCTCTGCTCATCCAGCTTTGTGCACTTTGAGCTATTTAAATGCTTTGGTTTTGGTTTTGGTTTTGGTTTTGACATTGACCCTCTCTGGAGCTCTACTAACTCATCTTCAGTCTATAGGGCCAGGGTCTTCTCTTGAACCAATATTAAAAGATTTACTTCTTTATTTGGGAGAGAGAGAAAGAGACAACGTGCACACGTGCGTGAGTGTGGTGCAGAGGGAGAGAATCTCAAGGAGACTGTGCTAAGTGTGGAGCCCCAATGGGCTCGATCCCAGGACCTTGAGATCCACAGCCTGAACCCAAATCAAGAGTCAGACGCTTCATTGACTGGTGAGCCACCAAGGTGTCCCTTGAACCAATATTTAAAAATAAACATAAGGGAGACTCCCGTTGGCTCAGTTGATAGAGCGTGGGACTCTTGATCTCGTGGTGGTGAGTTCAAGCCCCAGGTTGGGTGTAGAAAGGACTTAAAAAAGACACAAAGAATGTTGCTTGCATTGTTGTTTGTGGTAGCTAACAGAGTTACTCCAATACCCAGTAGTGGGTTGATTGCACAGGTTTCTTTTTTTTCTTTTTCCGTATGGTTGGAGAATGTAGGCTTTTTCTTTTCTTTTTATTTTTCTACATTTTCCAAATGCCTATAAAATATATTTATAGAAATTAGAAAGGATTTATTAAAATATATGCAAAAGTGTATTGCAGGGTGGTCTAGATTATATGCAGCTATTCAGAAGCCTAGTTTATCTTTAAGAAGGATGCGTGTTAAGTGTTTTCTTTTAATGTGATCTTGGATCTTCTCCGAGTTTGTACTACTATACCAGTATTTTATTATATTTTAACTTTTATTTTATTTATTTTTTAAAAATTTTTATTTATTTATGATAGTCACACAGAGAGAGAGAGAGAGAGAGAGGCAGAGACATAGGCAGAGGGAGAAGCAGGCTCCATGCACTGGGAGCCCGACGTGGGATTCGATCCCGGGTTTCCAGGATCGCGCCCTGGGCCAAAGGCAGGCACCAAACCGCTGCGCCACCCAGGGATCCCTTAACTTTTATTTTAAAGGTTTTATTTATTTGAGGGAGAGGGCGAGCGGGTGGGCGCTGAGCGGGGAGGAGCCAAGGGCGGAGTTGACTCCTCGCCAGGGCGCCCGGCGCCCCTGCGCACCGTACCAGTGTTTTAAATTAATTTTAATTAAAAAACTTAATTTTTATGAAAAAAATATGGAGATAAGGAAGAACTCCAGTAATGCGGACAGGGTGATAACTAGGCTCTTAGCCCCGCACCGCCAGCGCAGCCCCTCCCGCCGCCCCGCCGCCGCTGTGCCGTGTCTTCCCCGCGTGGCTCCCGTGGAGCTTCGAGGGAGCGTTGAGGGAGCGTCGTGGGCCCGCGGCCCGCGACGGGGCGAGGTTCCGCGCTCTTGGGGGCCTGAGGCTTCATTGCAGACAGACGCCGCCTCCCTCGAGGCCTGGGCTGTGCTGGCGTGCTGGCGTGCTGGCGTGGCTCCGGCTGCGGCCCGCTGGGCGTGGGCAGGTCCCAGTGGGGCCTCTGCTGCTGAGGTGGGCCAGCGCGCTCTTTCTTGTACCATTTTTTTGTTTATATTTTTGATTTTTCGTCGCTGCAGTGTTCCCTTTGGTTATTTGGGCTTTCTGACGTAAATCTTCCCTTGCGCTGGATCCACATAAGAAACGCTGTGGATGTATTTCTCCACCTGTACAGCCTGCCGGCGGAGCGGTTTTCCCCAAGAGACGCGTGTCCTAAAGCCTTACCTGGGCCCACTGCCCTTGACGTGCTGGTTCTTCAGGCGTCTGTGGTGCCATGGGGTGCCGTGTGCTCTGTGGCGCCCTGTGGCTGCCGTGTGGCTGTCATGTGGTGCCCTGCGGCCATCCTGCAGTGCCATGTGGCCGTCATGTGGTGGCCCGCGGCTGCTCTGTGGCCCCTGTGTGAGGCCGTGTGGCGCCATGGGTGGCGGAGGGCTTGAACCGGCTTCTAATTCCAGTTGCCCGGCGTCTGCTTCGGTGGTTGCAGGGCTTGCGGGCCCGTGTTGCATCCCCCCGGCGTGCGGAGAAGGCCGACAGCGGTGCTCTGGGGCCACGGGGCGGCCTCGGCTGTCCTGTCAGCAGCGAGTCTCCTGGGACTGGGCCTTGCTCCGGGGCTTTTATTCTCTCTGTGCTGAGGAAAGTTGTCCTCGAACTCTGCGAGCTTGTTAAGTGTTGTTTCTTCATTGGTTTCCTATCCCCCATTTTCACCGTTTCCTTGTTTTGGAGTTTCCTATTATTTAGATATTGGACCATCTGAAATGAGCCTTCGGGGCAGCCCGGGTGGCGCGGCGGTTTAGCGCTGCCTGCAGCCCGGGGTGTGACCCTGGGGTCCCGGGATCGAGTCCCGCCTTGGGCCTCCCGCATGGAGCCTGCTTCTCCCTCTGCCCATGTCTCTGCCTCCCTCTCTCTGTGTCTCTATGAATAAATAAATAAAATCTTTTTTTTTTAATAAATAAAATCTTAAAAAAAAAAAGAAATGTTGAAATCAGCCTTTGCGTTTTAAATCTGTTTTTCTCCTGTTTTGTGTTTCTTTTTGTTGTGTTTCCTGGTCTTCCTGGTAAATGTGTCCTGTGTGTGTTTTCCGAGTGTGCGCGCTGATGAACATATTGCTCATGGGTCAACATTTTTTTTTTTAAAGAATTTATTTATTCATGAGAGACACACAGAGAGAGACGCAGAGACACAGGCAGAGGGAGAAGCAGGCTCCATGCAGGGGCCGGATGTGGGACTCGATCCCGGGTCTTTAGGATCACGCCCTAGGCCAACGGTGGTGCTAAACCGCTGAGCCACCTGGGCTGCCCCTCATGGGTCAACATTTTAAAGTCGTCCTGCACATGTTACGATCCCTTCCATGCTGCTTGCCCCGCTTTCCGTGTGGTGTAGTCTTTGTCTTCCCGGTTCCTTTATTATGGGTTCGTGCTGGTGTCCGTTGTGCCTGCTGGAAGTTTTACCCAAATGATGGTCCTTGGCTGTCCCTGGCTGTTCCTTCTCGTTTGGAAGTGAGGCGCGTGAGATGCACGCAGGCAGGCGGTTTGCAGGGGCGCGGGGGGTCAGCCGCCAGTGCCTCTCCCTGCTGGAGTCTCTTCTCCCAGCGGTTTGCTGCCCCTGGCGTGGCCCCCTTTTTGTGGGGGAGGCTGTTGGTGCCGGAGCCAGGTAGGTAGGGGAGCTGCAGGTCTCCCGGGTGACCATGCACACTTCCATCTAGTCCCTCAATTTTCTTTCTTTTTTTCCTAATTTTATTTATTCATGTACTTCTGTATCTATGAGAGACCCAGAGAGAGGCAGGGACCCAGGCAGGGGGAGAAGCAGGCGCCCCGCAGGAGCGCGATGCGGGCCTTGATCCGGGACCTGGGGTCACGCCTGGGCGGAGGCAGGTCAACCACTGAGCCCCCAGGGCCCCTCCGTTTTCAGCCGCCATCCCTGTGAGGCCTCGCCCTCTACTTGATTTCCCAAAATAGGAGCCTTTGATTCTCCTCCAGCCGGACGCTGGCCGGGCCACCGCACAGGACGTGCGGGGGGGGGGGGGGGGGGGGGGGGGGGGGTCGTGTGCCTGCGAGCGGGGTGGGGCGCCCGGGGTACAGCCTCAGGAGGAGGCGCAAGGCATGTGCGCGTGTGCGCCTGCCGAGGGCTGCCGGGCCTGCAGGCCGCGCCCAGTTCGCGGAAGGCAGGCCGCTGTGAGCGGTCGCGGGCCACGGTGAACGCAGGTGCGCCGCGATGGCCGCAGTGGGACGGGGCCTCCTGCTTGCCCGCCGGGAGCTCCCTGCGGGCCGGGAGCCTGCTCTGTGCCGCCGCGGCTCCTGGGGCTCGCACCCGGCCAGCGGTCGAGGTCGGAGCGTGGGCGGCGCGCAGGGGGCGGCCGGGAGACTGAGGCTGGACTCGCCAGCGGTTGCCCCGTCAGCCGCACCGAGACACTGGCGGTGCGCGGTGAGCGACGCGCACAGGGCCCTCTGCCCACGGAGCTTGCAGCTTATTCCAGCAGGGAGACAAGAAGTGAAAAGATAAAATCCAGGGCCGCCCGGGCGGCTCGGCCTGTCCAGCGTCCGCCTTGGGCTCAGGGGTGAGCCCGGGCTGCTGAGGTCCAGCCCGGGTGGCCCCACTGGCTGCCGCCGTCTGCCTCCGCCTCCCTGCGTGTGCTCTTTGCTGCTGTTTTTCGCTCTCTCTCTAATAAATAAAATCTTTACAACCAATGCAGAATGTTCCCGATGGCGAGAAGTGCTGTGCTGGAGTACAGGACGAGCAAGGGCAGTGAGGAGCGGGACGGGGTGGGGACTTAGTGTGGCCGGAGAGCCCCCCATGTCAGACTGATGGCTTTTGAGCAAGACCTCAAGAAAGTGAGAACACAGCCTGCACCTGCTGTGCACTCCACGGGGAGGGAGAAGGGCAGCAGGGCTGCAACAGACGGCTGGCAGGGACAGCAGTGGCACGAGCTCACAGTGCTGCTTTGATGTTTCCGAGAGTCAGTTAACCCACTGCAGCTTCTGCATTGGTCTCCAAGTCGCCGGTGTGTTGGATCCAGAGCCCTTAGCCTGCGTGGCAGGTGAGCCGCGGTAGGTAGACACCAGGAGTCAGGTGACACGGGTCTGCTGAGACGGTGGTGAGGGCGGTGTCTTGGAAGACAAATGAGCAAACCGTGTAGGAAGGAAGGAGGGATCAGTCGTCAGGCGCTGTTCACAGATAGAAGACGTGCAGTGGCAGTCAGCAGCTTAGTGCACAGACAGTCGGTGACCCTGCGTGCTGCCGGGGGTGCTGTGGGAGAGGTAAAAGTATGTTGAAACGACTTTTTTTTTTTTTAAGATTTTATTTATTAATTCATGACAGACACAGAGAGACAGAGGTACAGGCAGAGGGAGAAGCAGGCCCCATGCAGGGAGCCCTATGAGGGACTCGATCCCAGGACCCCAGGATCATGCTCAGGGCTGAAGGCAGGTGCTAAACCGCTGAGCCACAGGTGCTGCCCTCCCCTTTTTTTTAAAAAGATTTGAAACGACTTTCTTCTTCTTCTTTTTTTTTTTTTTTTAAAGATTTATTTATTTATGATAGACACAGAGAGGAACAGAGACACAGGCAGAGGGAGAAGCAGGCTCCATGCAGGGAGCCTGATGCAGGACTCGATCCCAGGACTCCAGGATCGCGCCCTGGGCTAAAGGCAGGCGCTGAACCGCTGAGCCACCCAGGGATCCCCTTGAAACAACTTTCAAAGTCAGCTTTAAACAACTCAAAGCTTTAAAAAAAGTTTTTTTTTTAAAGATTTTATTTGAGGGATCCCTGGGTGGCGCAGCGGTTTGGCGCCTGCCTTTGGCCCGGGGCGTGATCCTGGAGACCCGGGATCGAATCCCACGTCGGGCTCCCGGTGCATGGAGCCTGCTTCTCCCTCTGCCTGTGTCTCTGCCTCTCTCTCTCTCTCTCTCTGTGACTATCATGAATAAATAAATAAAATCTTTAAAAAAAAAAAAAAGAAAAGAAAATATTAAAGATTTTATTTGAGAGAGCGCACAAGAGCAAGAGCAAGCAGGGGGAGCTGCAGGCAGAGGCAGAGGGGGAGGGAGAATGAGAGGCAGAGGGAGAAGCAGGCTCCCTGCTGAGCAGGGACCCATGTGGGGCTGGAGCCCAGCACCCTAGGATCATGACCCGAGCTGAAGGCAGACGCTTCCCTGACAGCCACCCGGGCACCCCAACTCAGAGCCTTTTGGAAAGGGACTGTGTCTTTGTCTTAGTTGTACCTCTTGGCTTAAGAAGTGGTTTACAGGTTTGATCTTCTTGATAAATGTGTTGAGTTGAAATGATTTTAGCTACTAGAAAACACACGTAGGACTTGCAGAGTTTGGCAGCTTTATGCCTTTGAGCCATGGCAGTCACATCACCTTTTCGGATCCTGTCTTTTTTTTTTTTTTTTTTTTAAGTTTCTATTTATTTATTCATGACAGACAGACAGGCAGAGACACAGGCAGAGGGAGAAGCAGGCTCCATGCAGGGGGCCCGATGTGGGACTTGATCCCGGGACTCCAGGATCCCGCCCTCAGCCGAAGGCAGACGCTCAACCACTGAGCCACCAGGTGTCCCCATTTTTGTTTTTTCATTCTTTTTTTTTCCAATATTAGATGTTTCTGTTGTATGATTTTATTTATTTTTATTTTAATTTTTATTCTTATTTTTATTTTTTAAAGATTTTATTTATTCATAGAGACACACAGAGAGAGAGAGAGAGAATGGCAGAGACACAGGCAGAGGGAGAAGCAGGCTCCATGCAGGGAGCCTGACATGGGACTTGATCCCTGGTCTCCAGGATCACACCCCAGGCTGCAGGCAGTGCTAAACCGCTGCGCCACAGGGGCTGCCCTGTTGTATGATTTTAAAACAGGAGTCAGAAGACTCTGTAAAGAAATGAGTGGTTGGGCAGCCCGGGTGGCTCAGTGGTTTAGCACCACCTTCAGCCCAGGGTGTGATCCTGGAGTCTTGGGATCGAGTCCCGTGTTGGGCTCCCTGCATGGAGCCTGCTTGTTCCTCTGCCTGTGTCTCTGCCTCTCTCCCCCTCTCTCTCTATGTCTCAAACAAATAAAGAAATAAAATCTTAAACAAAAAAAAAAAAAAGAAATGAGTGGTTGCTGATAGGTGTCTCTGTTTTTCTGGTTGTGACTTAAAATGGCCTTTGGGCAGAGGCTGGTCTGCCTCATAGTGACCATGTTCTTGTCCTGAGAGCTGTGCTCTTCAGTGGTGTTACTTTTATAGACTGTGTGACAGGTCTGCTGTCGTCAGGTACACGAGCAGAGACTGAAGTCTATGCCCCATAGTTTATAAAACTCAAGTATTGGGGATCCCTGGGTGGCTCAGATGTTTGGTGCCTGCCTGCAGCCCTAGGCGTGGTCCTGGGGACCTGGGATCGGGTCCCGTGTCGGGCTCCCTGCGTGAAGCCTGCCTCTCCCTCTGCCTGTGTCTCTGCCTCTCTCTCTGTGTCTCTCATGAATAAATAAATAAAATCTTTTAAAAACTAAAAAAAATCTCAAGTATCGTTTGAAGGATGAAACACCCCTCTTCCCTATTCTCCCTGTCAACATTGTTGGCTTCCATGCCCGGCCAGAACTCACCATTTACAAGTAAATAATGTGAATAATTTATTGTGTGTCATTCCATGATGTGTTTATGCATATACAGGTTAACATGAATGTATTGTATTTTTAATACTTAATTCATTTTATTTACTTATTTATTATTTGTTTGTTTGTTTATCTATTTGAGAGAGAGAGTGTGCATGCACATGTGAGCTATGGAAGGAGCAGAGGGAGAGGGAGAGAATCTCAAGTGGACTCTGCTGAACCCAGAGCCTGATATGGGATTGGATCTCGTGACCTGAGATCACGACCTGAGCCAGGCTTAACCCACTGAGCCACCAAGGCACCACCATAATATATTTTAAAGTAGGGATTTTCTGGGATCCCTGGGTGGCTCAGCTGTTTAGTGCCTGCCTTTGGCCCAGGGAGTGATCCTGGGGTCCTGGGATCAAGTCCCACATCCGGCTCCCTGCATGGACCCTGCTTCCTCCTCTGCCTGTGTTTCTGCCTCTCTCTCTGTGTGTCTCTCATGAATAAATAAATAAAATCTTTAAAAAAATAAAAAAAAGTAGGGATTTTTTAAGGAGAAACAGATATGATGTAAAATTATTAGGTCAGTCCCACAGAGTATGATTTTTTTTAAAAAGATTTATTTATTTATTCATGAGAGACTGAGAGAAAGAGAGACAGAGACACAGGCAGAGGGAGAAGCAGGCCCCATGCAGGGAGCCCGACATGGGACTCGATCCTGGGTCTCCAGGATCACACCCCAGGCTGAAGGTGGCGCTAAACCGCTGAGCCACCCGGGCTGCCCCCACTGAGTATGATTATGATACACGATAAGTGTAAGTTCTGGATGTTTTGCCTAAATGTTAATTTTTCGTTTTTGGAGATGACTTTATTAATTACTGCAAACATTTCTAGGATTTTCTTTGTGTTTTGGATTGCTTCGCTTTTATCCATCATAGTGTTTTGCCCCATTATCCCGTGACGAAGGTGAGTGGACGGACTGGTGGCCCGGTTCGCTGCTAGGGAAGAAGGTGAGCGTGATGAGGGACAAGCTGGAGCTCGTGGCCGATGCAGCGCTGCCCAGCAAACACGTGCCCCCGCCAGAGACGCCGTGCTCAGCTTGGCTGCCTTGAGCAGGCCGGTGTGCAGATACCTAGAACCGCGTCCTTGACACCCTTCCTGGGGGGACTCCGCAAGGCCTGCGGTGGGCCGCGCCGGAGCCGCCCTCGCCCGGAGCCCTCTGGTTCCCGGTGTGCAAATAGCAGTGGTGGCGCTGGCGCGGCGTTCTAAGCGGGGCCGGGCTGGGCCGGGCCCAGCGGCACACATGCCTCGTCGAGATCCCAGCAACGGAGCGGGGTCGAAGGAATACCGGGCTTGTGCCTCGGTTCTTTGAAATGTCATTCGCTTTGGAATGTAAAGTTCTGTGGCGCTACGTGGAGCTGTGCTGGAGATGCTTTAAAGATAAAAATATTTCCGTGCTGAACAAAGATGGGCAAGTAAGAGCATCCCAGGCCCTGGCCTCACTCGCGCAGCTGTCATTATACATTCTCTTACACGTGAGCACGTTGGATGGATCCTTTGTAGTTTGGTTTTCTCATTAGGTGGTCTTGTGAAGTTCATTTGGATGAAGTAAAACCCTTTAAAGAGAAAATTCTTTTGAAACATTGTGAGAGAAAACTCATAAGCAGAAAAATCAAATAACTCTTATGAAAACAGCTACCTAGAGATTTTTTGTTTCTCCTCTAGGTTTTCAGTTTTTGCACAGAGGCTGCTTCTCTCTGGACAGACGGGCTTCCTGCAGGTGTTAGGGCTGCCAAACAACCTGGTAGCTTAGGGAAGGCCTTGAGAATTACCTGATGACGTTAAGAAGTAAAGAGGGTGACCTGAGGTTTGGAATTTGTGGTTGCTGCTTTACTTCAAGGAAACAAATCATACATATATATATATATATTTTTTTTTTAAATCATATTGTTTTATGGACAGAGTTTTGACTGCGGCTAGATTCTTTTTTTTTTTTTTTTTTTTAATTTATTTATTTACGAGGGGGATCCCTGGGTGGCTCAGCGGTTTAGCGCCTGCCTTTGGCCCAAGGCGTGATCCTGGAGTCCCGGGATCAGGTCCCACATTGGGCTCCCTGCATGGAGCCTGCTTCTCCCTCTGCCTGTGTCTCTGCCTCTCTCTCCCCCTATGTCTATCATGAATAAATAAATAAAATCTTTAAAAAAATTTATTTATTTACGATAGAGAGAGAGAGAGAGAGAGAGGCAGAGACACAGGAGGAGGGAGAAGCAGGCTCCATGCAAGGAGCCCTACGCAGGACTTGATCCCGGGACTCCAGGATGGCGCCTTGGGCCAAAGGCAGTTGCCAAACCCCTGAGCCACCCAGGGATCCCCCTGTGACTAGATTCCTAAGTGTTTTTGTAGAAACATGTATTTATTTATTAATTTAAAAAGGTTTTTAAAAATTTATATGGCAGAGAGCTTGAATTGAGGGAGGGGCAGAGTGGGAGGGAGAAGCAGGTTCCCTGCTGAGCAGGGAGCCCGATGTGGGGCTCCATCCCAGGACCCTGAGATCATGACCTTGGCCACAGGCAGAAGCTTCACCGACTGAGCCATCCAGGTGCCCCTTAAAAATTATTTTTAATAAATCACATTTTTGGGATCCCTGGGTGGCGCAGCGGTTTGGCGCCTGCCTTTGGCCCAGGGCGCGATCCTGGAGACCCGGGATCGAATCCCACGTCGGGCTCCCGGTGCATGGAGCCTGCTTCTCCCTCTGCCTGTGTCTCTGCCTCTGTCTCTCACTCTGTGATTATCATGAATAAATAAAAAATTAAAAAAAAATAAAAAATAAATCACATTTTTCCCAAGTCACTGTTTCGTCTTGTAGCTTCAAAGCTGAGAATGGGTCTTCCCAGCTTTGTAGGATTTCTTTGTGGGATTCCATTTGTAAGCCTCTGCATCTCATTTGGGATCATGGACTGGTTCAGGTCTGTATTAAACACGTTCTGTGTAGGGTATCCTGTGGTTCTCTAGCTTGTGTCTGAAAGGCCTCGGACGGGCGGGTACAGGTACAATCATAGTCGATTACTCCCATTGCCTACAGTTTACCGGGAGTTGCTATTTCTTTCTCAATGTTGCAACCTGCAATGACCTTGTGAAGTGTGGTTGGCCCTTCTTTGGAACTAGTAAGTTCATTGGAGCTGCGGTCTGAGGGATTGAGGCTAGAGTGAGGGGTTGGGGTCTCCAGGAGAGGGCTGACCCCCATCATTGCAATGAGAAAGATTCTTAAAAAACTACAGTAGGGGATCTGTAAAATGTTTTTTGTCCCACTTTTAGGTCACTACTGTGTAAGGTTCCTCTTTCCTCTTTGGGGTACCTGGGTGGCTCAGTTGGTAGATAAACTTCCTCTTTGTTGTTTTTTTTTAAATCTTCAACTCTCCAAAGTTTTTTTTTTTAAGATTTTATTTGAGCGAGAGTGAGCAAGCATGAGCAGGGGGAGGGGAAGAGGCAGAGGGAGAAGCAGACTCCCCACTGAGCAGGGGCCCACGCAAGGCTCCAACCCAGGACCCCGGGATCATGACCTGAGCCGAAGACAGACGTCTAACTAACTGAGCCACCCAGGCACCCCTAAAATTAGAAAATACAGATGAGCAGACCCTGATGTGATAACCCGTGTGCAGATCCCTCTGGAGCCCTCTTGGCACAAACCATCTTTATGTCCCCCACCAAGACCGGGCCCCTATCCACATGCCTCACAGTCATTTTGAAGGGCTGCTGGTTGCAGGAACACAGCTTCATGTAAACGTGTGGCCCAGAGGGAACGATACCCGCAGCTCCTGGCCTGCCTGCCTCCTGTTCTGTGAGCCTGTCCTCCGTGCTTGGGCTCCTGCGAGGGTCTCCTGCGAGATTCTGACTTCAGAGTTTTGAGTCTGGTTTGTTAGCCTTTGTATCGACTCTTACAGAAAGCTAGGTGGAATGGTGGGTTTTAACTGAGGGCTGTAGGCTTTCCCACCCAGTCCCCCTGTGTGGATGTGAGGGCCTCCGTGCCAGGACAGCTTGGTTGTGGCTTGTGTGGAGCGCTGTGTGCCTCTCATGCTGGCGCTCGGCAGGTGTGCTATGTGTGCCGTTCCTCACGGTACTCGGAACCTTTATGAAGGTGGGAGGGGCTTTGTCACCCACTTGGCGGGGGATGAGTGGCAGCTTGAGCAAGGTCAGTAGCTGGCAAGTGGTGGTGAGCGGGCCTTGGCCCGGGGGCCACTCTGGAGTCAGGCTTCTCTTCTGTCCACCACTGGCGGTGGGGGCACCTGGCTCAGTCTTAGCTGGGCCTGTTCCACAGAACACACATCCTCCCATCTTACTGTTTGGTTTTGACCATAAAGGAAAGGGCCTTTGATATGTTGCGCAACTCAGACCCTGTGTTGGGTGGGGTGCCTCAACGGTAGAATAAAAATAAATAAAGAGCCTGCAGGAATCTGTAACCTGGGCAACCCCATGCACGGGGAGCACCGTGGCCGACCACGCAGCTCTTACCTGGTACCACCAGGTGACTCATTCACCCTCTAATCTCCTCCCATCCCAAATTATCTCTGACCTCTGTCGGGGCGGCACATGTGCTCTATAGTCTCTGTCGCTGGCAGGCTGTCTCTTCAGCCTCTGGTAGCACCTGCTTCTGCACCCCGTGGTGACCCCAGGTGTCTGTCATCCAAAGCTCACGATGGATATGTAAGTGGGGGCGCGTAGGGGAGTCAGTGGACAATGCTGTTGGCCTTGCCTGGTCGTTTGTGTAGAAACCAAATTCCTGATTTTTGCATAGAGCATGTAAGGTAGAGACTTTTTTTTTTTTTTTTCTATTAGGTAGAGATTTTTTTTAAACCTGACATTGGGCTCATTTCTGTCATTAAATGTAATGACAAATGTGTAAACGTTTTGATATTTAGATAGAGAGGTCAGTTATTTGTTTTATGAGTGATAATACCTACACGTGAATGTGGGCAGCGTGCCCTGAAACCATCTCGCTGCTGGAGAAACACAGAGGCACGCCCTCTCTGGGGGCCGGTGCTCTGCACCTTGTAAAGAGGGTAATTTGAAACGGCACGTCCATCCTCACCCTTTGGCCCTTTTGCCTTGGTCACTTTGTGGTGGTGAAGGCTCTGCAGGTGAGAAGACAACTCTTGGAGCAAGTTGCTTTGTTAGGAAGCTGGCCCGTGCTCCTTCCTGAGGGTGCTTATGTGAGGGGCACCTGGATGCCGGGCAGGACCCCATCCGAAGGCCGGCCATGTCGCTCTGGGTGTGGGTGACGGGCTCCTCGCTCCGTGGGTGGCTCCCTGAGGGCGATGGGAGAGAGCTCTGGCCTGGCGGCCCCGCTCCGATTGGATCTGGACCCACACTCCCTCCCACTGATGAAGTCCAAGTGTGGGAAGGGTGCTGGTCGGCGCTGTGAGGTGTTGTGCACGTGAGGAGACCCCGTGCGACTGCCGGAACCTCAGGAAGGACCGCGGGCTGTTGCCAGGCAGGTGGAAAAGCAAGCCGCAGGGCTGCCGAACCCCACGGTGCCACCTGGCGGGCGGGCACAGACTGCTGATGGGAGCGGAGCCTGCACAGATTCAGAGCAGATGTGCCCGGCGAAGGAAGCCAGACAAAAGGGAGCGTGTGGCTCCCCTGTGTGGAGAAATCTAGAAAACACAGTCTAGCCACTGGTGACTGGTGGAGGAGGGGACTGGGCAGGGGCCTTCTGGAGTGGCATGAGGACACTCCGGGGTGATAGCTGCCTCTGCTGTCTGGTTGCGGCGGTCGGGGCATGGGTGTGGACGTGTGTCAGAGGTCCTCACCGTCTGTGCTTTAACGAAGTGTGCTGTATGGTGTGTCACACTGGGGTAGGGATGTTTCTAAAAAGGCATTTTACGTGCTTTCCTCTCAGGGAGCTAGGCTTTTAGAACGAGATGCTAAGGCTTGGGCAGAGCCCAGCTGTTTGCTTCCACGGCGCCGTGACAGGTGTGGGCTCCTGCGTGCGGCCACCGTCACTTGGGCCTCGGTGAGGACGGGGCTCTAGGGAGGGGCCGGGGCCCCTGGAAGCCCCCTTCTGACAGGAGGTTGCTTGGTAACGTGTCAGCGGTGGTGTCGCCTGGCCCGGCTGCTGGCTGCTGGGTCCATGGGGCAGAGGTGACGACCTGTTGGGCCCTGAGCTCAGCCAGGGACCCCTTCCCCTGGCTTCGTGGAGGTGGAGTGACTGACCCTGACGCATCGCTCTGTTTCTAGTGTAAGGGATTGTCTGACTTGTCAAAATAATGATCAGGTAAATTGATGTATTTCATAAGCTAGTGCGTAGTTTATGATTCTGTGATCTCACGCGTAAGATTCTAATACCATCAATCCCAGTTTTTTTTTTTTTTTCCAGTTGTTTTTATTGAGCTTCCGTCCTCCCATAAAATCCGGCCAGATTCCTGTGGACAAGTCCGCGTGGAAGCTGCTGGTCATGGCCCACTGCAGTCACGTGGTCCCTGCAGCCCACCCCAGATGAGCCCGAGTCCCCTCCTGGGACTGCTTCCTTGTAGCCTCCTCGTTGGGCGTGTGTCCACACCACTGCCTGTCCAGAGGGCCTGGGAAGACTCACGCAGGAAGGTACACCCGGTGTACCTTGGATCCCTGGGGAGGTGGCGGGGAGATGAGCAAGAACTGCCCACTGGGACAGACATCACAGCTGAAGGGGAGGGATGGGACGTACAGGCGTCCAGTTGTGGGACAAAAGGCACCACACAGGGAGTACGTACGGTCAGTGGTTTCATGAGAGCGCCAGACGCGGCGGACGGCAGCTGCCCCTTCAGGGGAACCCGGGAGTCGTACGTGGGGACATACAACACTGTGTCACCTACACTCAGGTATAAAACAGGGGCCTCTGGGTGGCTCAGCAGTTAAGCATCTGCCTTCAGCCCGGGGTGTGATCCTGGAGACCCCAGATCGAGTCCCACGTCGGGGTACCTGCGTGGAGCCTGCTTCTCCCTCTGCCTGGGTTTCTGCCTCTCTCTCTCTCCCTCTCTCTCTCTCTGTCTCTCCTTTGTGAATAAATAAATAAAATATTTTATTCATAATAAAATATTTTATTTATTTATTTTTTTAATTTTTTAAAGATTTTATTTATTCACTCATTAGAGACACACACACACAGACACACACACACACAGAGAGGCAGAGACATTGGCAGAGGGAGAAGCAGGCTCCATGCAGGGAGCCCGATGTGGGACTCGATCCCGGAGCCCTGGGATCACACCCCAGGCTGCAGGCGGCGCTAAACCGCTGCGCCACCAGGGCTGCCCTAAATAAAATCTTTTAAAAGATAGATTGAGCGATCGATCAGCTTAAAAGCCGCTGATGTGGTCAGTGAGTCCACTGAGCTGAGTGACGCAGCTTTGCAGTTTGCTGACAGCAAGCACGTAGCAACTTGCCAAGTATTTTTAGGGGTGGAGACTGTTTTCTGTACCTCGGTAGAATGGCACAGGGAGCCAGAGCGCTCTCAGAGGCGGCCCGCGTCTCCTGCAGGATGGCCGGGGTGAGCACAGGTGACTCTTGCAGTGGCCCCACGCCAGGGCCGCCTGGAGGCAGGGGAGCATGGGCCATCCAGGCCTCTGCAGGGGCGGCCTTGCTGTCGTGTGGACCCGGGCCCCACTGTCTGCATGTTCGCGTCTCAGGTCAGAGCCCCGAAGGCCGTCCCGGCAGAGCGCGGGGAGGGGATGAGCCCCGGCAGGTCCCTCCTTCGGTCACTTGTCTTGCGGCGGCCACAGCTCCCCGGGGGAGGCGACGGACGTCGGCCCGGAGCCGTGGGTGGGGCGTTGTGGTGTCCAGCTCAGGGCCCAAACCTGTCGAGCCGGGCGCTGCCGGTGTAGTCTGCACCGCCTCGGTGGACGGACAGACGGCCAATCCTGGGCCACCGGCCGTGGCGGCCTGGACGCCAAGGCCTCACCGGGAGCACAGCCTGGCGGCACTCTAGGACAGGCCGCATCCCTCAGTGCTGACAACCAGCCGCCTCCTTGGCCCTTCCTGCCTGCCAGCTTTTCCACTTAATGATAGGAGGTGATGGCTTCCTTCTCTGTCCTCCTGGAGAGAGACAGGGCTCGGGAGCGTGTCCACACGCACGCCAGCGGGGGAGGGGGCGGGGCGGGGTGGATTCTGAAGCCGGCTCCTCGCTCAGCTCACAGCCCGCTGCAGGGCTTGGCACGGGGCTCGGGGCTCGATTCTGGGACCCGAGATCACGGCCTGAGCAGAAAATGAGAGTTGCTACCCAGGTGCCCCCAAGGGGCGATAACCTTGAAGTGCGAGCACTCAAGTCCGTGACGGCCGTCCCTGGTCCCCAACCTTGGTGGCCTGCTCCCTGGCCAGGCCGCCATCCCTCGCTCTGCCCCGGCGTTGACCCCCATTCGAGAGGCCACATCAGTCTCCCAAACTCTTCCGTCAGGCCCTCTGCACCGAGAACCCGGGTGGGGGGCCCGGCTGGGCTTTGCCTTCCGACTTTCTGGTCCTCTTACCTGCATTCTTTACTTTTTTTAAGATTTTATTTATTTACTCATGAGAGACTCGGAGAGAGGCAGAGACACGGGCAGAGGGAGAAGCAGGCTCCCTGCACGGAGCCCGACGCGGGACTCGATCCCGGGACCCCGGGGTCACGCAGACGCTCAGCCGCCGAGCCCCCCAGGCACCCCTCCTGCCCGCACTCTCAGCGTTCTGCAGGCCCTGGCACGGGGTACTTGGCTTCCCTCATGTGCCTCCTCATCCCGGGTTGGGCGTGTGTAGGGCGCACACCCCTCTATCGGATCTGAAAGTACGCGGGCCTGTCTCGTGCTGGGAGCACCAAGTGAGCGCACTGTTCGGAGCGGAGAGCTGTGCAGTGGCAGCACGGTGCCGGGGAGCACTCCGTCCTCTCCTGCCTGCTGCTTGGTCATCTTGATTGTTCCTTCCCAGACATTCTGTAACTCTTCAGTTCTCTGCAGAATTTTTAGGAACACAGAAGCAGAAACCGGCTCCCCACCTCTCTGCAGCCGTGTTCCGGGAGCCTCCCGGGCTGAGGCCTGCCCGCCCCCGCCTGCCAGTGCGCCTGGTGTCTCTGGTTTGCGGGCAGAGCGCCCAGGCACGGCTGCAGGGCCAGCAGAAGGCAGAGTGGGGCAGGTTCTGCTGCAAATGGGGAGACGTGTGCCGGTTAGGCAGGGTGCTGAGCGCGACCCAGGGCCAGGCCGGAGCTGCCCTGGAGCTGCCGTGGAGCTGCCCTGGATGCGTCTTGCTGGGAACAGAGTGCGCAGCGGGGAAGCCAGTGTTGGCTGCTGTTCACACGATGACCGGGCCTTCTGGCTTTCCTTCTAATTGAAGAGTTTGAGGGAAGACGCACGGGAGAAGGTGCTCAAAGCCTCCCCTTCCCACCTGTCTGACCACAGGTGGGGCTCACCGCTGCTGGGGCCAGGGTCTCCTGACCTCCTGACCAGCCCTCTGCTGAAGCAGCCTCGTACCCGGGGTCAAAGCGACGGCAGAGGCGGACGAGGTGTGCTGGGGCTGGGGAGGGATGCACTGGCCGACACGTGCTCGTCCTGGAGGGAGTGACAGGAGCCTTGCGTTCCTACATTGTTCTCTTCGCTTTTATACAAGTAAACATTTCTTAGGATAAAAAATGTGTTCAAGGATGGACCAGACTAAACATACAGAGGAAAATGGCCGTGAGCACACTGCCAGGAGGATCTTTAATTCCAGGGTCAAATTTGGGGAAATTTGGGACTTTCCTTTGTCAGCTCGCATGGCTGGGGCACAAATCCCAGCCTCGGGCCAGCAGTGCTTCTGCACTGGGCTGGGTGGTGGAGGCGTGGACTTAAGGCAGAGTCACACCAGGAGCACGGGCCTCAAGCTGGGTGCAGGTGATTCTGGCGTCTGGCGGAAGACGCCTCGTCCAAACCCATGTCTGCTCCTGCAGAAAACTTTCCACCGTAACGGCCAGTCGGCAGTGATGGGTGGCCAGACACAGAGTGAGAGCCACCGGAAGCAGAGGCCAGAGTAGCCCTTGGCAGAGCTCCAGACGTGGGGGTCTCCACAACCTTTAAAACGTAAGACTGTCAAGTCCAGGAATCCACGGTTGACCTCCAGGACAACAGGAGAGGAAGCGGTGATGTAGCGACTTCAGGGCAGTGCCGTGGACGGTCCACACTGGCTGCCCCGCTCCCCGGGCCCTGGTCGCACTGCTGCAGGAGTGCCTGCAGTGTGGCCAGTGTGCTTGAGCACCTGCACTTTTGATTTATATAATTTTGATTACATTTAAATATCCTATGTGGCTAGTGGCTACCATAGTGGATGCTTTGCAAAATTAAGATATACAACAGCTAAAACAAAAAATCCCATGGATGGGGTGCTGGGTGGCTCAGTCGGTGCAGCATCTGCCTTCAGCTCCGGTTGTGACCTCGGGGTCCTGGGATCGAGTCCTGCGTTGGGACTCCCTGCTTCTCCCCCTGCCTCTGCCCCGCCTCCTGCTTGTGCACGCTCGCTCTCTCTCAAATAAATAAAACCCTTAAAAAACAATCCCATGGATAGATTTAACAATGTGTTGATTAGAGAATGAGCCAGAAGGAGTTATGCACGGGGCCGCAAGGGGGGAGAGGGGTGGATCCGAAACCTTCACGTGGACGGGGTGCAGTGAACTCAGAGGAAGAAGTGACCTTGGAGGAGCCGCTGATGGTCCTACAGTCTGCAGGGACAGTAATGGCCAGCGGGGTTCTGTGCACGGTTCCAGAGGGGGCTGCACGCAGACGCGGGAAAGCCTAGGTGCTCACACGGTCAGTGGCTGAGGAAGAACTGATAAGTACGCGGGTGACCGCAGGCACGTCTCAGGCTTCAGAACACAGCTACACAGCGAGCTGAGTTACGTGCAGGGGTCGCTTGCTGGCGGGGACACACAGGTAGGTGCTGCCACACGGCCGTGAGGTCCTGGAATCACCTGGAAGGAGAGGGCCGGGGCGTCAGTGGACTCTAGGCTCTGCTCACTAAGGACGCCTACTGTAGTTGCTATGGCAATGGTTGATATGCCGAGGCGTGGACCTACGCGGTATGGACCTATGTGGTATGGACCTACGCGGTATAGACGTGCTGGAGCAGGTAGAGTGTAGGCATTGTGCAAGGGACAAGTCTGGCCCTAGTAGCTGGGGGCAGGGCCTGGCCAAGCCCAGCAGGTGTGGTATCGAGCAGAGGGGCTTCAGGCTGAGACCCAAGGGTGCCTAGGTCAGGGTCAGGCGGGGGTGGTCAGGGACAGGGGCTGGTTCACCGTCTGTGTGCCGGGCACCCCTGAGGACACAGCCGAAGGAACAGCAGTGACGGGGTTGGGGGTCAGAGCAGGGACTTTAACGAGGATTTATGTCAGATGCAGAGAGTAAACAGACCAGAGGAAGGAGGGAGCCCATGTGGCTTCCGTGACCCCTTAGCCGTGAGACCCGCCTTTTTTCACCTCAGCTGACCACAGCCCTCCCGACCTGCTTAGGGAAGGCAGCGTGGGGACGTAGGTGCCTGGTCCCCGACATACTCTCTAGGCTGATGTGAGTGCAGGGGGCCAGTGGGGCCGGCTCCCCAGGGGTATGCAAGCCTGGCTTGAGCCCGAGTGCTTTTCTGCAGCACTGAGTGGACTTCTGGTAGCTGTGAGACGCATGACCTCGTGTCAGAACAAACGGGGACGTGACGTGGAGCATGATGCAGTGGGCGCCGGAATTTGTGAGGAAAAGATCACGAGGCTCTTCCTCGAGGATGCTTGAGTGAGGTGGTTGAAAGGAGCATCCCTGAGGGCGAGGGCGCGGGTCACGGCTGCAGGTAGCCCGACAGATGGAGGGGCTGACCCACACTCCGCCTGCTGGAGTGCAGCTTGGGTGTCATCCTTCATCCAGAGGATTCCTAGGAGGTAAGAGGCCTCACCTCGGGTGGAGAAGCATTGCTCCTGGTATCAGATAATCCGGTAGGTCAGGGCAAACCTGCAGCGGAGAATAGCTAGAAATGTCGAGAACTAGTGTTAATTTTTTATATATATTTAGATGGTAGGAGGGGAGCACGGAGGAGCAGAAAGAGAGAGAATTTCTTTAAAAATCCGATTGAAGGCTGGACACTTGTATGGCTTGGTCAGTTGAGTGTCCAACTCTTGATTTTGGCTCAGGTCAGGATTTTGGGGTCCTGAGAGGGAGCCCCACGTCGAGCTCTGCACACAGCATGGAGTCTGCTTGTCCCTCTCCCTCCCGCTGCTCTGCATGCTCGCGCTCTCTCTCTCTCTCAAATGAATGAAATCTTTTGTTTTTTTTAAGATTTTATTTATTTATTCATGAGAGATAGAGAGGCAGACACACAGGTAGAGGGAGAAGCAGGCTCGACGTGGGACTCAATCCCGGGACTCCAGGATCACGCCCTGGGCCAAAGGCAGATGCTCAACCGCT
The DNA here is from genome assembly GCF_011100685.1 of Canis lupus familiaris. Taxonomy (NCBI): domain Eukaryota; kingdom Metazoa; phylum Chordata; class Mammalia; order Carnivora; family Canidae; genus Canis; species Canis lupus. The sequence goes on from NC_049227.1 coordinate 40,659,293, forward strand.
GAGCTACCCAGGCGTCCCTTTTTTTTTTTTTAAGATTTATTCATTCATGAGACACAGAGAGAGAGAGGCAGAGACACAGGCGGTGGGGAGAAGCAGCCTCCCTTCAGGGAGCCCAATGCGGGACTCGATCCCAGGACCTCGGGGTCACACGCTGGGCTGAAGGCAGCCACTGCACCGCTGAGCCCCCTGGGCGTCCAGGAGGATTTTCTTTTCTTTTTTTTTAAAGGGCAAGACCTCTTTTTTTTTAATTTTTTTTTAAATTTTTATTTATTTATGATAGTCACAGAGAGAGAGGCAGAGACACAGGCAGAGGGAGAAGCAGGCTCCATGCACCAGGAGCCCGATGTGGGACTCGATCCCAGGTCTCCAGGATTGTGCCCTGGGCCAAAGGCAGGCGCTAAACCGCTGCGCCACCCAGGGATCCCCAGGAGGATTTTCACACACAGTGCCTGGCCCTCCGTCCAGAATAGCCAGATACTGAATGGAAAGTAACCTGGGGGCAGCTGGGGATCTGGGGTCTGGGGATGGAGCCCCGTGTCGGGCTCCTTGCTGGAAAGGGATTCGGCTTCTCCCTCTGCCTCTGCTCCTCCTCCCACGTGTGTGCTCTGCACGTGCTCACTCTCTCTCTGTGATAAATAAAATATTTTAAAAGGACAGAAAACTAACCGTATGCTCAGGGATATAAAACAATATGATTCTTGAGAAAAATGAGTGTGAAGACGACCGGGATCCAGAGAATGTGGTTAATGGTCACCGCCTGGGTGGGGGTCTGGGTGGGGGTCTGGGTGAGGGTCTCCGGCCAGGGCAGGCGGCCGGGGGGGCAGGGGCAGCTTGTAGGCCCACAGGGCCGTGGCAGGGCTGAGCAGAGACACAGTTCGTGTTCAGACCGAGCAGGTGGAGCAGGAGCCCGGGCGTCCACGCTGTCTGCCAAGGCCGGTAGGGCCTGCGGCTGGAAAGGCCAGAGGTCGGGTGGTAGGGGACGGGCACCTGCTCGCAGCCGGCGTCCCCACGAGTCACCTGCCCGTGGCAGACGGAGCACCGTAGAGCGGGAGACGGCGGCTGGTGCATGCTTACTCAGAACGGGGAGCGTGGGAGCTAAACGTGTTGGTGTGATTTCAGCATCCCCTGTGGGACGGCCCTGCCGCAAGTGCCCGCTGCGACAGCCACGGTGAGGAGGGTGAGGAGTCCAGGCGCCGTTGTGAGAAGTCCGAGCCCGCAGCCTGGGGTGTCACGTGGTGAGGGTGGGGCCTGTGGAGCCGCCCGGCTCCAATCTTAGAGGGGAAAATCGGCTCGTTGGACAATGAAACGAATCTGGGTCTGTCCTTGGGGTTAGCGGCTGGTGTCTGTGGCCGTTGGGGCTCAGCCCGGAGAGCAGCGGCCCTGGGAGGGTCGGGGCTGAGGTGCACTCTGGCCTGGGTGTGCAGCGGGGGACGTGGCCATCGGTCACCCTGAGAACCGGGGACGGGGCGGCATGCGATGGGTCCTCGCCGCCTTCCAGGAGCAGGGACGGGACGAGGGACGGGCCTCTCTTCCGGACCCTGCTGCTGTCCTGTCTGACGCACACTGTGCCATGGAGCTGCTGGATCCTAGGCCATCCTGTTTCACTGTTTAGGGACGGCCACGTGGCTCTGGGGTCCGTGGTGCTGGGCCATTTCCTGCTCCCTCCAGACGTGCGCGAGGCTCCTGGAAAATAGATGTCCCACCTGCTGAGCAGGTCCGTGCAGAGCGAGGGAGGTGCAGCCGCTCCCGCTGCCAGCAGCCCCCCAGAGGGGACAGGTCAGGGTGCTGTTCAGGCAGAAGGGGGGAGACTCCCGGTGCAAACGTGGGGATGGCTCTGGGTGACCGTCCGTGGGGTAACACCATCCTAACCGTGTCCTGTGCGGTGTGGGACGTTTACGGAGTTAAAACACGGGACACCAATGACATTGGTGTGTGAGGGAAGTGAACGGAATTAATTCTGACTCTGTGTGGCCTGGGAGAAGGGAAACGCACTTTACTTTGGTACATCGGGGTGCCTGCTGCGACCTTTACGGGAACCACTAACAGCGGAGTAACAGGGTTATTTTGTTCGAGAGAGGAGATGGAAAATAAAAGTCACCCCAAAGGAAGGCGAGAAAGAACGAAAGAGTTGGAGCAGAAAGACCCACAGAAACCAAGTTGGCGAGGTGGTGGGTGGCCCTGCCCCTTGGTCACGCGCGGTGCGGCAGGACTGGTGGCGTAATCCGAGCAGAGGGGGTCCTGCTGCACTGTGGGCCCAGCTCCTCCTCCAAGAGACCCACCGGAGTAAAAGAATTTATTCAGTTAAACGTAGAAAATAGGAAGAAAGGTGTGCAGACGGCAGCCAGAGGCGGGCAGCATCAGCATGAAGCGGGACATGTTCCCGGGTGGGTCCGTCGGGGTTTTACTCTGCCAACTTTGAAAGGTCCAGCGTGCGGAAGTTTCTTGCGGCTCCTGGGAGGTTGGCTGCGCTGGCCGTGCCCGTGTGTGTGCACACGCTCCCCGTCTTGGGTCGCGGCTGTCTTGTGGGGACGCAGTTGCCACCTGCGACCTTTGCCCTCGCGGTCGTGGCCAGCAGCCAAGACTCCACACTGGCAGCTTCGTCCCGAGGGCCGCCCCGCTGAGCAGACGTCTGAGCTGGTAACAGGTCCTCCGTCCTCCTGGCCGCTGTGCTCTGCTGCACTGGCCCCTGTCGTCTGAGCCTGGAGCCCACACGTGGCGCGCTCTGCTCGTCCTGCAGTTGCAGGAAACGCAGACACCGTGTTTGTCTTATTTTTTATTTTTATTTTTTAGATTTTATTTATTCATGAGACACACAGAGAGGCAGAGACACAGGCAGAGGCAGAAGCAGGCTCCATGCAGGGAGCCCGACATGGAACTCGATCCCGGGTCTCCAGGATCAGACCCTGGGCTGCAGGCAGCACTAAACTGCTGAGCCACCGGGGCTGCCCATAAATATAATATTTTTTTATCGAGGGCGCCTGCAGGCTCCCTAGGTAGAGCGTGCGGCCCTTGATCTCTGGCTCGTGAGTTCAGGCCCCACGTTGGGCCTAGAGCTTACTTTAAAAAATAAAAGTAAAATTTTGTGATACTTAATTTTGCTGTGGCCGGCTGCCCTCAGTTTGTCACTTTACGTCAGACATAACCTAGATGAGGAGGTGTAACCACGCGGGGCCGGGGACCAGCTGGCCGTGTCTCTGTCCACGTCCCCGTCCTTTCCTGCGGGCCTCTGGACGGCCCGTTCCTAAGCCGCTGCCCTCATTCAGCTGGAACTTGCGAGTATCCCCGGGGAGCCCTCGGCTGCAGGGTGGGTCAGGAGGCCAGGTGTGGGTGGGACAGGACCCCTGTGTGGGTGGGACCGTGGAGCTGGCGGGTAACAGTACCCTGCTGCGCCTCACTGGCTGGAATGAGGGGTCACCTGGCTGGCACTCGTCGTGCCACGCTTCCTGAGACCGTGGACGCCAAGACCCCCTGGGGGAGTTGGCCCCTCTCCAGCCGCACTGCCTGGGCCACCCCGGCCCTGCACGTTCTGCGTGATGGGCGTTCAGGATACAGAGGTGTCTGGGCCCGAGTCTTGCTTGAGCACCTTTTCCTCAGTGTGTGCATGGTTTGAATCGGGGCTTCCAGAACATTCTCTGCATCGGGTCATGGTTGTCTGTTACCTTAGAAGTAACTGGAGTCTGAGTGATGCAGTGACTCTTCCCAGGTCCTTGTGCTTGGCGCAGGCCGTTCACAATGTGACAGGTGCCCGGGTCCTGTTGGCAGCAGTGCTCTCATCACAGGTGAGGCTGGAACCCAGGTGGGTTGTGTCCCGGCCACCAGGAAGGCTTGGCAGGCCCCGTCCTGTCGTAGCCTCAGACAGCCTTGCTGTATCTGTCCCCTTCCCGAATGCCTGTATGTCACTATGTGAGCACAGTCTTTGGGTAGCGGAGGCGTCAGGGCACTCGGCAGGGACGTGGCGGTGACGGGCGGGGCGGCGCCCAGACAGCAGCACAGCCTGCAGAAGTAGAGGCACGTGGACGGAGGACGGGGCCTGGCATTTAAAGTTGTTCAGGAGGGCAGCCCTGGTGGCGCAGCAATTTAGCGCCGCCCTCAGCCCAGGGCCTGATCCTGGAGACCCGGGATCGAGTCCCACGTCGGTCTCCCTGCATGGAGCCTGCTTCTCCCTCTGCCTGTGTCTCTGCCTCTCTCTCTCTCTCTCTCTCTCTCTCTCTCTCATGAATAAATAAAATATTTTAAAAAATAAATAAAAAATAAAGTTGTTCAGGATAAGGTGGATTCATTCAGGATTTGTGCTCACAGCCGACTCTCCATCTTGATGCAAGGAAGTGAGGTGGGTTACATAGTGACCGTTTCAAGTGAAGTTCTAAATGAAAAAAAAAACTATTGGATCATTTGAGAAAAAATAAAAGAATGTATTTTGAAGGTTACGACAAGGAAGGCCTGCTTTCTAAGATAGCGGAAAATCTGAAGGAAGAGATTGGTAAGTGGTTTTGTAGATGTGAAAACCTTTGTGCGACCAAAACCAACACAAAGTCGGAAAGAAAAGTGACATTTAGGGAGAAAGTATTTTCTGCCTGTGTCACTGGCCGTTCATAGTAAGACTAGAGGTTTTGGTAAACTCTGGAAAAGCCGTGAGCCTCCCAGTGGAAAGTGGACGGAAGGGGTGAGCGGGTCCCAGGTGAGGACGGGGTGTAGATGGCCCAGATGCCAGCCTGTGGGCTCCCAGGGGCACGACGAGAACCGGGGCATGCTGTGGTGAGGCTCGGCGGCGACAGGCGGCCCCATGTCCCCCGCCCTCAGGCGCGTCCTACCCGGGTATGTGTCGGGGCTGCCACAGGCTGAGTGGCCAGCAGATTGGGGCGTCGCCCGCCGCCCAGGTAGACCTCGAAGGTACCGGGTGTGCGCCGTGATCGGGGGGCTCCATGGCTCCGCCTTCAGCCGCCACTGACGTGTGTTCCTCTTGGCAGGTGCGGGTCCTGGCGGGAGCCTGTGCATCCCTACTACGTCAGCTCCGGCTACGCCCTCGCCCCGGCCACCAGCGCCAATGACAGTGAGCAGCAGAGCCTGTCCAGTGATGCCGACAGCCTGTCCCTCACCGACAGCAGCGTGTGAGTCCCCCCTTGGGCGTGGGCCATGCCCACCGCGTCGTGTGCCCCCTGCACCCCCACCGGCATAGCCGGGCTGCATCATTAAGGATCCGGAACTTGCAGCAGCTGCTTGTCTCTGAGGCCACGGCTGCTGGCACCTTGGAACGGGGGGAGCTGTCAGGGGGCTCACCGTACAGATGGGTGGCCGAGCAGGGCGGGTGGGGCGGCCCCCGGCCAGGCCCTGCTGTGCACAGGTGCCTCGTGCTCCGTGCCTTTCTGTCGTTTGAAATTTTGTCCCTGTCACATACTCTGCGTAGGACATGGGGAGGCAAGAGCTAAGGGCACTGGTACGGCCGGTCCTGTGCAGGGATAGCGCAGGGCCGCACGTGCCCAGAGGCCGTGGGAACCATCCAGAGCCACCTGGAGCTTCGTGTCCCCCAGGGATGACAGTGCACCTAACTCTTCCATCGTCCTCTTGATGGGAAAGTACCTATTTTCTGACACTCTCCTTTGCTTTGACAGGTGGCTTTTGGGGACCCAAACGCACATCACAAGTTTGATGTAAGACACTGTGTCGTTATATCAGGGCCTTACCCAGCCAGCCTGCCAAGGTCATTCGTGGTCCTGGCTGCCCGCGAATGTCACATTCACCCCGTTTTCAGTCTGGGTGCCATCCACCATCTGACTGCCGCTGCCGGGAGGTCCCTGGCCAGGGCCCGAGCAGGTGTGCGGTGTCCCCCGACCCCCACTCCGAGACGGCAGGGGGCCGAGGGCCAGGACTGCGCAGGGGTGGGAGCAGCCGCTGTCAGCTGGCTGCCTGTGGGGCGGCGGGGGCGTGGCTTTCTTCCCCAGCCAGCTTGCTTCCTCATGGGAAAAACCGTGGACAATCAGGATTAAATAAAAAAGGAAGGGTCACTAAACCTGTAGAGAAGACATCATAAAATTGTGGTCCCACTTCCTGTGGGGTTTTCACAGTCGGTGCCTCCTCTCTGCCTGTGTCCCCATGTTCTTCCCGCCGCCAGACAGGCCTTTTCCCAGCCACAGCAGTGCGCCCCCTGTCGCTGCGCATCTGGGGCACGCACCTTCTTTTCCTCTTTGGACCCAAGCTGGACCCGTCCCTTCAGATTGAACTTCTGTGTGTGGTTTTTCTCATTCGTTACCCTTTGTTCAGGTAAAATGTTGACGTGTTTAGCAACTTCTTATTTGAAATGGCTGTGTTTTCAGCAGTACCTGCCACGACCCCCACCAGCAGGTGACGGCTCGGGATTGTGCATTTGTAGCATTGGGTTTTCTCTTCCCTGAAACTGATTACTACAGTGAAAATCCATTTGTCCGCGCACTTTTTCTCGAAAAGTCTCTTAATTCTTTCACAGAAAATGACATATGGTTCCTAAATGAAAGATTTGAAGTTTCTAAAATATGGGATGCCTGGGTGGCTCAGCCATTGAGTGCCTGCCTTTGGCTTAGGGCATGACCCCAGAGTCCCGGGATCGAGTCCCACATCGGGCTCCCCTCAGGGAGCCTGCTTCTCCCTCTGCTTGTGTCTCTGCCTCTCTTTGTGTGTCTCTCGTGCATAAATAAATAAAATCTTTAAAAAACAAAATAAAATAAAATAAAATAAAATTTTATTTTATTTATTTTTTTAAATTTTTATTTATCTATGATAGTAGGCAGAGGGAGAAGCAGGCTCCATGCACTGGGAGCCCGATGTGGGACTCGATCCCGGGTCTCCAGGATCGCGCCCTGGGCCAAAGGCAGGTGCTAAACCGCTGTGCCACACAGGGATCCCAAAATAAAATTTTAAAAATATTTTTTTCCTGATAACTCTATCTTGGTTTACACTAAGATTCAGAAATACAGGCATAGTTGATTTGGAATGTAAAATATTTGAATATATATCAAGCAAAAAGTAGGATTGTGGGTTTCATCTAAATTATCTTGTAGCGGGCACAGCTGCCCTCAGCATGCCAACCACACAGTAGAGACGGTGGCTCACTGCACTTTGTGCACGGGTGTCTAAGGACAGTGTCTAATCCACAGAGGCATGTGGAATGTTTAAATTCCTGGTCAAAGCATATAAGAAACAAAAATTTGGTGGCCCTGGACACTGGAATGGAACTCCAGGGGCATGTAAAGATGTTTTAAATGCATTTGACTCACCTGTTCCTTGACATCTGCCCCCTTGGGTGCCCCTGCCAGGCTGCTGAGCCAGTCACATTGCACACCAGCTGGTGCCCTGACAGCCAGGGACACTGAGGCAGTGACAGGAGAGACAGGCTGTCCTGGATTCTTCCTCCCTTGCTCTGGCCCAAAGTACACCCTCCCCCTGGATGGAACCCCTGAGACATGTGATTTTAGGGGGAGAACATTACTTTCCTGCCTGCCGACACAGCCACTGAGCTGCTGGGTGTGAGGCGGGGCCAGGACATCCTGGGCACCTTGGGCGGCAGGTGGCAGCTTTACTAGGTTGCACAGCAGTTAATGAGGTGAGGTCAGAATTGTGGCTGCGTGGTTGACCCCTGCTGTCAAGTGAGAGCAGCACTGTTGCCCAGCCGCCACCCTGGGGCCGTGCTTGGGAGGGAGGCCGGGTCGCAGATCTTGACTGCAGCCCCTGGGGAACACGGAGGCCGAGGCCTTCCAACAGCCAGACGACCTAGACGAATCCGTTCCCGCCGTCAGAGCTGGGAGCCCACCTGGGAGTCCTTGGGTGAGGAGGAGACGGGCCTGGGAAAGCCACTGACCAGGCGTCTTCCTCTGGCGGGCGTTGTCCGTCCTGTTGGCTCCTGTGAACCGCTGAGCTTCCAGAGGCCCTTCACGTAGCAGGGGAGCACGGGGAGTTCCAGGGATGGCGCATGTGCAGCGGGGCGTTCAGCCCGGAGTGAGTGCACAGTCGTGGTAAAGACAATACAGAACTTGATTCCTGTGTTCGTGATGATCTTCGAAAGGGCTCATCACTGAAACACGTGTCCGGGCAACAGATTTGTGCACAGGGAGGTTATGCTCATTCAGCAGTTCACCGTGGAAGGTAGCAGAGCAAGTCAGAACCTTGGAAATCTCTTCCAACGGGGTCTGTCGTTTGGGGGCCCCTGTTCCTGGCCCCCTTAGAGCGCCCCTCCCGGGTAGGCACGCAGCAGCCCATCTGGGCAGTAAAGCACAGATTGCTGCACGTTTTCGGCAAAGAACTGGTAGTAAACATTGTGGTTTCGTGCCCAGGTACGGTCTCTGTCCTGTATCCCTCCCCCGCCTTAAAAACGGGGGCGCCTGGGGGCTCAGCGGCAAGCATCTGCCTTCAGCTCAGGATGTGATCCCGGGGTCCTGGGGTTGAGCCCCAAGTCGGGTTCTGTGCTAAAGGATTCTGTCTATCCCTCTGCCCCTCCTCCCACTGACGTGTGACTCGTGCTCTCTCTCTCAAATAAATCTTTAAAAAATAAATATTTTAAACAAATGGAAAAACCGTTTTTCGCTGTGAAGCTGTAGAAAACAGCCGACTCTACTCCAGGTTGAGCCAGCACAGCAGAGTCGTGTTGAGCTATTCTGTTTGCACTCACGCCAGGCTCGCTCTCTCCTGGACAGGGATGGAATCCCACCGTACAGGATCCGCAAGCAGCACCGCCGGGAGATGCAGGAGAGCGTCCAGGTCAACGGGCGGGTGCCTCTACCTCACATTCCTGTAAGTTCCGGCTGTGCAGCCCTCCTTCCCATGTGAGCCCTCCAGCCCTCTCACACCAGGCCCATCCCTGCTCCTACTCCGCCTGGCTTCCTGTGAGCTCAGCTCACGTCTAGGCACAGCCTGCAGTCATGCGGGTGGCCCGTAGACCCAGCCTGTCCAGTCCCTTCAGGAGCGGGAGGGCCGGCCACGGCACCTGCCGGGCAGTCTGGCCCCATTCTGGTAAGTGAGGTGCTTCTCCTCGAGGCAAGAGAGCGGCTGTGAGCCTGTCGCCGGCCCCTGCCTGGGCCTCCTGACTGCGGCTCCGTTGATACCCGGCGCCCCCGGGCCTGGCCACGTTACTGTGGCACTTTCCGTGGGAGCTGCCTCGGCTTCACCCCTTAGGGTGACAACACCAAGGTGCCAGGGGTGCTCCCGACCGTGGGCGCTGGGGGCTGCCCAAAGCGGGCCGGGCAGCCTGTCTACCTGCAGAGTTGCTCTGCTCACGTTGGCGCCCTGGCTGGACACGAGGGACTTCTCAGGGCAGAGGAGGAGGGCTCGCTCGCCGCCTCGGGTGGCCGCCCATTCGCGGTCTGTGCAGGAAGAGCGCGTGCGTGCAGGGTCAGCGCACGCCCATCCTCAGCCAGGGTCCCTTGGTTCGAGGGACCTTTGAGCTCCTTCAGATCACTTTAGTTTTGAAGCAAGAAGAGAGGTAGGTGATGGTGAGAACAAAGGATGTGGCTTTGTTCTGACTTCTGAGAAGAGGACCGCCCGGCATTTTGTCGCCTCCCAGCTGACTCGGCACGGCCCAGGCACTGACGTGTCTGCTGGGAGAGGAGCGGAAGACGCTGTGGGGAGCATGGGTGCGTGCATGTGCTTGCACGTGTGTGTGTGCACCAGCGGCCTCTGAGGGAGCCCCAGGCAGGTGCCTGCTTTGCTCTGCAGACATGTAGACTAAGAGCTGGGTCTGGGCAGGGGGAGCAGGAGGGGAGCCAAGTCCCCCAGAGGAAGGGGGTGAGAGGACACAGGAGCCACGTGGAGGCTCCCCTCCCCGCAGACCCAGGCTGCTGGGCGTCAGAGTCCGTGGCGATGCAGGAGAAATCTGTGCCTGTCTGCTGGCGAAACCAAGGTGGAGCGTGCAGAGGAACGGGGCACTGACGCCCCCCGGAGTAGCCCCTGGGCAGTACCTGCTCCCGGTGGGAACCAGCGACTTCGTGTGGTCCGTCAGATGGGTGCTGCCTGTGGGGGCCGTGGGGGCTGCAGGGATGTCCCCAGGACAGTAGCCCAGGGTGAGGGCCATCCTACACAGGAACTGGCTTCCAGTTTTCTGGAGTCACCGGGGAGACAGGAGTCAGAGAAACAGCCCAGCTCAGTACTTCAGGCCTCAGTGGGAGAGGAGGTCCGGCGGCCTGCGTCAGGAGGGCCCCTGGTAGGATGCCTGCCCTGCTCTGGTGACGGGACATCGAGGAAGCAACTTGCTCTCAATTTGGGAAATGTTCTTGCTGGAGCTCTTGCAACGTTTCTGCAACAACTTCTTTTTTTCTATTTACATTTTTTTTTTCAGGGCAGCCCGGGTGGCTCAGCAGTTTAGTGCCGCCTTTGGCCCGGGGCCTGACCCTGGAGTCCTGGGATTGAGTCCTGAGTTGGGCTCCCTGCATGGAGCCTGCTTCTCCCTCTGCCTGTGTCTCTGTGCCTCTCTCTCTCTCTCTCTCTCTCTCTCTCCCATAAATAAATAAAATCTTAAAAAATTTTTTTCACACTTTTATGTCCTATTTTTATTTTTAAGAGAAAGTCACATAATTTATAGTGGTGAAAAGAGAACACCAGATAATTCCAGAAATGTTGTTTCATGTTTAAGAGTAAAAGCAAATTGAACTCCAATTAAAAAAAAAAAAAGAGAGAAAACATAAAACTCAGCAAAACCTTAGCATCTTGGGGGGAACATTCTTTCTGATTTTGTGATTTACAGAAAGGCACAGAGAGACATCTTATTTTATACACTTAACAATTTTTTTAAAATTTTTATTTATTTATGATAGTCACAGAGAGAGAGAGAGAGAGAGAGAGAGAGAGGCAGAGACATAGGCAGAGGGAGAAGCAGGCTCTATGCACTGGGAGCCTGACGTGGGACTCGATCCCAGGTCTCCAGGATCGCGCCCTGGGCCAAAGGCAGGCGCCAAATCGCTGCGCCACCCAGGTATCCCCCACTTAACAAGTTTTTAAAAGGAAATTTCAAAAGATAAGCGCAAGATTCCACTCCAAAGGAAGGTGCCTGAGGACCAAGGATGAAGATTTCTTAGAGGAGTCTAAAAGAGATGAGTGTTTCCACTGTCAAACCTCCTCACTCTCATTAAATAACTGAGTTGATAAAAGGAAAAGGATCTGTGAGATTTTTCTCTGGAGACATGTTGAACACTGAGACACCGGACCCCCATCTCCACCCCAAAAGGGGATTTAGGGATGCTAATTTGTAATCCTCCTTTTTTAACATACATTATTTTTTTAAAATTTAAATTCCATTTACCAACGTATAGTATAACCCCCAGTGCTCATCCCGTCACCCAGTCACCCACCCCCTGCCCGCCTCCCCTTCTGCAACCCTTTGTGTGTTTCCCAGAGTTAGGAGTCTCTCGTGGTTTATCTCCCTCTAGTTTTTCCCACTCAGTTTCCCTCCTTTCCGCTATAATCCCTTTCACTATTTCTTATATTCCCCATATGATATGAGTGAGACCATATGATGTTTGTCCTTCTCCGCCTGACTTATTTCACTCAGCATAATACCCTCCAGGTTCATCCACATTGAAGCAAATGGTGGGTTATTTGTTGTTTCTGATGGCTGAGGAATATTCCATTGTATACGTAGACCACAGCTTCTTTATCCATCATCTGTCGATGGACACCGAGGCTCCTTCCACAGTGTGGCTATTGTGGACACTGATGCTATAAACATCGGGGTGCTGGTGTCCTGGCGTTTCATTCCATCTGTATCTTTGGGGTGAATCCCCAGCAGTGCAATTGCTGGGTCTTAGGGCAGGTCTATTTTTAACACTTTGAGGAGCCTCCACAGAGTTTTCCAGAGTGGCTGCACCAGTTCACATTCCCACTAACAGTGCAGGAGGGGTCCCCTTTCTCCACATCCTCTCCAACATTTGTGTTTTCCTGCCTTGTTAATTTTCCCCATTCTCACTGGTGTGAGGTGGGATCTCATTGTGGTTTTGATTTGTATTTCCCTGATGGCCAGTGATGCGGAGCTTGTTCTCACGTGCTTGTTGGCCATGTCTAGGTCTTCCTCTGGGAGATTTCTGTTTGTGTCTTTGGCCCACTTTATGATTGGATTGTTTGTTTCTTTGCTGTTGAGTTTAATGACTTCTTTATAGATCTTGGCTACTAGCCCTTTATCTGATACGTCATTTGCAAATACCTTCTCCCATTCTGTAGGTTGTCTTTGAGTTTTGTTGAGTGTTTCTTTTGCTGTGCAGAAGCTTCTTATCATGATGAAGCCCCAATAGTTCATTTTTGCTTTTGTTTCCCTTGCTCTCATGGGTGTATCTTGCGAGAAGTTGCTGTGGCCAAGTTCAAAAAGGGTGTTGCCTGTGTTCTCCTCTAGGATTTTGATGGATTCTTGTCTCACACTTAGATCTTTCATCCATTTTGAGTTTATTGTTGTGTCTGGTGTAAGAGAGTGGTCTAGTTTCATTCTTCTGCACATGGCTGTCCAGTGTTCCCAGCACCATTTATTGATGAGACGGTCCTTTTTCCAGCGGATAGTCTCTCCTGTTTTGTTGAATATTAGTTGACCATAGAGTTGATGGCCCGTGTCTGGGTTCTCTATTCTGTTCCATTGATCTGTGTGTCTATTTTTGTGCCAGGACCACACTTTCTTGATTCTCTTCTTAAAAAGATTGATTGATTGATTTCAGAGAGGGAGAGAGCACAAGCAGGGGGAGCAGCAGAGGAGGAGGGAGACACAGGCTCCCCACTGAGCAGGGAGCCCAGTGTGAGGCTGGATCCCAGGACCCCAGGATCATACTTGACCCGAAGGCAGATGCTTAACCCACTGAGCCACCCAGGCATCCCTCAAAAACAATTTTTGATTCAATAAGTTAACCAGAGTGAGTGTTCATTAAAACCAGAATAGAAAATGAGAGGTTGAATACAGACCTGGAAAGGCTTCTCAGAATATGGCATGGGGAGAATCAGGAAGAGTCAAGAACAACAGGTGTCAGTGGGGGAATGTTCCAGAATGGAGGAAGGCAAGGAGTCTTCAGGTTTTGGAAGGTCCTGGCCAAGTCAGCATGAAGGTAGAGCCAAGAAAGGCAGTGGCATGGCAGGGAGAGCCTGGCCTTCCTGTGAGGCATGGACGGTGCTGCGGCCCCACAGGCTTCCTGCCTCGGTTGACCAGCCCCTGGAGGGTGGCTAAGAGCATTGGCAGGCACTGTGCCGAGCATTGGGCCTGGCCCTCAGTGACCATTCAGTGAGAGCAGGAGGTCCTGTGTGTCCTGAGAGAAGCCGGTGTTGCCTTCGGGGGAAGGTCAAATGAGCCCCTGCTCCATGTGCTGTTCACGCATCCACAAGATCAGCCCAGACTGGTCGACGGCCAGGCCAGGGGGGTCAGTGCAGACGGGGAGCCAGAGGTCAGCCAGAGGTCCTCACCCGCCTGGGCTTTGTTTCTGGGGTCCAGCGTGACAAGAAGCTCTCGATCGTGTACTTACCTGGGGTGTGAGGAGCTTCTTGGCCTCTGCAGGGCCACAGCCGCGTCCGTTGTTTGACGGTCAGCCGTGGGCGGCAGAGGGCAGGACAGAGAGGGTGGGGGCCGCAGGAGCAGGAGCTCTGGATTCAGCCTTGAGAGAGCAGAGGCCCTCAGAGCAGCACGTTGTTCGGGGCAGTGGTTGGGCAGGTGAAGGGACTCCAGGTGTCCCTTGTGGACGCCCGCGGACATTAATCGGGAGACACCTGGCCCAGGCGGAGTCGGGGGCCCAGGCGGGGGAGCTCTGGTGCCCAATGGCAGGAACTATCACCTGCAGACGCTGCAGGAGCAGCGTCAGCGGCAAGGGTCCCGAGCCACAGGGAAGGATGTGGCTGCATGTCCTGCCTGTTGGCCATGGAGAAGCCCCCATCACCCCATCACCCTGGACACCCGTGTGCGGGCTTCCATGCACAGCAGCCCCTCCCAACTTCCTCCCCTGCTCCGCAAAATAATGGCTTTTGTTTGTGGGAGTGGTTTGCGACTTTTTTACAGATTGCTTAGCCCATAGATTTGCTTTCCCGAAGAAAGCCATCTTTCCTGGTAAAATAACTGATTTTTATTTTTAAGGGTAACATTTTTTTTTTTTTAACACTTTATTTATTCATGAGAGACACAGAGAGAGAGGCAGAGACACAGGCAGAGGGAGAAGCAGGCTCCATGAAGGGAGCCCGACGTGGGACTCAATCCCAGGACCCCAGGATCAGGCCCTGGGCTGAAGGCGGTGGTAAACCGCTGAGCCCCCCGCACTGCCCCAAGGGTAACATTTCTTACTCAGCCACCCAGACAGAGGTGTTCCCCATCGTAGCCAAGGCTGTGGGGTGCTGTGGCTGGGATGGTCTTCTGTGGTGGGGACACTGGCCTGCACCCAGAGCCTGTACACATCCGTTTTGTCATTGGGCAGTGGCAGGGCAGGGGGACGCGGGCTGGCTCCTGGGTTGGGCGAGGGGCTTGTTGGTGGCTGTGCTGGGGCACGTGGGCGCCTGCCCTGCCCCTTGAGCGTCAGATGGCTGCTCCTCGTGGCTGACGGAGGAGCCCTTCCCGTGCCCCAGAAGGTCCATGGCTTTAATGACAGTCTTTTCCTTGGCGACTTTCCTGTTCCTCTGCAGCTAGAAGGCACAGGTGTGGTCATTAGCATAACTTCTTGCAATGTGTGGCTTTTCGAAGCATAACCTGCAGCCTGGAGGCTCTTCTCCAGACCACACGGGCTTGGGGGTACATCTGCCGCAGCCGAGCCCCCGCGTGTCCTCTCGCCAGCATCACCCTGCCTGTGTGCACTTTGGCCTCGTGAGGACTTTTCACTGTGCCCTTGGTCCGTGTGTGCCGTCCCGCTGTCCGGACCTTGGAGCTCTGGCCACCCGGATGCCTGGCCTTCGGCCCTCAGCCCCGTGTGGGCCCTGCCCCTCTGGTCCATGCAGCGCCCGCGGAGGCAGCACTCCCTGGCCGGCCCTGTCGGCCTCTGCGCTTCTCACATCTGACGTCTGTCCAGGAAGACCCCGCCACGGCCTCTCAGCCTCTCGCCATCCCTACCGCCTGGCCTCTTCTGGGGACACTGGCCACCCTCAGTCGCCCCGTCCTCGTGGGCCTGGCCTCCTCACATCCAGGATCAACCCCGGGCTGCCTGCACCAGCTTGTCGTGCCGTTGACGTGCTGCTTGTGTCCTGGCCTTGCCCTCCTCTGCTTCCCTGTCCAGGGCCCTCTGAGGTCCCTGCAGCTGCCCCTGAGCTCATCAAGGCCAGTGTCGGCCCCACATGGAGTGTTGGTCTCTGTGCCCTGGCCACGACTTTCTCCCCCAGGCTCACGTGTGTCTGAGGTTAGGGACTGTTGTAGACGAGAAAAGTGAACACAGTCGGCTCCGACCCCCATGGGAGGCCTCCCCCCTCCCCCCTACCTCCCCCCTCCCCTCCCTTGGTGGCCCCCCGGGGCCCCCATTGTCCCCCTCACTTAGACCTTGGTGGCTTGGAGGTTTAAATGCTACAGTGCGCCTTGTTGGGACAGCTAATGAAATTGGAATGAGATCGGCTACTTAGGTAATAGTTGCCAGGGCACTCTCCTCACTTTGTACTATTTGTGATGAAGTGCAAGGATGTGTTTGGTAAAATCACGAAAGTGTTCAGGAAGGAGCGGGCTTCGTGTCTTCTCTCATGGCTCAAGGTGCACAAGCGTGTCTGCCTGTGTGTGCACACGTGCATCTGTGTCAGCGTCTGTGAGAGGGGATGGCAGTGCTGGCGGGTGTCAGCAGTTGGGGAATCGCGGTGGAGGGTGGACAGTTCTTTGGGCTATTACGGTGTTTTTAACTTTGAAGTTCTTTCAAAGTAAAGTTACGCCCCTAGAAGACTTACAGTGTGTTCCTGAAAGCTGCATTGCTCAGCTGTTTTGTCCAAAAAGGAAGGTCGTCTCATTTCCCCTGACACTTGTGCCCTGAGTTTTGTGTCTCCCACCCTTAGAGCAGAGCCGCATCCCGAGCCTGGTGTGGGCCCTCGGGGGCTGCTGTCCCGTGCTGCGCAGGGCAGTCCTGCAGGCTGTATCCCCCAGGGCTGGGCTCGGCCCCTCCCTCACACGGTCCCTGGCCCCGTAGGTCTGCCCCAGGCACTGGGCCTCACGGGGTATTGGCCTGGCCAGGCGTGTGCGGGGCACTTCCTGGGGGCGGCTGGGGGCCGAGGTGAAGGACACACCGGAGTTAGCACACCGAACCTACTCCCTGCCTAGGGCCCTGCCGGCTGCTGCCCTGGTGACCTAACCTGGCTCCTGCCGGCCCCCGGCTGCCAGTCCTCTGGTCGCAGAGGCCAAGGACACGGTTACCAGCCTCGCGTTCCCCTCCCAGGTCAGCGCTGGGTGAGGAGAGTTTTAGTCCCACAGCACGGGGGCCAGTGAGGAGGTTGACACGGAGCGAGAGGGGAAAAAATGAACAGTTACGTTAAAATGCGGATTTCACGTGCGATGTCTTGCCCAGAAAGTGCTCGCGTGCCACCTTGGCGCGGGTGGCGGTTCAGAGCCACACGTGCCGGCTAATCAGCAGTGTCTCCTCGCAGCGCACTTACCGAATGCCAAAGGAAATCCGTGTGGAGCCCCAGAAGTTCGCCGCGGAGCTCATCCACCGCCTGGAGGCCATCCAGCGGACGCGGGAGGCCGAGGAGAAGCTGGAGGAGCGGCTGAAACGCGTCCGGATGGTGAGTGCGCCCCTCGGGGAGGACTACGCATGGGCTCGCGCGGTGAGCCGAGTGGAGGGCGGCTTCAGGCCGCAAGGACTGCGTCCACTCTGGGGCTGGCCGCCTGCCCCTCGGAGCCCCCGCCGCCTGCTCTCCAGGGAGGAGGTGCCCGGGTGGGGGGCAGCCGCGGGCGCTCAGCAGCCACTCTGGGCCATGCGGAGCTGGGGGGCAGGCCGAGAGCATGCCCCGCTGTCGTCGCCCATGGGAGCCACGCAGGGGCCACGCGGGCTCAGCTCAGGAGGAGAGTGGTGGCGTTCGACGTGTGCCCAGAGCGGCCTGGCCGGGCCTGCCCCCCCTGCTCTCCTGTTGCTGCAGGCTCTGGGGGCTGGTACGCCCCGTCTGCCCTGCTGGCCCCTCCCGTGTCCCGGGGGCCCCCGGGGAGCACTGCCGGGTCCTGTGTGCCTGTGTGTGTGGACTGGAGCGTGGACTGGGCAGGGAGGGCTGGCGGCCCCCACCTGCCATCGCAGAGCACAGAAAGGCGTGAGGGCGGGACTTGCACGCCGTGTACCTTGTTTCGGGCCTGTGGCCTTGCTGGACGCTCAACACTGTGAAACCTTCATGCAGTTTGTAACTCACTTGCTTTCATGCTTCCTGCCCTAACTGCCAAGGACACACTTTGCCTCGGTCGCCTCTGCGCGTCATCCTGTGAGATTGGCTTCCTCACACGTGCGGGGGCTCCTGTGCTGGGACTTGGGTGACGAGCTCATTCCTCGAGTGAGGACTTCCCCGAGCCCCTCACACTCCACGAGGTGGCTTGTGCCCAAGGCTCCTGCACCCCGTCCTCCTGGCCGTGGGCCTTGCTCTGCGCATAGGGATTCCCTGCTGGAGTGGGAAGTGGCCACCGCTGGGGGCGCCCAGCGGGTGGTCAGTGGAGCAGCGACTCTTGATCAGGGCCGTGAGTTCAAGCCCCACGTTGAGGTAGAGTTGACTTAAAAAAGAAAAAATGGTCACCACCAAGTTTGCAAGTTTGTATTTTCTATTGTTTGCTCAGTATTTATGCGCAGTGCCTGAAATCAAAAACCAGGTTGCGCTTTAAGGAACGACTTCTGTCCGTGACGTTCATGTTTCCGATGGAGACCCGCGCCGTCCCCAGACTCGGGGAGCTCTCCCAGGAGGGGCCTACGCGCTTCCTGCCCCAGGGGTTGTGTGCAGCTCGAGGCCGGAGATGCTGTCGCGAGGCTGCTCCTGGGCCGCGGCACACGGGCACAACTGGCGGCTTCCTTGCTGGCCCTGCCGCTGCCCCCTGGGCTTCGGGAGCTCCCTCGTGTGACCCCGCTCCCCATAGCATGTCGGGACCTGGGGTTCGTGGCGGGGACTGGGGCGCGGGTGTGGTCACGGAGGCCGTCAGCACCATATGGCCCGGTGTGGAGGCGTGTCGGAGCACCCGTGCCAGGTGGCGGCGCCATCCCCTCGGCCTGCTGGCTTCCGGCCAGGTGGGCGCACCGCGGAGCCCCCTCCTCGGGCCCCCCGGCGGCCTGGGGGAGCGGTGGGAGGACGGGCAGGCGCCAAGCCGGATGCTGGCCTGCGGGGCGCGGGTACCCGTGCTTCGTGAGGCCGCCCGGGGGGATCGTGGTCGCTGTGCGCGCAGGCAGTGGGCATTGGCACGGGTGGCGGGCTTGCGGTCTCGGCTGGCGGCCCCGAGTCCCGGCGAGCTCCGGCGGCTGCGTGGGCCCAGATGTGGAGCTGTTTGTCGGGTCGGCACCGGCGTCGGCTCCTCCAGCGGGGCTGCCCAGGTGCTGCCAGGTCCGGCGGGGGCGCGGAGGCCAGCACCCAGCCCACGGGCCCCACGGGGCCTGCCCACCCCGACCTCCAGCGCCCCTGCCGCCTTCACTTGGGAGCCCAGCCTGCTGCCCGGGCAGCGCCTCGGCCTCCGGACTGGGGGGCCCGGCTCTCCATGGCCGAGTGCGGCCTGCGCCGCCGCAGCTCCCCTGTCCCCACGGGTGCCCCTCAGCCCTCGGGGCACCAGCACCGCCGGCAGCGCAGTTGCGTCGCTCACGTTGTGTCTATGCACAAAAACTCCGGAGAAAATCAAATCCAGTAGCCTGTTTACAAGGAATCCACACCCACGTGAGATTCCCCATCTTGTGTGATTTTGCAGCCTATAAGAATGTGTCATTAATCACTGTTTTTTTTTAAAGAAAAATGACTAAATAAGTTAATTTTATTGTGGCGCCTGAGCGGCTCAGTCGGTTAAGCCTATGCCTCTTGGTTTCGGTGCAGGCCGTGACCTCGGGGTCATGGGACTGAGCCCTGGGTGGGCTCTGCGCTCAGCGGGGAGCCCGCCTCCAGGCTCCGGCCCTCGGCCTCCTCCCACTGCCTGCACCCACGTGCTCGCTCTCAAATACATTAACAAATCTTGTTTAAAAACCTTACTTTTATTGTAAAATTTGGAAAGTAAGAGTGGAGAAGAAACAAACTATCTGCTAGGAAACCTCTAACCCTCTTGTCAGGGTTTCAAGACCCTGACATTGATTTTCTGTGATGGCAGAGCCGCTGAGAGAATGTATGTGATCTGGGCCCCCCGGGGTCGAGAGCGTCCCTCTTGCTCCCTGCTGCCCTCGGGGGTCACCGCCAGTGCCCCGGGCAGGCCAAGGCGGAGGGGTGGGGGGTGTGGGGGGGCCGTGGGGGGTGCCCGTCCCTGGGCCGTCCCAGCGCCCAGCGCCTGCGCCTGCGCCCTTAGCAGGCCTGGCGGGCCTGCAGCCGACAGCCCGTGCCAGCGAGGGGTCCGTATTTCCCGCTACACAACTACATTTGTGTTGCATTTCCGAGGGTCTGGTTACAGCACAGGCCCGGTCGGGTCGCCTCCCGTTCTTCTTGGTTGGTAGCGGGTTCACTCAGCATTATGCAGTTTCTGCAGTTCAGTGAGGCGAGGAAGGAGACTTGAGATGTATCTTTGGAGTTAGACTGACCAGATGTTTACGTTTACAAATGTGGTCCTGTGGATCCAGAGGAAACTCCGCTGGTCCAGTGTGACAATGTACCGAGAAACCCGTAACTCGATAATTAAGCAGGAAACAAGAGTTCCTCTGTACAAGGGCAAAATTTCCCTTGAAAAATATAATGGAAACTATGGCAATAAAATTGAGGAATGGGGCCCCCAGGCCGGCTCCACCAGAGGGGCTTGCAACTCTTGATCTCGGGGTTGTGGGTTCGAGCCCTGTGGTGGGGATAGAGATCACTGAAATGAAAATTTTTTTAAATATTGAGGAATAGGAAAATCATTGACTGAAAAGGTAAAAGTATCTTTATTGAGAAACACGAAAGTCAGTATGGAGGTTTCTCAGCGAGCAGGACTCAGGCTGGCACTGAGACCCTTGAACCGCAGGTGGGTGGCAGCCACGGGCGCGTCCGCACACTGTGGGTGAGCGTGGCACCGCTTCCTGGGGCCCAGCGCTTGCGGCTGGGTGGGAGCGGGGGCTCCGCAGCTGCAGGGAGGGGCCCTGGAGCCAGCCCGAGGCAGCTGGCCCCCCCGCACCTGGGCTCCGGGCTCCTGACCCCTCGGACCGCGCTGCAGGCCCACTTCTGTGTGACCCCACCCGTGAGGTTTCCATGACTGACAGGGAGCTGACACGTGGCCCTTGTCCTGCAGGAGGAAGAAGGAGAGGATGGTGATGTGCCCTCAGGCCCCCTGGGGGCCATTCATAAGCTGCCTTTGGCCCCCGCCTGGCACCACTTTCCCCCCCGCTACGCAGACGTGGGCTGCGTGGGACTGCGGGACGCACACGAGGAGAACCCCGAGAGCATCCTGGATGAGCACGTGCAGCGGGTCATGAGGACGCCTGGCTGTCAGTCACCAGGGCCCGGCCATCGTTCCCCTGACAATGCCCACGTGCCCAAGATCGTGGGGGTGCTGGGGGGTGTGCCCTCTGGGCACGGTAAGCACGCACCCAAGTCAGGGGCGAAGCTGGACACAGCTGGCCCGCACCTTCACAGGCACAGCCACCACCACAGTCACCACAGTGCCGCCAGGCCCAAGGAGCAGGCCGACGCGGAGGCTGCCCGCCGGGTCCAGGGCAGCTTTGCATGGGGCCCGGAGCTGCACGGCCACACAGCCAAGCCCCGTAGCCACTCGGAGAGCGTGGGTGCCGCCCCCAATGCCAGCGACAGCCTGGCCTACAGGTGAGTGCGTGCGGCAGCCTGAGCCGTGCCCTGGGGTTGGGACCGGGCATCCTTTGTCCCTGAACCTGTGGGTCTTCCCGGCCAGGAAGGGGACCGTGAGAAGCTGTGTCCCGCGGCTTCTCTTCTGCATTTCTAGGCCACGATTCCCCTTTGAGAGTCCTTCAGCCCTGGGGTGCCCGGGTGGCTGTCGGGTGAGCATCTGACCCTTGGTGTCAGCTCAGGTCATGATCTCGGGGTCGTAAGGTCAGCCCTATATTGGGCTCCCTGCCCAGTGGGGAGTCTGCTGTTCTCCCCACCCACCCACCCACGGTGTGTGCGCACACTCGCTCTCTCTCAAATCTTTAAAAAAAGAAAAAATGAAAGTGATTCAACCATAGCTGCAGTGACTGCAGGCATGTGGTGGCCTGAGTCCTGGCGCCAGGCATGGGTGCTGGGCCCGGCACGGGGGTGCCGAGGTGGAGGCCCTGGTTTCCGAGGGAGGCGTCTGGGCGGGGAGTGGCTGGGTCCCCAGGTGGGTGAGGGCAAATGCCCTAGCCGTCCTGCTGCTGTCGCCCGGACCCCTTCCTCCGCATCCTGCCAGATGGCCTTGGGGCGGAGCCCACGAGGACACGACTGGCGAAGCCACTGGGTTAGGGTGTGGTCCGGCGTCAGGCCAGGTACAGTCAGCAGGTGACTCGCGGCTCTTGCTGTTGCAGCGGGAAGGCCGGCACTGCCTCCAGGAGGAATGCCAAGAAGGCCGAGTCGGGGAAGAATGCCAGCACTGAGGTGCCCGGCCCGTCGGAGGACACAGACAAGAACCAGAAGATCATGCAGTGGATCATCGAGGGGGAGAAGGAGATCAGCAGGCACCGCAAGGCCGGCCACGGGTAAGAGGCGCCCAGTGGCCTGGCTCGAGGGCACGGCGCGCGTAGAGCTAGCCGACAGCCTCCAGCACGGCTCCACCAGGGCCCTGGCAGCTGTGGCCCTGCCACCCCCGTCTCAGCACATGCGGCGGAAGCAACGAGTCCATGGCAGCGGGGGCCCCAGGGGAGTGGGGGCCTTGATGTAGCCTCAGCGTCCTCAGGGCCGTGCCCGCCTGCTGCTGAGCTCTATCTCGTCACCCTGCCTCTGTGTGAGCTCCTCGTGCTACGCCCCACCTGCCATCACACGGCTGCTCTCGGGAGGTTATTTCTGGGCTGGTGACGCCTCTGCATGACACTGACCTCAGTTACTGGGGAGGTGAGGCTGGTACCTGCCCGTGTCTGCAGACAGACGCAGGGAGAGCCTCCCGTGCGTGCAGGTGCCCCCCAGCCATCTGCGGTGTCGGCACCGTCTGAGCAAGGATGCAGGGGCTTCTCCAGGGGAGCTGGGCCTCCAGATAGGCTGTTGCTGCTCCACGTGGGCCCATCCACCATGGGGAGACTCTGAGGGGTTGGGGGGCTGGTCAGACACCTCCCAGCCTGCAGACACCTCACTCGCAAAGCAGCCACCCGGGCCCTGGGGCTGGTGGGATTGACCCATGGGTGGGCGGGCCTCCCATTTCCTCCATCTCAGACGCCCCTGGCCCTCCATCGTGGGGGGCAGTGCACACCTGTCCTGCCCATCCTGGGTGGTGACAAAGGGTGGGGCCCCCCCTCCTCTGGGTCCCTGTGTCTGGTCTCCAACAGCCCTGGGCACACACGTGGTCACAGAGCCCGTCCTGGGCTAGGGGTCTGTGCAGAGCCCCTGGCTTGCTCTGGTTGGGGTGGGGGGTAGATGGAGGCTGCTCTGGATTTCTTCCTTTTTTGGGTTTCTGCAAGGAATGGCTCCATCCTGGCCACTCCTCCACCCCAAATGGACAGAGTAAAAGGCACATCTGGAGACAGTCTCAGGTTGGAAGGTGCTTGCTATTAGGACAGGCCATTGGGCGATGGCCCTTCCTTGTCTGCAGCAGGTCCCTCTCGCCTTCAAGCCGGGGGCTGTGTGCCTCTGCCTTTGTTCTTACATAAAGCAGGTAGGCAGGGGGTGGGGACAGGCAGGGAGAGCTAGGAGGGGGCGGGGGGCCCAGATCCAAGGTCTCCCCGGGGCTGGCCTTGCGGCTTCTTAGGGGGCAGAGCCTACCTCCCTCTGGGGTGCCTTCCCTTGAGCTTCTGGGGTCGTGAGCCCTCTTTTTGGGGCTTCCCCCTCGCTAAACCCCTCTTTCTGAGGCTACAGCCTCAGCTCAAGGACCCTCATGTTTCCGCTCAAATTCATCTAGCAGTTGAGCAAACGCATAGCGCACAGCCGTGAAGCATCTTTTGTGCTGAATTACAAAGGCAAAGCTGTGCTATCGTGCAGAGGGGAAAACCCAGAAAAAAATTACATGTTAAGAGTTACGCCACTTAAGTATTTTTGACAGGGAAGAGGATATACCAGTATAATGGGAGTAGGTATTTTTAAGTATGATATTTTGGATTATTTATATTTTTCTTTGAATTTACTGTGTATTTTGAGTTTCTCACGAGGAACATTTGTTTTGACGTTAAAACGTTTTTTGGTTTTATTTTATTTTACTTTATCTTATTTGACAGCATGAGAGAGCGAGAGGGGGAGTGAGAAGCTGGCTCCCCAGTGAGCAGGGAGCCCAGAGAGAGACTCAGGGCTGGACCCCAGGCCCCGGAGATCAGGACCTGAGCCGAAGGCAGATGCTTCACCGACGGAGCCACCCGGGCATCCTGATCCTGAAATGTTTTTTAAAAACACTAAAAATGTTTCTTTAAAAGAAGTTTTAGGGCAGCCCGGGTGGCCCAGCGGTTAAGCATCTGCCTTCAGCCCAGGGCATGACCCCGGGGTCCCTGGATTGAGTCCCACGTCAGGCTCCCTGCGTGGAGCCTGCTTCTCCCTCTGCCTGTGTCTCTCTCTCTCTGTGTCTCTCATGAATAGATAAATACAATCTTTAAAAAACAAAATTAGTTATATAGGATAGGATTTATATATTTTTTTAATTTTTAAAAAATATTTATTTATGGGAGAGACAATAAAGTTTCAATAAAGTTACTAAAACTAAGTTACGAAGGGGGTACCTGATGGCCGGTTGAGCGTCGGCTCAGGCCACGGTCTTGGGGGTGTGTGATCGAGCCCCTTGGTGGGCAGGGAGTCCACGTGATGTTCCCTCCACCCTCCCCCACTCCCTCGCTCTACAATAAATATATATTTTTTAATTACAAAAGAAAAAAAAAGGAAAGGGAAAAAAATCACAAAAGAAGTGTGTGACATAGACATGTCTGTGTCGTGTACAGGAGGAAACTGCAGCAGCTCACATGCTGGCCAGGGTCAGTGGTGTGTGTGGCCACCCCCGCCCGGTCCTGGTCCCGGTCCCTGGCACCTGCCTGTGGCCAGGGCTTCAGGTGCTGCCACGTCCGATTCTCTTGTTCCCAAAGGTCCTCTGGTGCCAAGAAGCAGCAGGTGCATGAGAGCTCCAGGCCCCTGTCTGTCGAGCGTCCCGGGGCTGTGCATCCCTGGGTCAGTGCTCAGCTCCGGAACTCCGTCCAGCCATCTCACCTATTCATTCAAGACCCCACCATGCCACCCAACCCGGCCCCCAACCCTCTGACCCAGCTGGAGGAGGCCCGCAGGCGTCTGGAGGAGGAAGAGAAGAGAGCCAGCAAGTTACCTTCCAAGCAGAGGTATGGGGGTCAGGGAGGGCAGGCCGCGCTACCTGCCAGGGCCGCGCCAAGCGCCTCGGCACTACTTAGGGGCCAGAGCTCCCCAAGGCCCGGGGCTCCCCCAGACAGCCCAGCTGCCCGCCCCCTGGCAGTCCTGGTCTCTCCTTTCCACTAAGAGCCACCGTGGGCTGGCAAGGGGCCCTGCTTTGTGAGCAGGGTCTGGGGGGGCAGGTGGTGCTGACCCTGTCCCCGTGGGGATGGAGAGGGAGCCCTCTTTGCTCTGTGAGTGGACACTCACACTGGCTCTTGCTGGGAGCCTGCAGTGCCCCATCACGTCGTGGAACAGCTAGAGGTTGGCGTCCGGTCACCCCGGTTGCTGGGCAGGCTGAGCTCAGTGGGGGCCCTGGGGGTGCCGTGAACAGTGCCGTCGGCAGCGGGCAGGACGGTCAGCACTGCTCAAGTACATACAGATGTTCAGGTTTTCTCCTGGAAGGACCCCAAGAACAGTGTCCCCCTTGCCGTGCCCTCCTTGGCCTCGGGGACCACAGAGGTGGGCCCACTGGCGATGCAGCCTCCAACAGACCCTCCCCCGGCGGCACCCCTTTGAGGTAGCAGGTGTTCTCTTCAGGCTACAGTGTGGTTTCCCTACCTTTTCAGCTGGGCCTCGAGGTCACTTCTCCCACATGGAGCAGGGTCTCAGGGCGGGTGGCTCCACAGTGACCCTGATCTCCTCGGACTTGGCCGGCACGCCTTCCCCCGTCTTCGATCACTGGTCATGTTTCCCAGGGGCCTCGCTGCGGGGGCCATCCAGCTCTGGGAGGCTGGCGGCAGGGTGCCCGTCTCATTGGGCAGAGCCAGGGGTCTGAGTGTGTCCCCTGGTCTTGAAGGCACCCACGTTTCCGGCTTCTGTCTCACACCGTGACCCTGCCAGCCTGGAAGCAGAGCGCTGGCTGGCATGGGAGGTTGGCCTGGCGCAGGGATGCCACGCAGCCTGACAGGGCCCGGGACCTGAGGCGGATGGGGTGGCAGGGCTGGCATGTGGGAGGTCCTCCCTGTCGCACAGACCCCTTGTGGGGTGCCGTCCTTGCCACGCTTGGGGTGCAGGGCTCGCGTCTGCTCTCCCACCAGCACCAGCAGACCCCACCAGCAGACTCCTGCTGCAGAGACACCAAACCGCCCCTCGGGCCTCTCGTGTCTGGGGCTGTGAGCCTCCTGACAGGTTTTGGCCAGAGGCTCTGGCATCGCCACTTGTCGTCGGTCCAGGCGCATAGGCCTCTTATCGATGGCTGCAGACACGGAGTGAAGGTCCAGGGCAGCAGTAGGGTGCGGGGCCCCCCACGAGGTCCTCGGGGACCCCCAGGCTGGCAGACGAGCAGTCGCCTCAGGGCCGCCAGCCGGCCCCCAGGACGGAGCAGCGTCTGAGCGCCGCCGAGGAGGAGCTGTGTGCGCGGAGGCAGCGAGGCCAGCCCTGGCCCGGAGGCCCTCAGGGCGGATGAAGGGATGAGACCCTCCTGCCTTGGATCCGCGCTCCCTGCGGGTGGTCCCAGGAGCTGCGTCGTCCAGTGAGGCACCTGGAACTGTGACTGACCCTGACGGAGCCCTGACCTTCCAGCCCCACGGCCAGAACATGTTTCCTCTGCCTCACACAGGCTGAGCCGTGTCTGGCGATGACGCAGCCTCTTGGGGGCTCCTGCCCCACCTGCCAGTCTGTGGCCCCTCGGCCGCGCCGCCGCACCTGCCCCAGCGCCCCCCCAGGCACCCACCCCGGCACCTGCGGCTCACTGACCCGGTTGTTCCCTAGGTATGTACAGGAGGTCATCCAGCGGGGGCGCTCCTGCATCAGGCCAACGTGCACACCTGTGCTGAGCGTGGTGCCAGCCGTGTCGGACTTGGAGCTCTCCGAGACAGAGTACGTGCGCCGCCCTGGCGGGTCCCAGTACCGCTTACCCAGACTGCGCGCGGCCAGGTCCTGCAGTGGAGCCACTGTCCCCGGGACCGTACCTGGGGCGCCGCACTGGAAGACACGGGCCGGGCTCAAGCTTCCCGTGTGCATGGAAGGAGATGTAGGCCGTCCTCGTGTGCCCTGTGGCCAGCAGGCCAGAGAGGAAGTTGTGCTCTGCCTCCGCTCCGGCCCATGTCACCCGCACGCCGTGACTGGCCGTGGTTCCCCTGGCTCAGCACCTGCATGGTGGCCCGGCTGTGCGCAGGGGCTGTGTGCACACCGAGCCCGCTCCGTTCTTGTGTGGAAGGCAGGCGTGCGTGGACGCGTCCGCTCCCCGGGCTCGTGCAGAGCAGGGTGGGCACTGGGGAGCATACGTGCACAGGACAGAGCGAAGGAGGGCCCCCTCCTCATCCCAGGCGATGCTTTGTCATGTCCAGCCCGATGCCTGAGGGGCTTCACTCCTCAAGGGTGGTCCCTGCGTCCCTCCTGCAAGAACGGACCCCCCGGGGCCCCTGCCCCCCAGCGGGAGGGTACAGGATGCGGGCAGGGCAGGCATGCGAGCTTGGCTCGAGCAGTGGAAGGCCGCAGGCCCAATTAGGCACCTTGTGTGCCCAGGAGCACGAGGGCGAGGGAGAGTCCCCACCGAGCGCTCAGATGACCTTGTGATGCCGTAGTCCCCTCTGGCAGGGCTCCGGGCCGGGGCCACGGGCTGCGCCGAGCCCACCTGGGCCGCCCTGGGGCGGTCACGGGGGTGAGCTGGATGACAGAGGGCACTTGCTGCCTGTGCTCTCGGACGCAGAGCAGTGCTCAGCACAGGCAGGACCAGCAGGCAGGTCGGGGACCGTGCGGCCTCCTGCCCTCCCTGGGGAGTCTGGCCGCCCACTGCCTCTGCTGTCTACACAGGGTGTCCGCGGTGAGCAGGTCCCTCTCCAGATCCCGGCACAGTGCTGTGTGCAGCCACCAGCCGCCGATGTTTCCGAAGCGGGAGGGCTCTAGGCCTTTCCGAGGGCACGCGCAGTGTAGACCCGCTGGGGCTGCGCTGGTTCCAGTAGCCTGGGTGTCTTGGAAGCCAGGAGCTGGGATCCGCCGTGGGGCCTGGCCCAGAGAAACTCGTTCGCCATGTTCAGTGGTCTGCGTATGGGGTGCCGCCCCGCCGACTCAGGCTGCAGGTGGAGACCTGAGGCCGTGCAGTGGGTGCGGCAGTGGTGGGCCACTGAGGCAGCTGGGCGTGGGGCGGGCAGGCGGGCCGTGAGCCGGGTCCACGCTGTGTACTGGAGTGCGTGGGGTTGGTGCCCGCCCGGGACCCCATGGACTGAGGCCCCCCTGGCCGGGCAAGGTGCTCGGGCGAGGGCGTGTGCGTTCGGCGAGACTGGCCGCTCCTGCGCGCCCTGTGTCCTGGGGCACCCGAGGCCCGTGGGCTGTGCCCTGGGACCCGACCCAGCCGTCACTACTGCACCTCTGCCCCCAGGACAAAGTCACAGAGGAAGGCGGGCAGTGGGAGCGCGCAGCCGTGTGACAGCATTGTGGTGGCCTACTACTTCTGCGGGGAGCCCATCCCCTACCGGACGCTGGTGCGGGGCCGCGCAGTCACCCTCGGCCAGTTCAAGGAGCTGCTGACCAAGAAGGGCAACTACAGGTGAGACCCGGGTGGGGCGGGGACCCTTCACAGTGCTGGTGCCTGTGCAGCAGGTGTGCACGGCGAGGGAGGAGGGGCTGCAGGGGGGGCCGCGGGGGGCGGGGGGAGGAGCTGCGGGGGAGGGGCCGGGGAGGAGCTGCTGGGAGGAGCTGCTGGGAGGAGCTGCTTGGGAGGGGCCTGGGGAGGAGCTGCCGAGAGGAGCTGCTTGGGAGGGACCGGGGGAGGAGCTGCAGGGGAGGGGCCGGAGAGGAGCTGCGGGGGAGGGGCCCGGGGAGGAGCTGCCGGGAGGAGCTGCTGGGAGGAGCTGCTGGGGAGTGGCCCGGGGAGGAGCTGCAGGGGGAGGGGCCGGGGAGGAGCTGCATGGGAGGGGTCTGGGGAGGAGCTGGATGGGAGGGGCCTGGGGAGGAGCTGCAGGGGAGGGGTCGGGGAGGAGCCGCCGGCCAGGCGAGCGCCCTTACGCTCACCACCACCCCCACCCCCCCCCCACCCCCCCCCGCCCCTTGCAGATACTACTTCAAGAAAGTGAGCGACGAGTTTGACTGCGGAGTGGTGTTCGAGGAGGTTCGCGAGGACGAGGCGGTGCTGCCCGTCTTCGAGGAGAAGATCATCGGCAAAGTGGAGAAGGTGGACTGAGCGCCGGCCTGGCGTCCGCGTCGCCTCGGGCCCTGGCAGGGACGCAGCGTCCGAGCCGGGCAGGCGCCCGGCAGGCTGGAGGCCCGTCCTGGGGGCCCATAGGCCTCCGTCTCTCCACGGTGGTCCTGCGGGCGTGGCCGGGCCCTGCTGCTGCTGCTGCTGCGGGTGGATCGTCCCGCTGTGCCCGGCGCTCTTCGCCCCGCGTCACCGTGCAGGCTCCGCCGCTCGACCCGGGACTCGCCCGCCACCACCTACCCCAGGCAGGCCTGGCCAGGCCTGGGGTGGGTGCCTGGGCCCCGGGCCTCTGTAAATTGTACATGTCACCGAGTGCCTTCAACACAGCTTGTCTCTTGCCTGCCACTGTGTGGATCCGGCGATGGAGCCCCGTCGCGATCGCCCACCCCTCCGGGCGCGGGCTCAGCGGGTCCGGGCCCCTCCCTCTTAGGGCCCCTGTAAATATGTACATTTCTCAGGCCAGGGCCAGTGGGGGGCTGTCCCAGCCCGTTTTTCATGCGCTGACTTGTACAATTATCTTTTCAAAGGTACTTGGATAATAATGAAATAAAATCATTTTTGAACCTTCTCGGGCTGCGGACACACACGTCTCCGGTGGTGGCGCCTGGCTGGAGGGCTTTCCGGCCCCAGGGGTCAGGGTGTGCGCAGGGTGTCTCCTGGACACCGGGGCATCCCCACACCAGACCCGAGTCAGGCTTTCACCCAAAAGGGATGGGGGCTACTCAAGACGGGTCGGGGCCTGGGAGGCTCCTGGGGTAACCCCAAGGGCCAGGGGGCCAGTCGTGCTCAGGAACCACACACAGTCCAGGACCAAATCTTTATTCACTGCCCAGCTTCCAGGGCATGGATGTGGGGGCAGCAGAGCGGGACGCGGGGGCAGCAGGTGGTGATGCGGGGGCAGCTACAGCTCCTCCTTGGGCTCCGCGCTGGCATTGGCTGGTGTGTCCTGAAGACAGAGGCCCAGCTGGAAGCTGCACCCTTGCTTCACCCCTGCCACCGGCAACCCCAGTGCCACAGGCCCAGAGACGGCGACCTTGGGACGGGCACCCACCGGGAAGGGGGCCGTGGGCTCCTCTGTGGGCTCCTCAGCTGGCAGCTCGCCCCCGTTGTCCAGAAACTTGGAGAAGGTCTCCACGTCCCTAGTGCTTTTGTACTCGATCACCTGATGGACGCCAGGTTCTGCGCAACACGCCCCACCACCGGGGCCCACCCCGGCCGGCCCTCGGGCTCCGCGCCCCACGGAGGAGGCCCCGCCCCCGGCCAGGCCCCGCCCCGACGCCCTGCGTCACCGGAGGCCCCGCCCCAGCCCGCGGAGGGCGCACCCGCCTCACCTTCCGCCCCGGGCCCGCCGGGAAGTACTTGAGGGTCGGGAAGCCGTGGACGGGGAAGGCCTCCAGCTCGTTGGCGGTGGCATCCAGCTCGGCGATGACAATGTCCTCGTGGTCCTTGTACTTCTCGGCCAGGGCCTCCCAGGCTGCGGCCATCGCCTTGCAGTGCGTGCACCACGGGGCGTCTAGGGCAGCGGGGCGTTGGCGCGGCCGCAGGGCCGTCCTCCCTCTCCCGCCCTCCCCCCGCCCCCCCCCGCCCCCCTCCTTCCTTCCCCCCCACGCCCTCTCTCCCTCCCCCCTCTCCCTCCCCCCGCCGCCGCCCTCTACACTCACAGAACTTGACAAACACGTTCTTGGTTTCATCGAAAGCCACCTGCTCGAAATTCTTGCCCACGAGGGTCTTGACCGGCCGCCTGTCCCAGTCGGGGGGCACGTCCTGGCTCAGGAGGTAGGGCTGCGGGACGGGCCAGGGCTTCACGGGGGCCGCAGGCCTGGCGCCCACGCCACCACCACCCCCCCCCCCCCCCGCGGACAGCGTCAGCGCACCTTGACCTGGCCGCTGAGCACCGCGTGGCAGAAGGTAGCGACCGCGGCCGCGGTGAGTGGGCCGCCGCCCACAGGCGCGTACTTCTTGGTGGTCTCCATGTTGATGATGCGCAGGGCGGGGGCCTCCTCGGCCTTCAGGCCGAAGTACTGCAGCACGTGGGCATTGCTGGCGCCCACGTCCACGACCACGAACAGCACCTGCCGACGGCGAGTCCGCGCTGGCCGCCCGGCCCGACCCCGACCCGACCCGGCCCCCAGGTGGCCCGACCCCCACCCAGGCCCCTACCGGCAGGTACCTGTCCTCGGAACGGGGGAGCCGCCTCCCCAAAGCCCTCCAGCAGCTCCCGGTGCTCAGCCAGCGTCTGGTTCACGAACAACAGCAGGTGGTTGAGGATCCTGGCCGCAAAGATCTTCGGGGACGTCTGCAGGGGCAGGCTGAGTTGGCAGGGCGGCTGCCACGGACACCCCCACCCTGCACCGCCCACCTCTGCAAGCACGCCTATAGCCCAGCTTGCCTGGCTGTTGAACTCTGTGACCAGGTGCATGCTGTGCGTGAGCAGGAAGCGTGACAGGTCCCCCTGGTCCAGGCCCAGCTCCTCGTCCACTGGGAAATCTGCCCGCCCCTCGTCAAACTGGACAGCACCGGACAGGTCAGCAGGAGTCCCGGCCCTGACCCCTACTCCCGTCTTGGCCCTGACCCACCTTCTTGAAAAGGACGATGGTGTCCTTGGCGACACCGAACTTCTCAAAGAGCTTCGGCTGGTCAGTAAGCCCGAAGGTCATGTCCAGAGCATCCTGGGCCAGGGCCAGGAAGGTGGCCACATCCTCGTCCTGCCGGTCCTGCGGAGCCCAAACCTGTGAGGTCAGCGGGCGCCAAAGGCCCCGCTCCCGCGGCCCGGACCCCAAGGGCAGCAGCTCACCCGGAAGAAGCCGATGACCACTACGTCCCGGCTATCTATCAGCGCCTGAGCTCCCTCCGCGTCCGCCAGCCGCATGGCGCTGGGCCCCACCCGCCGCCTCAGCCACTCGGCCATGCCGTCGGCCTCCTTGGGGCCTGCGGAGAGTCCCTTCAGCCCAGGCCCAGCCGCCAGCCACCAGCCCCCAGCCCCCGGGCCCGCGCCCCGCACCGGTGTACTCCTCTGGGTGTGTGCGGTTCCCGTCACGGAAGAACTTGAGCGTGGGGTACTCGGTCACAGCGAACTCCTTGGTCAGCTCCGCCTCCGCGGGCCCATCCACCTTGGCCAGCCTGGCTTCGGCTGACTCGGCCGCCAGCAGGGCAGCTGCCTTGCTGTACTCGGGGGCCAGCGCCTTGCAGTGCCCACACCAGGGGGCATCTGGGGGACAGGGCCATGAGCGGCCCTGGCCCCTGCCACCCCCGCCGCGCCACAGCTGGCCGACCTCGGGTCAGTCAGGTCTGGCCAGGAGCATCCCGTCCACACCTCCCTCCTTCGGGGCCCATCTGAGCGTCTGCCCCAGAGCCAGGCTGCTCAGGGTGCCTGCTTGGGCGCAGGGCGGCCTGTCCTGACCGGGTTTGAGATGAGCCGTTCAGCTGCCGCCCGAGGCCTGCGCCCAGCCACCTGTGTCTGCTTGCGGGAGGTGCCAACCTAGGAACAGTTCTCCCTTGTGTAAAAGCCTGCAAAGATCCAGTGGGCGAGCAAGGCCCGAGTGCTGTCTGGCCGCCACAGTTTGCGGATGGAGACGATCAAGCGTCTTCCCTGCACCTGCCTCCCCACCTCTCTTGCTCAAGATGGACGCCCCCCTCCAGGCTCAGCTCCCAGGGCTGGGCTTCCGACACCATTGGGCAAAGCCCCGGGAGCCCCGTGGGGGCCGAGTGCCCATTGGGGCAGCCCGGATCCGCAGGTGGGGAGCTGAACCCCGGGGTGGCCCCTGGGGCTCCTCCAGCCCGCCGGCCCGGTGCACTCACAGAACTGCACCAGCAGGGTGCGATGGGCCCGCAGGGCCAGGCCCAGGTTGCGCTGGTTCAGCACCAAGATCCCATCCTCCTCAGGGACCTTCTCCTCCTCGAGGGGCTCCTCCTCGGGCCCCCCCGGCCCCTGTCCCCGCAGGCCTGAGGCCCCCAGCAGCAGCAACAGCAGCGCAAGCAGGAGCTGGCCGTCCATGGCAGTGCCGGCCCACGAGGCAGGGGGCAGATAAGGGGGCCGGGGGCCAAGCGGCAGCCGCCACGTGGCACCCGGGCCCAGTCCCAGGAGATAAGGCCACCGCCACCCCCCCCACCCCCAGGGCAGGGAGGCAGACAGAAGCAACACCCAGGGCAGTGAGACAAGGCGACTTTAATAGGGCCGTTCAGGGCACAGGGGCAGCCCGGGGGGGGGGGGGGGGGGGGGCGTCCCAGGACGGGGCGGGGGGGGGGGATCACTGAGTGAGGGGGAGCCAGGACCCCATGGGAGGACGGCCCCCTGGGTGGAGGCATTCAGCTCTTCCAGTCCTGGCAGATGTGGAGGCCCCACTCCCAGGACAGGTGGTCCGTCCTGTCGTCATCAGTGAAGAAGGACGTGACCACGTAGGCCCCCCGCACCAGGGCTCCTCGGGGTGCCTCCTCCACCGGCGTCACAAACTCATACTCCTGGGCGCGCGGGCCGTAGCTGCCCACCATGTACACGGCCTTGTCCACTGCGGGAGGGGGGCCGTGAGGGGCCACCCCGGGCCCCGCCCGCCCGCCCCGCCCATCCCTGCGCCCCCTTACCACGCAGGCCCTGGCGGTAGGTGTGGTGCACACACTTGAGGCCACTGACGATCTCCCTGTTGACCTGAGGGACACAGGCGGTTAGGGGCGCCTCCAGGCACTGCGCTGCTGCCACCGGTGCCCCGCAACCTGGCCTCACCTTGAAGGTGATCTTCACTTTGTAGTCCACTCCCTCTTTCAGGACAAACACCTGGCCTTGGAGCGCAGCCAGCTCCCCTGCCGGGGAAAGCGCAGTTGAGGCCGGGCGCCTCGGAGCCCCTGGCCGCCCCCTGCCCGCCCGGGAGCCCCGGCTGGTACCTGTGAGGTCCATGGTGATGGGCCCCGGAGCCTGCTCGGACATCAGTGTCAGCCGGGTCACCTGCACGTTGGGCAGGCTCTCGTCTGAAGAAACACGGGATGTGACCACGGTGCCCCCCCGCCCGCGCCCCTCCCCGCAGGCCCGGGCCGTGCGTACCCACGACGGGGGGCAGCGGCCCCAGCAGCGTCTGCTTGTACTTGGCCAAGCTCTCGTCCTCGGGGTCCAGCTGCTGGAGCTCCTGCAGGCTCTTCCTCCCCGGGGCCCGGTACTCGGGCACGGCCTCGTCCAGGGCCTCGTCCGGGGGCAGCTGTCTCCCCTCCTTGTCTGTCAGGAGGACTGGGGGGTGCAGAGGGGCGTGAGCCGCTGCCACTGGCTGGCCCTGGCATCCGCTCATCGAGCTGGAGGCCCCCCTCTGGCCAGCCGTGCCCCGCGGTGCCCGGAGGAACTGGGGCGGCGGGGGAGGCTCGGGGTGAGGGGCTGGGGACCTGCAGCAGCACCCACCCCCGGCCCTGGGGTTGGAGAAGCCCCTGGGAGTTGCAGCCGAGTGACATCGCAGAGGCACCAGCTGCCACCCGTCTGGGGCTCCTCCCTGACTCCGAGGCTAAACACCAGGGTGGGAGGAGGAGGACCCTAATGGACACCCCACGGACTGCAGGCCCAGCTGGGAGTGGTGACCTGGAGGGCTTCCCCAGCTCGGGGGCTGTGCCCCCGACACCTGTCAGACCCCTGCGCCTTCCGGCTCCCTAGATGCTCTGGCCCTGGTGCCCCTGGGGGATGGGGGGCGGCTGTGGGCTCTGCGCCCCCCACCCTGGGGCGCCTGGGGGTCCGGGTCGCCTAGACCCCTCACCACCACCGGCCGTGTGTCTCTCTAGGCGCCTCCCGCAGTCTCTCCCGACAGGGTGTCTCCCTCTGCGCCCCAGCCTCCGTAATGGCCACAGCTCTAGAGGGGCCCAGCCCCACCCAAGGGAGGGGGGGCTGGGGCACGGCCCCCAGGGGAGAGGGTCTCCCGCCGGCTTCCCCAGCAGACCCGCCCACTCTGGGCTCTCTCGCCCCCCAGTGTCTGGCCCCGACGAAGCCCCCCACCCCCGCCAGGGCCCGGCCGGGCCGCGTCACAGTTTCCCCACGCGAGCCCCCCAAAGTTTCCGCGGGGGAGGCCGCCGCCGCCGGCGCCCCCGCCCCGCCGGGCGCCCCCGCCCCGCCGAGCGCCCCCGCCCACGTGGCTGCCCTGGCCCCGGCCCAGCCGGCTCACCTCGGGCGCACAGCGCCAGCCGGAGCAGCTCCAGCAGCTGCGCCCCCAGCTCGCACGCGTCCAGGCCCAGCATGGTGGCCCGCGGCCCGGCCCCGCCGCCGAGGAGCCGCCGCCCGCCCCTCCGCCGCCCGGCTCGGCGCTCAGCCCCGGCGCGACTGCGGTGAGCTCATCCCGGCCGGGAGCGCCCCCCGCGCCCAGCGCCGCGCCCGCGCCGCGCGCCCCCAGCCGCTCCGCGGACCCCGCGCAGCCCCGCAGAGACGCGCGTGTCGCCCGCACGGCCGCCGCGGTCACGGGCCCGGCCCAGCCCGCACCCCGCTCGGGCGGACCAGCCGCCCCACCCCGCGGCGCCGAGGGGGCCCGGGGGACCGTCCGGGGCAGCCCTCCGGGAGGGGCGGGCGGGGCCGGGGGCGGGGGGGTGGGCAGGTGCCGCCTCCTCCCCCGGCCCCCAGGCTCTCATTACCTGCCGCCGTGCAGGCCGCACCTGCGGGCCCGCGGTTCCCCTCCCACCCCACCCCCGCCACATCCCAGAGGCTCGCAGTCACAGGCGACGGGGACCTGTCCGCACCCGGAGACGAGGGTCCCCCCACGTAGGCAGAAGCATCATGGAGTCTCACGGCCCTTACTCCCGGGTTTCGCCGGGGCGGCGACTGAGCAGGAGAGGGCACTGACCCAAAGCAGAATCCTGGGGGTGGAGCCCTGAGGGGGTCTCTGGCCTCAACGCCAGGGAAACCTTGGGGTGGGCAGATGGGGGCCCCAGTGCAGGGAGCAGGGCTGCGCCGGCCTCAGGCTGGGACAGCGAGATGAGGGTCTGCGTGGAGGACGGAGAACCCCAGCCCGAGGCCCTCTTCTTCCGCATTCCCCTCTGCCCGCCCTCCCAGGCTGAGGACACCCAGGATTCATTCCCACCTTCAAGGAAAACAAAAGGGATTGGGGCCCCCTGCCGTCCTGGCTTCACAGGCAGACCTGTCGCGCCTTGGTTCCTTTGCCCCTGAGCGTCTACCCTGCACAAACAGCTTCTCCACCCCCAGCAGAGCGCAGCCGGGTGACCATGCCTTGACTCCCCTACCTGCACCCCAGAGGAGGGCCATGGATACGAGGGGACCCGTGGGCTTGGGTGGGGATTACCCGTTGCAGTTCTGTCCACAATTTTTCCAAGACAGGATTCCCCCAGCTGCGGGCCCCATTTCTGCTGCCCTTTCCCTGGGGGTGTGGGTGGGGTTACTTGATTAGAGAAGCCACTTGTCCCCAGGTAGGGGCAGCTATGGCCTCTGTGGCCTTCAGCATCAGTAGATACCCCCCTCCCCAACCCAGAAAGGACAGTCAGGCCTGGGACCAGCCTGACCCCACCGGTGCGGGTGGGGATGGTTGGGTGTTCACTGGGATTCTCAGGGAGGATGGTGCCCTGTCGGAGGTAGGACCCCCCCCCCCCAGTCCTCCTGCCCAGCTCACCCTGGACCTGGCCTGTGCGCAGCGGAAAGGGATCAGTGCCCGCTGTTGGCCCTCCTGTCCTGTCCCCAGCACCTCCGAGGGGAGGAGGGCACCCTATCTCCCAAACAGAAATAGACCCACTCCAACTTCTTAAAAAAGTCCAGCATGAGGGCTCGGGGGTGGAAGTAGCCAAGCTGACGGCGGGGGGGAGAGAAAGGCCAGGACGCGATACTGAGTGTAGAGGCCGCGGGTGAACCCTGAGTCTGGATGGAAAGCGGGGGGCGTTCGCGCGGGCCCCTCCCTGTCCACGGCTCCTCTCCCTCGGGCTCCGATACCCGGTGTCTGAGGAGCGGGGGAAAGGGAGCCGTCTGCGCTCTCGGCCTGGCCTCGCAGGACCCCGCCCGGCTCCCCTGCGGGCCCATCAGGGTCCACGCCCGCGCCCGCTCCTGGGGCAACCCCTCCGGGGGCCTCCAGGCCGCAGTCTGGGCAGCTGCGCAACAGGCCTTCAGCTGGGTCCCGCGCCCCCCACCCTCCCTGGAGACCCTCCTCTCGGAGCGCCCCCGCCTGTCCCCGAGGAGCTCGTCCCACGGGCACGGGCCTCAGTTTCAACTGCCGTGGGGGGGAGGCCCTGTGAGCACCGAGGTTAACGGGGCCGGGGGCGGGCGGGGCGAGCGCTGCCCGGGGGCGGGGCCGCGGGCAGGGGCGGGGCCGCGGGCAGAGGCGGCTCCGACACCCACCGCCATCTGGCCTAGCCGGCGCCATGGCCGGGGGACGCGCGGGAGCGCAGCTGCCGCATCTCAGCAAGGTAGGTGCCGGCCCGGAGTCCCCCGCCCCCCCCCCCCGGGATTTCGGGCATCCGAGGCGGGAGAGGGGAGGGGGCGTGCGCACGAGAGCGGCCGCGGGCAGGGGGGCGGCGGGGAGGGGCCCGCGCCTCGCCCCCTCCCCCCGCCCCTCCGCGGTCCCAAATCCACCGTCCTGCGCGCTAATCCCCTGCGAGCTCGCTGATCCGGGGCGTCCCGGCCCGCGCGGGGAGTCAGGACCCGGGGTGGGGGCTCCCCCCGCAGTGGCCCCTAAGGCCCCCCTCGCGCAGATGGAGCGAGTGGTCGTGAGCATGCAGGACCCCGACCAGGGCGTGAAGATGCGGAGTCAGCGCCTGCTCATCACCGTCATTCCGCACACGGTGGCTGGTGAGGCCCCGCGGGGAGCGGGGGCGGGGGTCCGCGGTGGCGGAGGCCCTGCCTCGGTCTACCCGACCCCACACCCCCTCTGCTGTGCAGGCGGCGACATCGCGGAGTGGCTGATCCAGAAATACTGCCTCTCCGAGGAGGGTAAGGGGGTCAGCCCCTCGCTCCTCCCGCGCCCCGCCCCCTGCCCCGGGTCGCCGCGCGGATGCCCTGGGCAGGGAGCTCGGGCCTGGTTCTCCGAGGCTGAGCCCCCACCCGCACCCCCAGAGGCCCTGCACCTGGGCACCCTCCTGGTGCAGCACGGCTACCTGTACCCTCTGCGCGACCCCCGCAGCCTTGTGCTCCGGCCCGACGACACACCCTACAGGTTTCAGGTCAGGTGCAGCTGGGAGCCCACGGGAACCCCAAACCCCGCAGCCCGGCAGGAGGGGACTAGGGGAAACGGTGGAAGTGGTGATGTCCCCACCGGCCTGGGGCCACCGCCCCTCCCCATAATGCTGGACGCGGTGTTTTGTGTAGAAGGACCAAGTTAAGGGGAGAGACCGTTAGCAGGGACTCCTTAGAGGGTGTGGGGGATTCTCCCAGGATCCTCAAGCTGCCCCTCATTAAGAAGGGTGTGTGGGGCCTGAGACAGGACCCCAGTCCTGATGGAGCCCCCTTCCTGGCCTCCCTGGCCACAACAGGGACCCAGGCAGTCCCAGCTGGGTGGTTAGTACAGGCTGATGGCAGGCCCCACCGCACCCCACCAGGTAGTAGGGCCTCAGGGAGCCCAGTCCACAAGGTAGTGGCTGCCCCGGACCCCAGGAGGGCATGGAGCTGGGTTCCGGGGCTTCCAGGTGGGGAGGAGGGCCAGTCGTCTGTGAGTCTGCAGGCTGTGGACAGACAGGCAGGTGCAGAGGCACCACCTGGCCAGCCCAGCGTCTTCCCAAGGGAGCGGGGAAAGTGGACCACTCCTGGGGTGGGGAGGGCCCAGGAGGTCCCGGACACGCTGCTCCTCCACTACACCAGACGCCCTATTTCTGGACGAGCACCCTGGGGCCAGCCACGGAGCTGGACTACGGTGAGTGAGGAGTGGGCCGGCCTGGGACCACTCTCTGTACTGCTGCGCTCCCAAGTGGAGCACCAGGGAGGCGGCGCAGAGCCTGCTCTAGCCTGGCCTCCCGTCCTTCCAGCCATCTACCTGGCCAAGAAGAACATCCGAAAGCAGGGGGCCCTGGTCGGCCATGAGAAGGTGGGCCCCCCCGCAGGCTAGCCCAGCCAGAGGGCTCTGGTCCCAGCGCTCACCGACTGCCCTGGAGCACACAGCCAGGCCCCCCGAGAGTACAGCCCCCCAGACACATCATCCCGCTGTCTCCGTGGGGTGGTGGGTGGTCCGCACCCCAGGGCGGGACCCGTGAGTGCTCACCTAGCAGAGACCTCGGTGTCCCCCAGGAGCACTATGACCAGTTGCACAGGAAGATGAACCACGCGTGGGACCTGGTGGTGGTGCAGGCCAGGGAGCAGCTACGGTAAGCTCTTGCCCCTGCTCGCGCCCGGTGGGCACCGTGGGCAGCACCGGGAGGCCCCGTCCTGCCCAGGCCGGTCGCTGACTCAGGCTGTGGCCTGAAGCGGGCATGGGCAGGTGCTACTGTGGGCTCCACATGCCCCCCAACTCCGCCTGCTCCCGCAGGGCAGCTAAGCAGCGCAGGAAGGGGGACAGGCTGGTTATCGCGTGCCAGGAGCGGACGTACTGGCTGGTGAACAGGCCCCCGGTAAGCCCGGGTGCGGGGGGCATGTCCTTGTACCGCAGCGGGGTCTGCCGGGAGTCGCGTGCTCCCTAGGCTGTGGCTTTGGCGTCTTGGTTCTGTGACCCGTGAGCACGCAGAGTCCCGGGGCCGGGCCCGCGGCTGCGGCCATCCACACAGGGGTGTAAGGGAGTGGGCGCAGCAGGGCCTGGCTTATGGGCGGCGGCAGCACCGAGGAAGCGAGGTCGCAGGCCAAGAGCAGTGGGGCGCGGGTGGCCGGTCTGCGTGCGCCTGTGGCGGTGGCTGTGTGGGCCATGGGTGGAGGGACCTGCGGCACCTCATCAGGGGGTGCCGGGGGCGGGTGTCTGGGCAAGTGCGCACTCGTGCTCTGTGCTCTGCCCGAGGGCCCGGGCGGGTAGACGGGGCCCCAGGACTGGCAGGTGCGTCCCCGTGGGGGGGCCCTGCCACCGCATCTGGAGCTGCCGCTGGGGGTGGGGGTGGGGAGGCGACCCTGGGCCTCAGGGAGGCTGCGCCAGGACGCCAGGTGTGTGGGGACGCGTGACCGTTGGCCCCGGGTGGTTAGAGGGGCGCCTGGCCCCACAGCTGGCGGCAGCGCAGCTCTAGGGCCCCGGGGGGGCGGGGGTGAGTCCAAGGCCCAGCGCCTGCGGCCTACTTCCAAAAGAAGAGAGAAAGAAAAAAAAAATAGAAGAGAGAAAGAAGGACGTGTGGTCTGCAGCCGGAGCATTCGGGAGCTCTGGAGCGGGGAGGTGAGGTCCCGCGGGTGGGGGGGGGGGCGGGCAGAGGCTCAGGGCCTCGTGTCTCAGA
This sequence comes from Canis lupus familiaris, assembly GCF_011100685.1. Lineage (NCBI taxonomy): Eukaryota > Metazoa > Chordata > Mammalia > Carnivora > Canidae > Canis > Canis lupus. Next base: position 40,699,212 of record NC_049227.1, read on the forward strand.
TCCGGGAGTTCCCCCGGACCCCCGGATGACACGCGGGTCAGAGCCTCGGCTCAAGGCGGCGAGCAGGGGGCAGGAACCCCCGCACCCACCTGGGCCTTCCTCTGCAGCCGGGCATCCCTAGCGTCCTGGAGCAAGGTCCAGAGCGCAGCTCCTGCGCCGCCGCCGGGCGAGCGCAGCTGGTGAGGACCCCGCCCGCGGACCCGTTGCTCCCCAACGTGCCCTTGACGGCCCCCTGTGCCCCCACGCCCAGGCCTCTGCTCTCACCTCTTGCTTCCCCCACCTGCTGCCCCGGGTGCAAGTAAGCATGGCGGGGCTCTGGGGGGGCCGGGGCTCTCCTTCGGGCTGGGCCAGCCTCACGGTGCAGGGCCGAGGAGCGCGGCCCGTCACCGCCTCCAAGGCCTCCAGTGGCCGCTGGACCCAGAGGGAGCCGCATGTTCAGACCTGGCGGCAGCTGAGCCCTTTGCTCCCACAAAACCCCAAATAGCCTCGCGGGTAAAGCTCCCTCCCAGTTTCCCAGCCTGGGAAACCGTAGGTTGTAGACTGTACCCGGCTCCCTGTAGGGTCGCCCGGAGGCCCCCGGCCCCCCCCCCCCCCCCCCCCCCCCCCCCGGGTGTGCAGGCTCCACCCAGCACCGGCTCTGAGCCTCTGCGCTCGGCAGAACCCGGGCTCTGGGGAGCGCAGGGCCGCAGGCCGGAGCCCCAGCGTGGCCCCGTGGCCGTGCCTCTCCCGTACCCGCCGCCTTTAAAACCATGACCCAGATACACTTGAAAACATGAACTGGGGACAGTTGGGGACGTGAAAGGGGACTCTGTTCCCCTGTGGGCTCCGTGGACAAGCTGCAAAGCTCCGGACTAGAGGCCCCCACGTGGTGCTTGGAAAGCCGGACGTGCCCTCTCACAGCGGAGGGGGCCTCAAGGGCCAAGCGGGGGGTGTGGGTGTCTCTGCAGCAGCCCCAGGAGGGCCCCTTGGGCTGGGCCGGGAGGTCCCCCCACCCGCAGGGCCTGCCCCTAACCGCAGCCGCTCGTCCCCCTGCAGACCCAGAGCCCGGAGTTCTACAGGCAGGAGGTGGGTCCCGGGGTGGGGAGGGGATTGGGGGGGGTCGGCAGGGCGGGCGCTGATGCCCCTCACGGCTGCACCCAGGTGGAGCGCTGCAGGAAGGCGCTGGCCAGGGCCCGGGTCAAGTCCTCCGTCTGCCTCGAGGCGTGAGTGCGCTGGGGGGCCGAGCCCAGACCCTCCCTCGGGCGCGTCCCCACCGCCGTGCCCCGGCCCCGCCCTGGCCCCTGGCACGCCCCCCCCAGGTACCTGAACTTCAGCAGCCAGCGTGGCCCGCACGACCCCTTCCTGTCGGGCTGCCTGCCCAGCAACCCCTGGGTCACGGACGACGACACCTACTGGACGGTGAATGCGCCCAGGTGAGCCCGGGGCGGGGTCCGTGCCCGCCCCCCCCCCCCCCCCGCCGCCTCCTCCGTGCTCCTGACCCGCCCCTTCCGTCCCCGCAGCGTGGCGGTGCCCACAAAGCTCCGCGTGGAGCGGTGGGGCTTCAGCTTCCAAGAGCTCCTGGGAGACCCCGTGGGACGGGCCCATTTCTTGGCCTTCCTGGGGACGGAGTTCAGTGGTGAGCAGCCCCTGCCCTGCGCGGCCCGGGGCGGTGGGGGGCTCCCCGGGGTGCTCCCCGGGCCTCACCGGCCGTGCACCTGCAGCCGAGAACCTCAGCTTCTGGGAGGCGTGCGAGGAGCTGCGCTACGGAGGGCAGGCCCAGGTCCCCGCGCTGGTGGACTCGGTGTACCAGTGAGCGCGGGGGGGGCGGGGGGCGGTGCGTGGGTGCCAGGGCGGCGTGCGTGCTGGGGCGGGGTGCGTGCGTGTGGGAGCGGCATGTGTGCCTGGCGGGGCGTGCGTGCGGGGGCGGCATGCGTGCGGGGCTGCGTGCCGGGGGCTGCGTGCCGGGACGTGAGTGCGTGCGGGGCGGCGTGCGTGCGTGTGTGCGTGCGGGCGGCGTGCGGGGCCCACAGCGTCTGGGCCGGCGGCGACGCAGGCAGTTCCTGGCCCCCGGCGCCGCCCGCTGGGTGAACGTGGACAGCCGCACGATGGAGAGCACGCTGGCGGGACTGCGGCGGCCACACCGCTACGTGCTGGACGACGCGCAGCTGCACATCTACATGCTGATGAAGAAGGTGGGTGTGCGGCGTGACCTGCGCTCCGGCGGCGCCGCGGGCGGCTCCCAGCACGGGTCTTAACGCGCGCGTTCCCGGCTGAGCGGCGCACTCGTGCCTCCTGCGTGGCCGTGGCGTCGCTGGCCGCTCGGGCGGGGCGTGTCCGGACTGTTGTCCGCCCCCAGGGCCCCGGGCCCCTCCCTCCGCAGCACGACCCCGGGGCCGCCTGGCGCGGACACGGTGGGGGCTTGTTGTCCCCGCGGAGCTGGCCGAGCTGAGCCCGTCAGTGGGGGCTTGTGCGCTGCGGCGGCCGCGGGCTCCGGGCTCCGGTGGGGGTGAGGCAGCGCGGGCTGCCTCCGCGGAGATCGCGGCCCCCGGCCTGGAGCCTGCGGGGACGCCGCCCCGCTCGCAGCCGTGCAGCGTCGGCCTGTGTGTCTCGTCGTCCCGCAGCGCCTCCCTGATGCACGAGGCCGTGGGGCCAGGACGTTCCGCACCGCGGGGTCGTTGGCCCCGTCGCATGCAGAGCTCTTGGCGGGGCGGGGGGCGCGGTCACAGATCTCTGGGACCCTCTCCGAGTCCCACGGCCTGCAAGTACTTAATTTCTTTTCCGTTGGCTTGAATTTGGGTATAAGCGGGTACACGTGCTAGGATTGGGTGCGAAGCCTTTAAGCCTTTTCCCCAACTAGGCCGCACGGGGCGCGGCCTGGGGCCCGACCTCCCGCCCTGGGCGCAGAGCTGAGCGAGATCTGAGGCGGGCCCCGGCCTGCGCCTGCGTTGGGGGTCGGGCTCCTTCCTGGCTCGGCGGCCCCCACGGCCTGGGTCTGCTCTGCCCGCCCTGCGGGGTCTCTCGTGGGTCTCCTGTTTCCTGCGACTCCGTGCATCGGTGGTCGTTTCACCCTGTTTGTGTATTGGTTGGGTTGCGCCGAGAGGTTGCCCTGCGGGGAGGCGTTTGCTGTGCGGTCCCTCCAGAGAGCAGGCCCGGGTCCCCTGGGGCAGGCCCGCGCGGGCGGCCTCCAGGTGTCCGCCACCGGCGCTCCGCGATGTCCGGTGACCTTCAGGCCTTGCCCGCCCGGGGTCTCACCCGCTTTGGCTCGCAGTGTCCCGTGGTGTGGACGGCCCAGCCCTCGTCCCGCAGCCGCGGCACGGGCCCGGCTCCTCCCGCCCACCCGGAGCGAGGCTGTTCACGAGCGGCGCGTGTCGCCGTCGCCTGGTTTGTGTCGGGGCTGGACCCTGAGCACAGGCGCAAAGGGCGCGTCCTGGGCGGAATCGGAGCCCCTGCTGCTCGCGGTCCTTGCCGGGCTCTTGGCCCAGCCCCGCCCCCGGTTTCCTCGCTGCTCCTCTGCGCGCCCCACCTGAGGACCACAGCCCCTCCCGCGCTCAGGGCGTCGGGCCCTGGACGCCCCCCCCCCCCCCCCCCCCCCCCGCTGCCTTGGGGCGTGTTATGTTGATGTTCGGGAATTATTATTTTAGGATTCTGTGAAGCATCAATATACTTTCAAAATCCAACCTACAGAGAAGGCGGGTTTCAGGGAAGCCCAGTCCTGTCTGGATTGTTGCGTGGTCTTCTCATGTTTTCACCAAAACTAATGACAAAACTTATACTTTTTTCTTTGAATATAAAGGATTAGGTTCTTAGGTTTCTGTTCTTTGTCGTGTGCTCTACTTTTTCTCGAGCTTGCCTGTTACCCCACCGCGTCCCGCCCTTCCCCTGGGGGTCCACGGAGGATCCGGTGTGGTGGGCCTGGGGGCGCCCCGGGGGGTCGCTGCAGGTGCCCTGGTTCGCCCCGCTGAGCCCACGGTTCCAAGGGTAACAGGCCAGGTGGCCGGGAGCCGGGGCACCGCATCGGCGTGACTTGGGGGGGCAGGTGGGGGAGGTGGCGTGGGAGGCTGGCTGGTGCCGTCTCTTGCAGGACTCGTACCCGCGGTTCCTGAAGTCGGCAGCGTACAGGGACCTGCTGGCGGTCGCCGTGGTCCCCGCGGAGGCCAGGAGACGGTGAGGTGGCGGCCGGCAGCAGGCGCCCCGGGAGGCGGGCAGCCCCGCTGGGCCCGCTTCTCAGCGCCCTCTCGCCCGCAGGGCCTTTCCGTTCCTGCGGAAGCCGCCACACCCGAGCCCCAGCCCCACGCTCCTTCCCGCCTCCACATCTGCAGAGCCTGTGGCTGCTGCAAGTGACTCTGCGTGCGGGGACAGGGGCACCTAGGTGGGCACCAGTGGGGGGCGGCCTGGCGGCTTCTGAGACCCGCGCCCGGTGTCCCCCTCTGCCCGAGGGCACGTGGGCCTCGTGGGCTCCCTTTGCCCCGTTCGAGCCCTCCCCTCCCCAGACGCACCGGCCCAGACGTGCTTCCCGGGACGATGTCCGCACGTGAACTGGGTGGCCTGGAGCCTCGGGGACGATGCGGGCCCAGCTGGGTGGGCCCCATGAACCCCACGAGCCCCGGCGGCATCTTGCACTCCCATGGATGGACCGGCTGGTGAACCGCAGGGCGTCTCCAGCAGGTGGCTCGTCGGGAGGAAGTGCGGGCTCCGGGGCAGATACACCCTCCACGCTGTGCTGCATGGCCTCGGGGACCCCCTTGCCATGCCCCCAGTTCCTGCCCTTCAGCCAGCCCAGAGCCAGCCTCCCGTGTCCCGCCCACTCTGTGGCTGTCACTGCGAGTCCCACTTCAGCTGCAGGGACACATCTAGCAGGTGTCCTCGAGGCTGTGGCTCCCGGCTCGGGGCAGGGGAGGCCCCTGGGGAAAGGAGCGGGTGCCTGAGCTGGAGTGAAGTACCCCTGCTACCCTTCCCGGTCCTGCCCAGTCCTGGCCTGGAAATAAAAGACCCTTGGTCCTCACTCTGAGCCTACCTCGTGGTCCTGAATCGTGGGCTGAACGTATGGCGTGTGCAAGAGGCACGCGGTGCCCGCGACGCAAGGTGTAAGGTGCACGTGAGCTGGGCGGTGGCAGAAGACGCTGCGGGGAGCTCGGCCATGAAAGGTGTTGGCCAGGGACGGTCCGTGGGGGGGGGCGGTCCCCAGCAGACGAGGGACCCAGGCCAGACTCAGGCTGCAGACTCGGTGGCCTTGGCAGGAGACGCTGGGGCGTGCCATCCCTGCTCTGGCAGGACCAGGGTGCCTGAGTGCCCCAGGTGGTGGGGAAACGGAGTCCTGGGAGGTTGTGGGGAGAGTGGCCCTGTAGCATCTCCCAGCCATCTAAGTCAGAGCCCCAGAGGGACAGGGCTGCGGCTGTGTACTCCAAGCCCCTGGTGCAGGACGGCCGCCAGCACGGTGCCTCCTGAGCTGTGCCCCCAGCTCCTTGCTCGCTGTGCTGGGCCTGCAGGGGTGCTGTCTGGGCACGCTCCTAGCCCCCCGCCCCCAGGGATTTCCATCTGTGCACCTGTCACCGCAGAACCCTTGTGCCTCAGGTTGCATGTGTGGCGCGGCAGCTTCTCACGGTGACAAGGGTCTTGCCCCTGACAGAGAGCGGCCTCTGCTGCCCCTGGGCAGCCGCCTGGGGACTACAGGGGGTGCTCAAGGACCCCCTGCAGGCCCTGATGGGAGCACACCCGCCACGTCCCCAGGCTGGGTTCCCGACTTGAACCACGGTGACCAGCGAGGGTTCTTCACACCTGAGCTACGCTTAGAGGCCGTGCAGGAAAAGTCCCCGGAGCCCTACGTGCGACTGGGTGGGAGGGGGCCCCCCTCTCCAGCAGCCTGGCTGGCGCCGCGTCTGCTTGAGCCCTGGGAGCAAACACACAGGTGTACACCTGCGCTCTCAGACAGTGCAAACCATTTATTCCGCTGTCTCCCGCGGTGCCCGGGTCATCGGGGCACCGAGAGCCCCACAGCGCCACGGCGGGCCTGGGGCATGGCAAGGCACGAAGGTGAGTCCTGTGTCAGCGGTACCGACCGCAGGGGGCGTCCAAGCACCAGGAGGCGGCCAGGCACCTGCTGGGGGTATGGGGACCCCTGAGGGATAAGCAGCTCCAGTGTGTACTGAGGGGTAGACCGACCCCCACGTGCTCCCGGCGGCCAGTTTCTCGGGACGTTCGCAGCACGTGCAGCTGACACAAGGATGGAAGCACCCCTGGGGGCGCCTCGCAGCCCCGTCCCTCGGGGGCCTGTCTCCACCAACCAGGCCTGAGTCCTCCCCTACTTGCTCCAGGAAAGGTTGGGACCAGGAACTGCCTCAAGGGCCCAGCTGGTGCCCCGAGGCCACCCAGGGCCAGCCACCCTCCCAGGCCCCAGGGGGATCTGCAGACAGGGACCCGGTGTGGACGAGTGGGGGTGGTGCTGTGGGGCCCCGCTCTACCCAAGGAGACACGATGAGGGCAGCGGCTTTGAGTGTGACCCCAGGGGGGCAGGGTGAGGACTGGGGGGCATGTGGCTGCACAGGTGATGGGAGCGGCCCGGGCACCCCTGGGTAGGACGAGGATCCTGGGCCAGGAGTACGGGGATTGGAGTGCACACCCAGGGAAGGACGGACTTCTTGTGGGGTTTAATGGCAGCAGCTGGAGTGTGTCCCGCATGCGCTGGCCACCATGCGTCTATGCCTCACTCCGGTACCGCAGGCGGGAGAACCGGTCCCGGACAGCTTGGTCAGTGTCAGGCCCGCCTTCCGCCAGGCGAACCACCCTACTGCCCGGGACAAGGTCCTGCACCTTGTGCTTAGCCACGGAGACTGTGCCAGGCGTGTCAGGGCCAGCCGGGCCCATCAGGAGGACGCAGGCAGCGTGGCGGCTCGGCTCAAACAGGACCGCTGTGGGAGACAGGAACCGTCAGGGCCTGGGGAGCAGTGGGCGGGACTGGCTGCAGCAGAGCCCTGCCCCGGGGAGGCCGCACGCACCTTGGAAGGAGACAATGTTGGCGGAGATGTTGGCCAGCTCCAGCAGGACGCCCGGCAGCGTGGGGTGGAACATGTATAGGCTGTGCTGCGCGTCCTGGGGCCTCTAGGGTGAGAACCAGCAGTGGACGCCAGGTGGACCCACGTCTGGAGCAGGCGGACCGAGGGTCCTGGGCCCCGCGGCTGGGCCATGTGGCGTCCATCCTCACAGGATGCTCTGCCCCGAGTGTGTCCACAGGCCACCACCGTGCTACCGTCTCTGCTCCCCGACCTGGCCCTGACCCTCCTGCGGCATACTCTTGCTGGGACTGCACCCCTGCCGTCCCCCGCGGGGCCCGTTGTGTGCCCCAGGCCGACCCCAGCCCCAGCCTCCCCACCTCTGCTGGCTGCCTGAGCCCACCCACTGTCCACAGCTTCCATTATGTGCACGCCCAGGCTCCCAGTTAGCTCCCCACTGTTTCCAGGCATGACCCCAGCCTGGCCGTGGCCTCTGCCCTGCCAGGGGGTGGGTCCCCTTAGCACCCGCCCTGCCCGTACCGTCTGGTTGGTGCCGGAGAGCTCGGAGAGCTCGTGGAGGCCCCAGAAGAAGAAGGCCGAGCGGTGGTCTGCGGTTGGCAGGCTGGCGGACTGTGGGTCCCCAGGGAGGCCCGGGAGGGCCTGGTTCCACAGGATGGCCCCGCTGCCCAGGTCCAGGAGCAGGATCTGGGGGGGGTGGGAGGGCACGCGGGTCACAGGTGGGGCTGCCCAGGCCCCGGAGCCCCAGCAGAGCTGCACCCCGAGGGTAAGCAGGAGGGCGCGGCCAACGCGGGTGGGGAGCCGGTGCGGCAAAGGTCCCTCGGTCCCTCGGCCTTGCTCACAGGCACAGCCTCAGGAGGTGCGGCCTACCTGTCTGTTGGTGCCGGTTCCGTTTTCGATGACCACGGCAGGGGTGTCAGGTTTGTAGTGGCCAAGGATGGGTTTTCTGCAAGGGAAGGGGGGGGGGTGAGAGTGCTCGCAGGCCCACCCCCCGCCCCCCGCAGGGAGGCGGTAGGAGCACTCACAGGGGCCCTGGGGGAGGGGGCCTCAGGGGAAGGGGGAAGGGGGTGGGAGCCCTTGTAGGGGGCCCAGGGGAGGGGGCCGGAGTGCTGGAAGGCACCTGCCCATCTGCATCCCCCGCCAGAGCCCCACAGGGGCTGAGGCCGGATGGAGGGGCAGCACCTGGGGCCAGGCAGGAGCCCCCCGACCACAGGCCTCTGCCCAGGGCCACCAGGGGTCAGGCCACGGTGCCGCCTGCAGCCACCGTACGGTTCCTGGGAGGAGACTGTACCTGAAGACCTGGGCAGTGCGGAAGGTCCACCGGGGTGTCAGGTCCTGGCCGTCAAGCAGCACACAGGCCTCCGAAGTCACGAGGAGGAGGTCCTCGCCTGCCTTCCCTGGCACGTGCGTCAGGTGGCGGAGAGCTCCCGGGCTGCGGGGACGGGAGCGGACAGCGGTATGGCAGGCAGGCTCGCCCCGTGCTCTCCCTGCCGGCTCCCCATGGCTGCTCTCCCCCCCCACCCCGCTGCCCGTGGAGATGAGGTGCACCCAGCGCCCAGGGATGGCCCCCGCACCTTCCACACAGACCAACCTGCGCCCAAGCGGCCCATGGGGGGTGGTGTTGAGCATGCGCTCCCACAGCAGGTCTCTGCGCAGGGGGCTCGCTCCCCCGGTCGCCGCCTCATGCAGGCCCTTCACAGAGCAGCCGCACAGGGAGCTTGCTGTCCGAAACGCAGGGGACTCAGGACAAGGCTGCCAGGCCTGCTTCCGGGACTCCGGGTGCCCCCCACCCACCTCCCCTGCGGAGCCTGCGGGCCACCCCTGTCCCTCCGGCACAAGCACCCTCCCTGGGCTCCCAGGCTTCCCCCACTCTGCGCCCTTGGGCATGTGGCTTCCACGCGAGGGACGGTCCTGCAGGCAGAGGCCCAACGTACGGCAAGGGAAGAGGATGTAGTGAGCGCCTGCCCTGGTGACGTGCAGGAGGGAGCCAGCGGTCCCGCCCACGCCAAGGCTGCCGCGGTGGCCGATCTGGCGTCCAGTGCTGCCGGAGTAGAGGTAACTGCTGACCTGCAACATGCACGATGGTGCAGAACATCGCAGTTTGAGAAAAGGCCCTGAGTCAGGTGTGTGGTTTCAGGCACCTGCCCACCTGGGGACCTGGACAACCCCGCTGCCGCGACACACACAGCCAAGCGCACGGTCTACTGTCCTTGGGGGCCCACAGCCGCCACCCGCGTGCTGGTCAGAGGTGCCAGGAGCACAGGGCCCTGGGCAAGTCCCTGACACGTGGTCAGACCTGAGTGCTGCCCAAGAAGCAGAAGCGGACCAGGGGCCGGGGAGTGGGCCACAGCGACCTGGGGGAGTGTACCTCCTTGTCCTCCTGGGCGAGAAGCAGCAGGTCTGGGGCCCCGTCGGCATCGACATCGGGCAGTTGGAGTAACGAGCTCAGGTCGGAGGTGTTCCTGTCAAAGCCAGGGGGCTGGCTCCACAGGGTCTCCCCTGAAACCAAGGACAACGTCACCAAGTACTGCCCCCACACCCCCTTGTGCTGCGGGCTGGTGGTGCGCAGCGCCCAAAGATGGAATGCCTGCCAGCAGGAAGCCAGCCGACGTGCGGTGCGTGGCCAGTGGGCGGTCAGTCACTGATGCAGCAGAGCACTCAAGTGTTGCCTCTGCAACCAGAAAGCTCCCCCTTCCTGCTGGCCTCTCATGTCCACCCCACCCCCCCGTGGCGCTAGGACATCACAGGGCCAACGCTGACCCTCCCACCGGGATGGGCGCCACCTGACCTTGACACTTCCCAGGACCCTGGGCCCCCAGGAAGGCCCTGGCAGAGTCCTGCTCACAGAAGGCACACGAGGACGCTGTGCGCTTATGGCCGGACCCACAGACAGCGCCAGCATGACAGCCTTCCTACCCGGATGCTATCTTGTCCACACCCTCTTTCATACTAATTCCTCTCTTCTTAAAATATTTCCAGGGATCCCTGGGTGGCGCAGGGGTTTGGCGCCTGCCTTTGGCCCAGGGCGTGATCCTGGAGACCCGGGATGGAATCCCACATCGGGCTCCCAGTGCATGGAGCCTGTTTCTCCCTCTGCCTGTGTCTCTGCCTCTCTCTCTCTCTCTCTCTCTCTCTCTCTGTGACTATTATAAATAAATTAAAAAAAAAATTAAAAAATAAAAAATAAAAAAAAAATAAAATATTTCCAGCCTGCTCTTTTTTCCTTCTATTTCTTTAAAACCACCACTGGTGGGGGAAATGCTCTTGCCTGGCCCCCCTGGCGTCCTGAAGCCCAGGCCTCACCCCGGCTGGTGACCCTGAGGCCCAGGGTCCAGTGCCCGTGCACACCGAGCCCTGACAGACCCAGATGGTCCCCGAGGGCTCGAGCAGACACCAGCCCCACGAGCACGGCCGGAGTGGGAGGTGACAAGGCAGGCCGGCAGCGTGCATGACTGCTCAGAGGCAGCCTCCCCATGGGGCTCCTTCCCCATCGTGCCCACAGGTCCCCAGGAGGAGGGCTGAACCACCTCAGAGCTGCCAGGTGTGGAACACCTGTGTGGAGCCGCCCACCTGTGAACAAGTCCACAGCAACGAAGGAGCTGGGTCTGCCCACGAGGATGCAGGCGGAGGACATCCTGCTGCCCTGCGTCTGTGGGACGGAGCACCGCACGAGGGCGCCATCCTGGGCCGCAGGCCTCTCCCAGAGCACGCTGCCACTGGCCCCCGACACGGCAGCCACAAAGGTGCAGGGAGAGGAAAAGCCTGTAGGAGACACCAGCTCGGTGGGGGACTCAGCCCTGGTTTGCGCCGCCCCCCCGCCCCCCCCCGCCAGCTCGTGGGGTCAGGGGTGTGCGGGGGGCCAGAGGGGGCCCAGTCCTCCCGGGAAGCAAGGGCTGTGTGCTGGTTCCCAGAAATCCACCAGCTGGTTCCCCAGAAGAGGCAGAGGGTGCAGATCCCGCCGCCTACCGCAAGTTCCTCCTTTTACAGATAAAAGCCAATCACCTTCGTCGGTGCAGGATAGGTTGAAGTTGTTGCTGCCGTTGGCATTTTTATAAAGAAAGAGAACATCCTGGATCCTGTCCCTGTTGATGTCTTCTGTAGCCAGGAAGTCATAGGTGACTGAAAAAGGAAATCACAGGCCACTCCTCAGGCCACGGCTGTGTCTGACCCCATCCGCCTGTGCGCTTCCCCAGGTGGGCACGCGTTAGCGCCTCCAGCGCGAGGCCGCCCTAGGAGCAGCGGCGACCTCGGCACCTCGCCTCCCTCGTGGACACGACACATGAACGCTCAGGTGTCGGCCGCCCGGGAAGGAACAAGCAGGGCACCCGGCTGTACGCGTGCGGGCTCTGCACACCTTCTTGTCAGGAAGAGATCCCTCCCGACCTGCGCCCAGGGCCCAGAGGCCGCACTCTTGCACACGGAAGGCTCTCCTCCTTCCATCCAAGGACTCAAATGATAAACTACAAGGGTTAAAATCAAACACCAAAAGAATGAAGCTGGGCTGACCCCACATCCAAAACTGAATGAAGGGGCGCCTGGGTGGGTAGTCGGTCAAGCATCCGACTCTTGATTTCTGCGCAAGTCATGATCTCAGGGTCCTGAGATGGAGCCTCGCGTGGGGCTCTGTGCTCAGCACGGAATCTGCTTGCCCCTCTCCCTCTGCTCTCTCTCTCTCTCTCTCTCTCTCAAATAAGTAAAATCTTTAAAAAAATAAAACAAAAATAAAGAATTCAAAATTGGTCAGAGGCCTAAGCTTAAGAGCCTCCTAGAAGAAACATAGAGAAAAATCTTCACGACATTGGATTTGGTAATGATTTCTTGGATGTGACACCAAAGGCAAGGCAACCAAAGAAAAAACAGACAAAGTGGAGTCCATCAAAATGTAAAGCTTTTGTGCGTCAAAGGACACTGTTGTGAGTGAAGAGACAACCCACAGAGTGGGAGGAAATACTTGCAAATCTAGCATCTGACAAGGGACCCAAGTCAAAAATGGGCAAAGGACTGAGAGGCCTTTCTTGCACGAATATAGATAAATAGTCCTGGCACGTGAGAAGATGCTCAGCATCACCAGCAATTAAGGAAATGCAAATCGGAGCAGTAACGAGACACTACCTCATACTCTTTTACTCAAAATAACTGGGAGAAGGAACTCCATTCCCATACAGCCAGTTCGCTGCGTCATTCATGGCAGCCAAAAAGTGGAAAGAAGCCAAACATCTGTGGACAGAGGAATGGATGAGCAGTGCAGTCCACACCCAACACACATTATTCCCCCATAAAAAGGAAGGAGAACCCGATGCCTGCTCCAGCGCGGGTGAGCTCTGAGGCCAATACGCCCGGTGCAGTCAGCAGGCGCAAGAGGGCAGATGTTACGTGATTCCACTTCTATAGAGGTCCTTGCAATAGGCAGACTTGCAGGTACACAGGCCAAGAGGCTCTGGAGGAGGGAGGAGGAGGGAGAGGAGTCTGTGTTTGCCGGGCGCGGTGCTGTTGAGATGATGAACAGACCGCATGGATGGCTGCACAGCACCACGAGTGCAGTGATGCCAACCGATGATGCTCTTTACATGTATGGGATGTATATTTCACCACAATTTAAAAATAGAAATCAAACACCAGACTCCAGGCTTGGACGGTGCCAGTCTAGCCCTCCACAGCTGGGCACCAGACTGAGGTCAGGACCAAAGGCAGCAGCTTCCCTGGCAGAGGGGAATGGCGGGATTCACAGCCAGGGGCCCAGGGGTACTGTGAGCTCCCAAGCCAACGGGGGAGGCCAGCTCTGGAGCCAGCCACAGGCTGGGATACAGGGCAGAGCAGACAACAGGTAGGGGGACTAGTCAAAAAGTGAACAGAGAGATCTGGAAAAACGAGAGGGTGACAGCTCTTCCTTGAAAGCCCCCACATATCCCAGCAGCCCAAGGTGGCAGGAACCATCAGGTAAGAGGCCATAGAGACAAGGCCCCAGCTACGTACACACCTATGAGAACAGAGTCACCCTAACAGTGAACCAGGCGAGGACACCACAAAAAGAGAAAGCGAAGTTCAGCGTCCCTCACTGATACAGACACCAGTGCTCAACACAAAGCAGCAAAATGAATCCAGCAACCAAGGAAAAGGGCTATACGCCATGATCTAGTGGGGTCTTCCTCGAGAATTCAAGGCTGATTTAACATCTGAAAATCAATATAAATTCCATATTAATAGGAATAAAGGGCAAAAACCACCCAGTTGTCTCACAACCATAAAAAAGCATCTGACAATATCCAACACCCTTTCATGATAAAAACAAACTGTTAAAGGGTGTCTACGAAAAAACCTACAGCTATCATCATACTTAATGCTGAAAGAGGCAGTTTCCTTCCTAAGCTCAAGGAGATCTTTGTTCTTACCTGTCCAACGTCACCTGTTCTGTTGGCTGGAGGTTTTAGCCAGTAAACTCCAGCAAGAAGAAGAAAGAAAAAGGAGTCAGATTGGAAAGGAAGAAGCAGGGCAGCCCGGGTGGCTCAGTGGTTTAGCGCCGCCTTCAGCCCAGGGCATGATCCTGGAGTCCTGGGATCGGGTCCTGCGTTAGGCTCCCTCCATGGAGCCTGCTTCTACCTCTGCCTGTGTCTCTGCCTCTCTCTCTCTCTCTCATGTCTCTCATGAATAAATAAAATCTTAAAAAAAAAACAACCTGTCTGCTTTGCAATATTACATGCTTATGTAGGAAACTGCAGAGAATATACACACACACCTCCTAGTCTAATTAATGAGGTCAACAAGGTCACAAGATAAAAGATCAATGTAGTATCAGTAGTATTTCTGGGGCACCTGGGTGGCTCAGTAGGTTGAGTGTCCAACTCTTGGTTTCAGCTCAGGTCAGGGTCTCGGAGTCATGAGATGGAGCCCCCCCATCAGGCTGCACTGAGGCCTCTGTACTCTGGGGAAGTCGGCTGGGGGTTCTTTCTCGCCTCTCCCTCTCCCCCTCCCTGCTGCCCCTCCAGGTGCTCGAGCTCTCTCCAAAGAAAAGAACAGAAAAGAACCTTACAAAGATGCAAAGATAAGCCACTGGCTGCAAATATTTGCAAATCATATATTTCTTAAAAGACTTGTATCTGCAATACATAAAGAACTTTTATAATTCCATAATTAAAAAATCATATTTTTGGAGGCTCAGTCATTCAAGTGTCCAACTTGTGATCTTGGCTCAAGTTTCAATCTCAGGGTTGTGAATTTAAACCCCACACTGGGCTCCGTGCTTAAAACAATAAATAACATAAAATATATGATTTTATTTTTTTTAAGATTTAAAAAAAATTTTTTTAAAGATTTTATTGAGAGCGAGAAAGATCATGAGCAGGGGCCATAGACAGAGGAAGAAGCAGATGCCCCGCTGAGCAGGGAGCCCGATGCGGGACTCGATCCCGGTACCCTGAGATCACAACCTGAGACGAAGGCAGACTGTCACCAAATGAGGCACCTAGTTGCCCCTCATATTTTTCAAATGAGCAAGAATTTGAAGAGACATTTACCAAAGAAGATTTGAGAATGGCCAGTACCCCATGAAGAGATGCCCATCAGCATCCTGAGTCATTAGAGAAATTCAAAGTCAAACCACAACGTGATGGCTCTCTATGGTCTGGGATGCGGAGAACGCAGAATCGCCGGGGTCGGGGGGAGCCGGGAACGGTGCCGCCTGACGGAGGCAGCTGGGCTGTGACTCAGAAAGCTACAAATCAACTTACCACGAGTTTCAACATCTTCACTCCTAGCAATCTACCTGAGACCGAAAAACATGCATCCATGCAAAGACCAGTGTATAGTGTTCCTCGCGGTATCAGTCATAAAGGTAAGACACTGAGCCACCCAGATGTGCACCAACAGGTGAACCTGTCGTGAGGTGTCATGTGCACAGGAAGCCTGTTCAGCCCCAGAGAGAAGCGGGGGACACGCTGTAACCGACAGATGGGCCTCAGTGAGAGAAGCTGGACCAGGACACAGGTCACGTGATCCTGTTCACGGGCCAAGTCCACAGAAGGCAAGACTGAAGGCAGGAGGCAACTGGTGGCAGCCTGGGCTGGGGGACGGGGCTGCTGGAATCTTTGGAAACGGGACTGTGCTGACAGTTACACAGCTGCTCCATGAATAGACTAAAAGTCATGGAGGCGCATACGTAAAACAAGTGACTGATCTGTCGTACAGATTATGCTTCAATAAAAGCTGCAGAAAACCAACATACTTTATTCCTCCCTCTCAAAATTAAGCTTCAGACTCTGAGGCCTAACTGAGAAAGTCCCTTGGCTGCAGGAGACACCCAGCAGCGTGGCACGACAGGCCCAGGCCGCGGCATTTACACCCGCCACTGCTCCCACTCGCGACCAAGCCAGGAGTCCAGAGAAAGGCTGACTCGGGGCTTTTCACGAAGGCTGGTTCTGCGGGAGACACGGGGCGCGTCGCAGTCAGCGCTGCCGGCCGCAGTTGGTGGAGCCCGTCACAAACCTGGCCCCGAGATCTGCGGTTTCTTTAAATTCCAAAACGTGGTCAAACGGGCGCCTCCCTTGGTGCACACAGCCCGGGGCCTGCCGGTGCCCCCCGCACCCCACCCCAGGACCGGGCCCCGGGGCACACCTGCCGCGCTGTAGTCTATCCGCCACATCCCCTGCGACACGGGCCGTTCCGGGCACGGGATGATGAACGAAACCACGAACACTACGAACAGGCAGACAAACAGTGAAAGAAAAAACACAACGGTGCGGCACCGGGAGAGGCGGGGCTGCCGGGGCGAGCTTTTCAGCTTCTCGTCTGCGTGGCCCGGGTTTCCCGGGGTCTCGGGCAGCCTCTTGTCTTCGTTCCTCAGGGGGTGGATTTCGGCTTCTAGGTCCTTGCTGTCCATCGTCACATGCACATCCCAGAGCTCCGCTCCTGGTCGCTGCGTCAATAGAACAGGGACAGTCACACAGCTGCCGCCCCCCAGGCCTCCCGGGGCCCTGCCCTGTGCGGCCTCCCCGCGTGGGTGCGGCCGTCACTGGACCATCAGCCCGAGAAGCAAAAGCTAAATGTTGATGGTGTCGCGGATGCCACCCACGACGGTCTAACTGGCAGACTGGTTGTGCAGAGCCAGCGGGTGGGGATATTTTCATCCCGAACCCCCCCACACCCCACCCCCGGCGTCGCCTCTGGTGCTGGGGCGGCGGCAGGTCATACACCCACCGCAAGGCGTTAACTAAGCCCCGTGGGCCCACAGACCGCACCATGGCCAGCACCCCCACGGGGCCGCCCCGGAGGGCTGAGCCCCGAGGAGAGCAGGCGACAGCGAAGGTGGCTCTGCTCGCCAGCCAGCCTGCGCTCACTGTGCTAAATGGGCAAACGACTTGACATGACCACGCCCCGTTTCCTTGTTTATTTATTTATTTTTGTTTATTTATTTTTAAGATTGTATTTATTTATTCATGAGAGACACAGAGAGAGAGGGAGAGACACAGGCAGAGGGAGAAGCAGGCTTCCTGCGGGGAGCCCAACTCGGGACTTGATCCCAGGCCCGGGGGTCATGACCTGAACCAAAGGCAGCCTTTAACCACTGAGCCCCCCTCCCCTCCCCCGGCGTCCCACCCCATGTCCTTACTTGTAAAAGGAATCCAGCATCTGTTTTGAGGGCTGCTGGAAGGATGTAGGTCGCAGATTCATATAAAGCACTCCTCACAGCGCCTGACATTAAGCACTCAAACGCTAGCTGACTGTTACTAATAATGACGCACGACGTGCTGGATGTCCACGGAGGAGGCAGTGGACAGCAGGCGACGGGTTCGGGGGCCCTGCCTGTGGCTGGGTGGACATCGGTGACCGTGCGGGGCCCGCCTGCAGGCACCCTGGGAAATGGGGCAGGGACGCTTCTGGGGACGGCCAGGCCGCAGCACAGAGTGTGCATGGGGCCCTGCAGCTGGAAACCAGCATCCATCCCTGGGTTCCTTACACACGAGAAAGGCCGGTTTGTCTGCCTGGTGTGAGGCAAGGTATCTGCTGTTCGGGTCTTTTTTAAACCGCCAAACCAGTGTCCTAACAAATGCAGTGTCGAGAGAACAAAAGGGCCTATGGGTCTGAGTTGTCAGCCTTGTGGACCCAAGAAGGTGGACGGTACAGGCCTCAAAGGGAGGATGAGACCAGCGGCAGGTGACCGATGGAGGCTGGTAGCTCAGAGTGGCCCCCCAAGGACAGCTTATGGAAGATGGGAGGAGACCAGAGACGGCTGGTTTTTCGGATAAACTTTTTACTTTCTGACTTTAACTGGTTTTCTCTATATAATTAAAACAATTCATTTAAACACCTGTGTGTAGCCACCTGGGTGGTCCAACTCTTGGTTTTGGCTCAGGTCATGCTCTCAAGGTCGGGGGATCGAGCCCAGCGTCGGGAGCCCCTCTCGGCCCCACCCCACAACCTGTGTACATCCCCATAAGGTTAGCTTTAAACACAAAAAAGTGAAAGATGACGAGTGCTGTTGAGCGTGTGGAGCAGGTGGGCCCCTGTGTGCTGCTGGTGGGAATGTAACCCGGTGCCAGCTGCTGGGGAAACCACCTGACAGATCCTCAAAGTTTAAACAGAGGTACCGGTGATCCAGCGATTCCACTTCTTGGGGTACACCCAAGAGAGCCGGAAATGGACTCACACAAAAACTTACAAAGGTTCAAGGCTTCGTTCTCTGTAACAACCCAGATCATCCCTCACCAGACGGATAAACACAACACAGCAAATCCACACAATGGAATAGTACTTGCCATAAAAGGAATGGAGCGTGACACCTACTGCAGGGTTGGAAGCCTCTCTGTCCCGCGAGATGCCCGGACAGAGAGAGGGCCCGGGCTAGGGCATGGGCTAGGGCTCCATGTACGTGAAATGTCCGGGACAGGCAAATCCACAGCGGGAGAAAGTAGACAGGTGGCTCCGGGGCTGGGGGCACCGCGAGCCGCTACTAATGTGCAGGGTTCCTGGGTGATGAGAGTGGTGGCCATGACTACAAACACTGTGACTGCACTCACGTCACTAATGGTAGATTCTTTAAAAAATTTTTATTTATTTATGATAGTCACACAGAGAGAGAGAGATAGAGGGGCAGAGACACAGGCAGAGGGAGAAGCAGGCTCCATGCACCGGGAGTCCGATGTGGGATTCGATCCTGGGTCTCCAGGATCGCGCCCTGAGCCAAAGGCAGGCGCTAAACCGCTGCACCACCCAGGGATCCCCACTAATGGTAGATTTTACGTTAGGTGCATTTACCACGATTTAAAGAGAGACCCAAGCAAATCTGTGTGCATTCTCCTTCATGCTGAGACAGGAGGGCTAAGGTCTTGGAAGTCAGAAGAGGTGTGGCCGACTAAGGCAGTGAGCTGCACACAGGGGAATCAAACAATGACTCATGACCAGGGACCTCATTAAACCCAAGCACCTGACACGGGTGCAGAGGTGGGACGGGTTTCTGGAGGTGTAACCAGGGAGAGAGCCTGCAGTCAGGCTCAGTCCGCAGAGAAGCTGCTTATTCAGCAGATCTAGATGCTGTGCCCCAAGGAGAGGGCATCTGACGTATCTACCTTGGGAAAAGGAAAGAAATCACAATGCTGAAATTCTTAATCTTTAGGGGTGCCCGGTAGCTCAGTCCGTCGGGTTTCAGCTCAGGCCGTGGGATCAAGCCATGCATCAGGCTCTGTACTCAGCAGGGCCTCTGCTCTAGGTTCTCTCCCCCTCTCCCTCTGCCCCTCCTTGCACATGCACTCGCACTCTCTCAAATAATACTTAAAATCTTAAAAAAAGGGGGATCCCTGGGTGGTGCAGAGGTTTGGCGCCTGCCTTTGGCCCAGGGCGCGATCCTGGAGACCCGGGATCGAGTCCCACGTCAGGCTCCCGGTACATGGAGCCTGCTTCTCCCTCTGCCTATGTCTCTGCCTCTCTCTCTCTCTCTCTCTCTGTGTGACTATCATAAATAAAAATTAAAAAAAAAAAAAGAAAAAAATCTTAAAAAAAAAAGGCTCTGTCTTTAAAGAGCACACTGTCCACCGGGGCACAGTGGGAAGGCACCCTAAGACTCTCCATCCAAGAACGAGGGGCTCCCTTCAAAGGGACGCAAGTACCCACACCTACCTGGTGGAGGAGCAAGAGGGGATGTGCTCAGCATCAGCTCCTGGACTGGGACGGCCGCCGGCACACCTGGTGACTGGGTCTGGACGGGGAATCTGCTTTCATCAGCCCAGGCAGACCTAAGGGTGGTGAAGCCATTGGTGAAGTACGCTGGCTGAGGGACACGGGTCCTCAGCAGTGGCTTCACATCGGAGTCCCCTTCACGGCCCTGAGGCCACAGCCCGACCACATCTGGACTGGGACAAGCAGCCCGAATGATTCCAGGAACAGCCAAGTGAAGCAGCACAGCCGGCCGGGAAGCCTGCTTTCTGTGGCTCTGGCTACCCCCTCGTCCCAGTCTCCTGGGCCCTGGCGGAGACCCCGCCCCCACACAGAGCCTGCTGAGACCTCTGCAACCCTGTCACCAGAGGCTATTTTCTGGGTGTTCTTCTCCTTGGAGCTCTTGGCAAGTTTAGGCGAGTGAAGTCAGATGCAGATCCCAACCCATGAGGGCAGACCGCTCCTTTCCTGAGCAGTCTCTGAATCCCTAAGTGACGTGGGACCTGAAGGCTGAGCGCAGAGGACAGTGCATTACAAGTATTACTGATGTTGAGTTTCCAGGTCAGCAGTAAATACACGTGAGACATCTGAAAGGTGTACAGGTGGAAGTCTCCCTCCTGGGCCCAAGACGGATGCGTGTTACTGGTTTCTTATACGTCCCTCCAGAAATCATTCATTCATTCATTTATTCATTTAGAGAGAGGAGAGAGAGAGAGAGAGAATCTCAAGCAGACTTCCACTGAGTGTGGAGCTGGACACGGGGCTCAATCTCACACCCTGAGATGGTGACCTGAGGCGTAATCAAAAGTCAGATGCTTAACTGACTATACCACTCAGGCACTCCCCCACACAAATTATTTTTATGTAATAAAAGTGATTTTTGCGTGTTGGCTATATTTAGTTTTATATAGTACATTATTTTTAGGCCTTCATTTATTGGGTAGAAAACTTAGAAAGAAAAGCATTCCCGGTTACTGCGGGGGGCTGAATCCAGGTTTCTAGAGCTGGCCCCGCCACTGGGGCTGTTCCTCCTGGGGCCTCACAGGGTAAACAACCCCCACTGAGCCCTGCACCAGGCAGGGGGCAGAGCAGCTCCCCCAAGTGCTAACACCTGAAAATAAGCACAACAGGCCCCTCCCCCAGAAGACCAGCCAGACGGACAAGTTCCAGGGGAAGATACTTCCCCGTGGTTCTTTTTTTCTTTTTTTTCTTTTCTTTTTTTTTGTTGTTGTTTTGTTTTGTTTTGTTTTGCTTTTTGATTTGTTTCCTTCCCCCACCCCTTTTTTTCCTTTCTTTCTTTTTCTTTCTCTTTTTTTTCTTCCTTTTTTTTCTCTTTCTCTTTTCTTTCCTTCTTTCTCTCCTCTTTTTCTCCTTTTCCCAATACAACTTGCTTTTGGCCACTCTGCACTGAGCAAAATGACTAGAAGGAAAACCTCACCTCAAAAGAAAGAATCAGAAACAGTCCTCTCTCCCACACAGTTACAAAATCTGGATTACAATTCAATGTCAGAAAGCCAATTCAGAAGCACTATTATACAGCTACTGGTGGCTCTAGAAAAAAGCATAAAGGACTCAAGAGACATCATGACTGCAGAATTTAGAGCTAATCAGGCAGAAATTAAAAATCAATTGAATGAGATGCAATCCAAACTAGAAGTCCTAACGACGAGGGGTAACGAGGTGGAAGAATGAGTGAGTGACATAGAAGACAAGTTGATAGCAAAGAGGGAAACTGAGGAAAAAAGAGACAAACAATTAAAAGACCATGAGGATAGATTAAGGGAAATAAACGACAAACTGAGGAAGAAAAACCTACGTTTAATTGGTGTTCCCGAGGGCGCCGAAAGGGCCAGAGGGCCAGAATATGTATTTGAACAAATTCTAGCTGAAAACTTTCCTAATCTGGGAAGGGAAACAGGCATTCAGATCCAGGAAATAGAGAGATCCCCCCCTAAAATCAATAAAAACCGTTCAACACCTCGACATTTAATAGTGAAGCTTGCAAATTCCAAAGATAAAGAGAAGATCCTTAAAGCAGCAAGAGACAAGAAATCCCTGACTTTTATGGGGAGGAGTATTAGGGTAACAGCAGACCTCTCCACAGAGACCTGGCAGGCCAGAAAGGGCTGGCAGGATATATTCAGGGTCCTAAAGGAGAAGAACATGCAACCAAGAATACTTTATCCAGCAAGGCTCTCATTCAGAATGGAAGGAGAGATAAAGAGCTTCCAAGACAGGCAGGAACTGAAAGATTATGTGACCTCCAAACCAGCTCTGCAAGAAATTTTAAGGGGGACTCTTAAAATTCCCCTTTAAGAAGAAGTTCAGTGGAACAATCCACAAAAACAAGGACTGAATAGATATCATGATGACACTAAACTCATATCTGTCAATAGTAACTCTGAATGTGAATGGGCTTAATGACCCCATCAAAAGGCGCAGGGTGTCAGACTGGATAAAAAAGCAGGACCCATCTATTTGCTGTCTACAAGAGACTCATTTTAGACAGAAGGACACCTACAGCCTGAAAATAAAAGGTTGGAGAACCATTTACCATTCGAATGGTCCTCAAAAGAAAGCAGGGGTAGCCATCCTTATATCAGATAAACTAAAATTTACCCCAAAGACTGTAGTGAGAGATGAAGAGGGACACTATATCATACTTAAAGGATCTATCCAACAAGAGGACTTAACAATCCTCAATATATATGCCCCCAACGTGGGAGCTGCCAAATATATAAATCAATTATTAACCAAAGTGAAGAAATACTTAGATAATAATACACTTATACTTGGTGACTTCAATCTAGCTCTTTCTATACTCAATAGGTCTTCTAAGCACAACATCTCCAAAGAAACGAGAGCTTTAAATGATACACTGGACCAGATGGATTTCACAGATATCTACAGAACTTTACATCCAAACTCAACTGAATACACATTCTTCTCAAGTGCACATGGAACTTTCTCCAGAATGGACCACATACTGGGTCACAAATCGGGTCTGAACCGATACCAAAAGATTGGGATCGTCCCCTGCATAATCTCAGACCATAGTGCCTTGAAATTAGAACTAAATCACAACAAGAAGTTTGGAAGGACCTCAAACACGTGGAGGTTAAGGACCATCCTGCTAAAAGATGAAAGGGTCAACCAGGAAATTAAGGAAGAATTAAAAAGATTCATGGAAACTAATGAGAATGAAGATACAACCGTTCAAAATCTTTGGGATGCAGCAAAAGCAGTCCTAAGGGGGAAATACATCGCAATACAAGCATCCATTCAAAAAGTGGAAAGAACTCAAATACAAAAGCTAACCTTACACATAAAGGAGCTAGAGAAAAAACAGCAAATAGATCCTACACCCAAGAGAAGAAGGGAGTTAATAAAGATTCGAGCAGAACTCAACGAAATCGAGACCAGAAGAACTGTGGAACAGATCAACAAAACCAGGAGTTGGTTCTTTGAAAGAATTAATAAGATAGATAAACCATTAGCCAGCCTTATTAAAAAGAAGAGAGAGAAGACTCAAATTAATAAAATCATGAATGAGAAAGGAGAGATCACTACCAACGCCAAGGAAATACAAACGCTTTTAAAAACATATTATGAACAGCTATACGCCAATAAATTAGGCAATCTAGAAGAAATGGACGCATTCCTGGAAAGCCACAAACTACCAAAACTGGAACAGGAAGAAATAGAAAACCTGAACAGGCCAATAACCAGGGAGGAAATTGAAGCAGTCATCAAAAACCTCCCAAGACACAAGAGTCCAGGGCCAGATGGCTTCCCAGGGGAATTCTATCAAACGTTTAAAGAAGAAACCATACCTATTCTCCTAAAGCTGTTTGGAAAGATAGAAAGAGATGGAGTACTTCCAAATTCGTTCTATGAGGCCAGCATCACCTTAATTCCAAAACCAGACAAAGACCCCACCAAAAAGGAGAATTACAGACCAATATCCCTGATGAACATGGATGCAAAAATTCTCAACAAGATACTGGCAAATAGGATCCAACAATACATTAAGATAATTATTCACCATGACCAAGTAGGATTTATCCCCGGGACACAAGGCTGGTTCAACACCCGTAAAACAATCAATGTGATTCATCATATCAGCAAGAGAAAAACCAAGAACCATATGATCCTCTCATTAGATGCAGAGAAAGCATTTGACAAAATACAGCATCCATTTCTGATCAAAACTCTTCAGAGTGTAGGGATAGAGGGAACATTCCTCAACATCTTAAAAGCCATCTACGAAAAGCCCACAGCAAATATCATTCTCAATGGGGAAGCACTGGGAGCCTTTCCCCTAAGATCAGGAACAAGACAGGGATGTCCACTCTCACCACTGCTATACAACATAGTACTGGAAGTCCTAGCCTCAGCAATCAGACAACAAAAAGACATTAAAGGCATTCAAATTGGCAAAGAAGAAGTCAGACTCCCCCTCTTCGCCGATGACATGATACTCTACGTAGAAAACCCAAAAGCCTCCACCCCAAGATTGCTAGAACTCATACAGCAATTCGGTAGCGTGGCAGGATACAAAATCAATGCCCAGAAATCAGTGGCATTTCTATACACTAACAATGAGACTGAAGAAAGAGAAATTAAGGAGTCAATCCCATTTACAATTGCACCCAAAAGCATAAGATACCTAGGAATAAACCTAACCAAAGATGTAAAGGATCTATACCCTCAAAACTATAGAACACTTCTGAAAGAAATTGAGGAAGACACAAAGAGATGGAAAAATATTCCATGCTCATGGATTGGCAGAATTAATATTGTGAAAATGTCAATGTTACCCAGGGCAATATACACGTTTAATGCAATCCCTATCAAAATACCATGGACTTTCTTCAGAGAGTTAGAACAAATTATTTTAAGATTTGTGTGGAATCAGAAAAGACCCCGAATAGCCAGGGGAATTTTAGAAAAGAAAACCATATCTGGGGGCATCACAGTGCCAGATTTCAGGTTGTACTACAAAGCTGTGGTCATCAAGACAGTCTGGTACTGGCACAAAAACAGACACATAGATCAATGGAACAGAATAGAGAACCCAGAAGTGGACCCTGAACTTTATGGGCAACTAATATTCGATAAAGGAGGAAAGACTATCCATTGGAAGAAAGACAGTCTCTTCAATAAATGGTGCTGGGAAAATTGGACATCCACATGCAGAAGAATGAAACTAGACCACTCTCTTTCACCACACAAAGATAAACTCAAAATGGATGAAAGATCTAAATGTGAGACAAGATTCCATCAAAAATCCTAGAGGAGAACACAGGCAACACCCTTTTTGAACTCGGCCACAGTAACTTCTTGCAAGATACATCCACGAAGGCAAAAGAAACAAAAGCAAAAATGAACTATTGGGACTTCATCAAGATAAGAAGCTTTTGCACAGCAAAGGATACAGTCAACAAAACTAAAAGACAACCTACAGAATGGGAGAAGATATTTGCAAATGACATAGCAGATAAAGGGCTAGTTTCCAAGATCTGTAAAGAACTTATTAAACTCAACACCAAAGAAACAAACAATCCAATCATGGGCAAAAGACATGAAGAGAAATCTCACAGAGGAAGACATAGACATGGCCAACATGCATATGAGAAAATGCTCTGCATCACTTGCCATCAGGGAAATATAAATCAAAACCACAATGAGATACCACCTCACACCAGTGAGAATGGGGCAAATTGACAAGGCAGGAAACAACAAATGTTGGAGAGGATGCGGAGAAAAGGGAACCCTCTTACACTGTTGGTGGGAATGTGAACTGGTGCAGCCATTCTGGAAAACTGTGTGGAGGTTCCTCAAAGAGTTAAAAATAGACCTGCCCTACGACCCAGCAATTGCACTGTTGGGGATTTACCCCAAAGATACAAATGCAATGAAACGCCGGGACACCTGCACCCCGATGTTTATAGCCGCAATGGCCACAATAGCCAAACTGTGGAAGGAGCCTCGGTGTCCATCGAAAGATGAGTGGATAAAGAAGATGTGGTTTATGTATACAATGGAATATTACTCAGCTATTAGAAATGACAAATACCCACCATTTGCTTCAACGTGGATGGAACTGGAGGGTATTATGCTGAGTGAAGTAAGTCAGTCGGAGAAGGACAAACATTATATGTTCTCATTCATGTGGGTAATATAAATAATAGTGAAAGGGAATATAAGGGAAGGGAGAAGAAAAAAAAAAAAGAAAAGCATTCCCAACTAATATTCTCTTTAGAGTTATATGAGTCAAACTACAAATAAAATACTAAGGTACGATTGAGGTGGGATCACTGATAATCTTAAACTAGTTTCTCACAAATTCGTTTTGATTTCAGGTCAGTTTATGACCTTCTACAAATGTCTTAATGGCTGGATCACAGTTTTTTTTTTTTTTTTTTTTTTTTTTTTAAGATTTTATTTATTTATTAATGAGAGACCCAGAGAGAGAGAGAGAGGCAGAGACGCAGGCAGAGGGAGAAGCAGGCTCCCTGCAGGAAGCCTGACATGGGACTCCATCTAGGGACCCCAGGGTCACGCCCTGGGCTGAAGGGAGAAACCTAATCGCTGAGCCCCCCAGGCGTCCCTATTTTCTCTATTTTTAAAGTAATCTCTGTGCCCAACGTGGGGCTCAAATGCAGGACCCCGAGACCAAGAATGGCATGCTTCACCCACTGAGCTAGGCAGGAGCCCCAGGCCATTTTCACTTTTCAAACACAGGATAGGGTAGCCCCGGTGGCGCAGCAGTTTAGCGCAGCCTGCAGCTCAGGGTGTGATCCTGGAGACCCTGGATCGAGTCCCATATTGGGCTCCCTGCATCATGGGGCCTGCTTCTCCCTCTGCCTGTGTCTCTGTCTGTCTCTCTCATGAATAAATAAATAAAATATTAACAAACAAACACAGGACATCTTTTCGTTTTAGGGGAGGTAGGTGGGAGTAGAGGCAGAGGGACAGGGAGACAAATCTCAAGCAGGCTCCACACTCAGCGGGGAGCCCAATGCAGGGCGCAGGGCCACACCATGAGATCATGACCTGAGCCAAAACCGAGAGTTGGATGCTTAACGGACAGATCCCCTCCAGGGCCCCAACACACGGCACCTTTAAGCAAGTGCATGGAAAGGTCTATTACTGGCAGAACTGGTTCAATGACCACTTGTGATCGATTACAAGACATTTGATGGAGATACGCACTGTGAATAGCGTGTGTTGTGAGTCACAAAATCACAGAACATTCCGTCAAACTCTGGAACCTGTATATACTTTGGGGCCATAGGAGCTGATAGTTTTATTTATAATCTTGTAAACTGCTATTTATGTATGAAACAAAGAGGAAAACATATGGGGAAGGGGTTGTGTTGACAGAGAGATTCTTTACTGTGTGACTGTTCTTCAATGTAAACATTTTTAGTACAAACTTAAGGGCATCAAGTAAAGTAATACAATCCCACGGAGTGTCCGCTGCCAAAGACAAAAATAAAACCAATCTCGTTTAAAAAAAGAGAAAGATTATTAGCACCCAAATTAAAGAACCCTGAATATGCATCCAAATGGTCTAAAATACGAAAAACTGTCGATTTTGAAGCTGGGTCTGGTAGGCAGTTCTACCTCCTTTGTGCCTTGCGGCTTTCGGCAGACGTGGTAACGAAGGCGGGATCTCCTCGTCCAGCTACGGGTTTCTCACTGGGAAGGTGAGGAGATGTCTGTGGAGAGCCCACTCCATGCCCCTGGCCACTGTCACCACATCCTGCGCGTCTACTTTCTCCAGACGCCGGGACACCAGACCCGGCTCGCTCGCCGCCTCCCTCCTGTGAAACGTACTGCCTCACGTCTGGAGCTGCCCAGGGCCCAGCGGGCCATGCATGACCTTCCGAGAGCCTGAGCTTCTGGAAGCAGCACAGGCTCTGCGTGAAGATCCCCAAAGCCTTCCGGTGAGGTCTGGTGAGCTGCCACTCTCAGGAACGGCCTCTGTCAGGGTGCTTGACGAAGCGCATCCCCCTCCCACTGGTGGTTTACAGGTGATTCAGGTGGCCTGGAAATGAATGCTTTTACTCAACAGTCACATATACATTTATGTTTTAAAGATTTATTTGAGAGAAAGAGAGAGAGAGACTGCAAGTAGGGGAGAGACACAGGGACAGAAAGAATCTCAAGCAGACTCCCTGCTGAGCGTGGAGCCCGACATGGTCGCACGACCCTGACATCACGACCTGAGCTGAAACCAAGGGTCAGAAGCTTAATGGACTGAGCCGTCCGGGCGTCCCTGCCACATCCATAGTTTTCACAGGTGACTTTTCACATATGGTTAAGTCCTTGTGGTCTTAGGTATCTGGTAACTGATCCACTTTCCTTTGCTGTTTATTTTGAGATTACGGGTATAGAGGAGGTTGCAAAGATTACCCTGACAGGGGATCCCTGGGTGGTGCAGCGGTTTGGCGCCTGCCTTTGGCCCAGGGCGCGATCCTGGAGACCTGGGATCGAATCCTACATCGGGCTCCCGATGCATGGAGCCTGCTTCTCCCTCTGCCTCTCTCTCTCTCTCTGTATGACTATCATAAATAAATAAAAATTAAAAAAAAAAAAAAAAAAAAAAGATTACCCTGACAGGTCTGGTCTTGCCCTCCAGCCAGTGTCCCCTGTTGTCACAGCACAACTACAGCATCAAAACCAGAAAACGGTTTTTCTAAATGGTGGGTGCCATTTTATCGTGTGCATGCACTTGTGCGTGTCAGCATACAGAACCATTCCAACACAAGTCTCTCTGGTGTGAGCTCTTTAGAGTCATACCCACCAAGGCCTCCCTGCCATCTCTAACCTCTGGCCATCACAGATCTGTTCTCCACTTCAAAAATTTTGTCATTTTGAGAATGTTATGTAAACAGTCACAGTGCCTGAACTTCAAAACTGGCTTTCTTCACTCATGATGCCCCTGAGGTCCACCTACGTTGTCCATTACTTTTTTTTTTTCCAAAGATTTTATTTATCCATGAGAGACACAGAAAGAGGCAGAGACACAGGTAGACGAAGAAGCTGGCTCCATGCAGGGAGTCGATGCAGGACTCGATCCCGGAACTCCAGGATCACGCCCTGGGCTGAAGGCAGGTGCCAAACCGCTGAGCCACCCAGGGATCCCCTGATCCTTTTTCCATTATACAGTGTTCCACTCTGTCCATGGTTATTTTATTTTTAAATTATTTATTTATGTGAGATAGAGGGAGAGGGTGCACATGCATGAGTTGGGGGAAGCTACAGAGAGAGAGAAAGAGAAGCAGGCTCCCCGCCCCCCTCCATCAGGGAACCCAATGCAGGGCAGGATCCCAGGACCCTGAGATCATGACCCAAGCCAAAGGCAGCCGCCCAGCCGACCAAGCCACCCAGGTGCCCCCAGGTCCCTAGTTATTTTCTTAGTTATTCCTCCTTTTTTTTTTCCCTAAGATTTTATCTATTTATTCATGAGAGACACAGAGAGAGAGCGAGAAAGGCAGAGACACAGGCAGAGGGAGGAGCAGGCTCCATGCAGGGAGCCTGATGCAGGACTGGATCCCGGGACTCTAGGATCAGGCCCTGGGCCGAAGGCAGGCGCCAAACCCACTGAGCCACTCAGGGATCCCGAGTTACTCCTCTTTTGATTAAAGTTTGCATGGTTTATCTTTTCCTATCCTTTCACTTTCAATCCACCTGTATCATTAAATATATACGAAATATTATTTATCCAAGTAATCCCTAAACACAACATGGGTCCTGAACTCATGACTCTCAGATCAAGAGTCATACGCTGTTCTGAGCAAACCAGGGCACCCCACAAACCATCATATTTGAAGTAGGTTTCTTTCAGACAGCATATGGGTCAACTTTTTTTCTATAAATACACTCTAACAATCTTTTATTTTCCTTTTTTTTAAGATTTATTTATTCATGATAGAGAGGCAGAGACACAGGAGGAGGGAGAAGTAGGCTCCATGCTGGGAGCCCGACAAGGACTCGATCCGGTGATCGTGCCCTGACAAAGGCAGGCGTTAAACCGCTGAGCCACCCAGGGATCCCCCAGACATTTTCTTTTAAGGAAATCATTGATATGTTAGGCCTTTAATCTGCCTTTTTGTTTTGTTGGTTCCCTGTCTTTTGTGTCTTGTTTTTCTCCTTCCTGACTTCCTATGGTTGCTTAACGTCATGTAGAATTCTAGTTGCTTTGGCGCTCGCGGTTTGCTTAGATTGAGTGGCTGCTCTGGGTATCACATTAGACACACTTAACTTATCACAATGACTGGCGTCAGCATTTTACTGACTCAGACAGAAGCAGGAAAACCTTACATCCCTGTGTCCTCCGACCTCCTCCTGGACAGCCCCTTCCTCCACAGACACTGAGAACCACAGGAGTGTAACACATCCTGCTTCAACCACCAAACATGACTCAGGAAAGTTTACTGGATTTACTCATAGTTTTGCTTTTTCTATTTTTTTCTTCCCAACACTCCAAGACCCCTTCTACCATTTCCTTTCTTTCAAGAATTTATTTGGGATCCCCAGGTGGCTCAGCAGTTTAGTGCCGCCTTCAGCCCAGGGCGTGATCCTGAGGTCCTGGGATTGAGTCCCACATCAGGCTCACCGCATGTTGCCTGCTTCTCCCTCTGCCTGCATCTCTGCCTCTCTCTCTGTGTCTCTCATGTATAAATAAAATCTTTTTTTAAAAATAAAATAAAGTGTATGTAACAGAAGAAATGAGGAGCACCCGGCTCAGTCGGTTGAGAGGCCGACTCTTGATTTTGGCTCAGGTCACGATCTCTAGGTCATGGGTTTGAGCCCCGCATCAGGCTCTGTGCTGGGTGTGGAGTCTCCTTGGGACTCTCTCTCCCCTTGTCTCCCGTCTCCCTGCTCACACGCACTCTCTCAAAATAAATAAATAAATCCTAAAAAAAAAGAAAGATTCTCTCTCCCTTTCCCTCTGCCCCTCCACCCCACTTGTGCTCTCTCTCCCCCTCTCAAATGAATAAATAGAAGTGAGTTGACTAAAGAAAAGTACTACATGAAATGACTCTATAGGTAAGCTGCAAGTATGGCAGAGGTCCTGAGAGTGGTTGGTGAGTGAAGTCTGGAGGAATGCAGATGGTGGAGCAGAGAAGCTGGAACCCTCCGCCGTTTACCTGTCCCAGCTGAGATTTGCTCTCCTGAAACCAGCCCCTGATCCAGATGCTGTGGAGTCTTCCAAGTGTCTAAAGAGCACCAGTGAAGAAGCCGTATCAGGTGATTTTCACGTGCTGCTCACAGGCCTGGACGGGCCCTTCAGTGGCCCCGAAGAGCCTAACCCTAATGCCTTCCTGTTGCTAAGTCTGCCTGGAACATCCTTCCCTTTCAGGTCGCATCCATCCCTTAAGGCCCACTGCAAATGCATCTTATTTAATGAAGGCTTTTCTGATTTTTCTAACCAAATGTGACCCAAAGGCCGTCAATGTTTCTGGCTATTTGTGGGGAGTGGGGACGTCAGTCACAATTTAGGAACACTGATTTCCCACATAATCTAAGTCACAAGGAAGGGCACAATCCAGGGGAGTGGCTGGGCCTGGAGGTCCACCCCCTGTCTGGGGCACCTTGGCCATATTACCTACCCAGTCTCTCTGTATGCAAAGTCCTTGCTTGCCCAAGAGATTTTACCAAACTAGGTAGAAAGGGATTTTGTTGGCAAGATATTAGACAGTATCCAGATTCATGGGAAGGCTAGAGCAACCACACTCAGGACACAGGTGGATGACTAGAAACGCTAGGTGGCCAAGATCACAGTGAGGCCATGGTCTGAGCCCCCCTCAGACAGGGCTCCCTGGCCCCTGCCTCACCTCCCACCACCCCTCCCAGGGCAGGCGGGGCCCCCCTTCAAATTGTGGGCTTTGCAAGAACCCTGTACTCTCAGGTGGAGTGTTCCAGGTGCAGCCAGTACCCCACACCTTCACCCGTGCTCCAGAGAAGTCTGGAGACAGCAGCCGACACATAGCACAGAGTCCTATAGAAAAAGACAGCCAGGGGACCCTTGGGTGGCTCAGCAGTTGAGCGTCTGTCTTCAGCCCAGGGCGTGATCCTGGAGTCCCAGGATCGAGTCCCACGTCGGGCTCCCCGCAGGAAGCCTGCTTCTCTCTCTCCCTGGGTCTCTCACGGATAAATAAATAAAATCTTTAAAAGAAAGAAAAAAGAAAAAGAGAGCCAACACTATCCTAAAGGAAGAACTTCTTTTAAATGTAGAGAAATAACATGAAAATGTTACATCCAGGTTTCCTAGTCCTGCAGGCTGACCACCTAGCTGCCCGAAGACATCATGTTACACTGTGAGCAACGCCAAAGGCCAGAGACCTCATCTTGGGCAAAGTCTGACCTCAGAGGGTTATTTTTATATTGGGGTCAATAATAAAAAAATTCTGAAAAATAAGATAAAACTCTGCCTTGTAACATCTTTGACAATTCAAAAGTCTTCGTATCGCAGGGGTGGCAGGAGGACCAGGCCACGCAGAGGAGACACAAGCAGCTACCATGACCACACGAAGAAATGTGCCCCTGGGGGAGGGCAAGACCCTCTTAGACGGAGGGTTCGGGTGCAGGGTGTCCCAGGACGCCGCAACCCTGGGGCCTGATGGCTAGAGGCTGGCAGGCAGCTCAGACCCCATCTCTGTGAAGAGCAAGTTGTCCCTGCATGTTTCTGTAGGAGTCACCGGCTCACTTCAATTACTTGTAACAATTTATTTTTCTGTTTTTAATCATTAATTGAGTTCCAAGACTTAGTCCCAGTGAAATTACAGATACTTTATAACATACAGATAAAGGATACTGTGATCCTTCCCCAGAGGTTTCCTGTCTTTGAGAGGAAACACACCGGAGTCCTATAACTTCATCTACCTCAAAACCAACTGAGGTGGGCAGATGGAGAGAGGTCAGCCCACGGCTGTGGGCCCCTCAGAAGCTCACAGCAGCTGCACCCAGGAGCTCTTCGGGGAGTGACGCTGCGCTGGGGCACTGGGGCTCTGGGGCGAGGCCAGGGCGCGGGGGGGCCCGCGCTGGCCCCTCTGTCCGACGGTCAGCTCCGCACCTGACCGAACCGCGGCTGCACAAATCCAGTTGCCGCACAGACGCACATGTGAGCAGCACAGCTGAGCACGTACAGGCCGGCGAGGCAGGAGCACGGGGCTGCGGCCCATCAAGTGCGCCAATGGCCGTTTCCTGCCTCCGATAAGACACTTGAAGGGCACGAGGACAGCTCCGCACAATTTTTGTGACATCTTAAGAGTCTATAATTAGTTCAAAATAAACAGTTAAAAAAAGAAAATGAAAAAAAGAAAGCTTCTGGCGGGAGGCCAGGTCAGAGCTTCTTCCAAGCGGAGAGGGAGAACCAGCCTCCCAGCGGGCAGCCCTGGGCGGCGCCGAGGAGACCTTAGTAGAAGCTCTTTTGTTCCGGAGGCAGGGAACTCTGTGTGCTTTGTTTTGTTTTTGGCAGAATGTCAACAACCACGGGGTTCTGTGGTAACTGGAAGGCATCTCAGAGAACAGCCAAACCCCCGACAGGCTACAATTCTCTTTTTCACAATAATGACCGGCCTCCTGAAAGCCGCCCTAGCAATCATTTCCCTTCCCACTGTGGAAAAGACAGACACTCGCAGTTCGTCAGCATAACTCGCTTGCAATCACAGCCCCGGACACCAGAGCACAAAGCAAATGCCAGAGTTCACTGGGGTCACGGAAGTCCAAGGGCTCCCTGACGCCTAGGCGCCTGATGGGCGTCTGCTCTGCTAAACAGCCTCTACGCCCTGCCCTGGAGGGCTTGCTTCAGAAAACGTGTGCCCTCCCAAGACACAGCTTTGACCAGAAACGCCCTCTGCGGGCCCAGGTAAGACTCCTGGAATGACAATCACCAGCCACCACGGAAACCCAGCTACAGCAGAGGCTTTCTGTTAAAACACAGGACCAAAAACAGGCCAACCACCAGAAGTTGCCTCCAACCTATGGTTAACCTATTATGACTTACGAGTGGATGCCCAGACCCAGAACTTTCACTTTCCCATGCTTACCTGGGATTCTCGGGGCTCTTTCTGGTGCAGAATGAGAAAACTTTCAAAGGAAAGAACACGAAGAATGTCTTTCCAGATGAAGTCTACCCCGACTGGACTCCCCACCTGGCTTTTTCAGTCTCGGCTTCATACGTACCCGAACACACCACAGGGTGTGTTCTTTACCCTTTTGTCTAAAACCACAACTTCTGTTAAGTTCCCCATAAAGAGGGAATAAGAGAAATTCAAAAGGTATTTTGCCTCTGATAACACAATGAAACCTCTAGAATCAAGAGCCTGGAACATCCCTGACACTGTGTGCATGTTTATGCATCAGTCCTCATCTGCCAGCGGAGGAAAGACCCACAGCCACAGGTCTGTGGCTTGAAATAGGCACACCCACCTAACAGAGGCTTCTGCAAGTCCCCCCAGGACATGATGTGCACCTGTGCCTTAGAGACATTAGATGTGAGAAGAGAGCCTAGTGGACTGGTACCATGTTTTTTTTTTTTTTTTATTTTTTTTTATTATTTATTTATGATAGTCACAGAGAGAGAGAGAGGCAGAGACACAGGCAGAGGGAGAAGCAGGCTCCATGCACCGGGAGGCCGACGTGGGATTCGATCCCGGGTCTCCAGGATCACGCCCTGGGCCAAAGGCAGGCGCCAAACCGCTACGCCACCCAGGGATCCCGACTGGTACCATGTTAACCCCAAGTCAGTTAAGTCCAAAAGGGGAACAGTCCATATCTATGAAATTAAATGAACACTTTCCAGCTACCAAAATGGAAGGAAGAGCTTTTCATCTAACATAAAAGCTGTTACGATATAAAAGGTGAAGAAAAGACAATACAGGAAAAGGGTCTTGATGTAAAGAGACACGCACCCAGTACCTGTTTGGATCCGCTCTGGCCTGGACCAGAAAATAAGCCAACACGATTTGGAGGCAGGCATTGACTGGGATTTTCTCCCATCAATTCTGAGTTGTTAATGGGAAAACTGAAAGTCCACTTTTTAACTTAATGTAAAATAAAGAGAAATGAGAAATGTTAACAGATAAGAAAGAAAATGTATGAAAAGATGTGACTCTTAAGGACAGGTGGAGCAACAGAGGCACACGGCCCATGCGCATGGCTTCCCTGCACAGGACTGACCTGCTCCAGGGAGCTGCAGGAACCAGACACCCAGGCACTCAGCTTCCCCGGGCGTGCCCGCCAAGGCCACCAAAGCTGCCACCTTTGCCACACTGGCCACACCTGTGGCGCCAGGGTGCAAGCTCCAATCATGGGTGAGGATAAAACCAAACAGTTCACGTGGATCATCAACATATCAAGGGGGCAGGAATACCACCACCTGTTTGCAGAAGACGCAATCACAGCCCCAGACACTGGAGCACACCGGACCCAGGAGCTCTTTGGGGAGCCCCAGACACCGGAGCACACCGGACCCAGGAGCTTTCGGAGCTGTTTCTCCGAAAGCTCTTTCCCAACAGTTTGCTAAGTCAGAACAGAAAAATTAGAAGTCTCACTCTAATTATTAATGGATTAAGAAAGTATAAAAATTGTAGCAAGGGCAGAAAGAAACCCATTAGGACGAGTAACCAGCAATTCTACAGACATGGAAGTTGGGGGGAGGGTCCAGTTTTTTAAAGTAAACTTTGATCCTTTTTTAAGAAATTATTTTTTTTTAAGATTTTACTTATTTATTCATGAGAGAGAGAGAGAGGCAGAGACACAGGCAGAGGGAGAAGCAGGCTCCCTGCAGGGAGTCCAACGCGGAACTTGATCCGGAACTCCAGGATCACGCCCTGGGCTGAAGGCGACGCTAAACTGCTAAGCCACCCAGGCTGCTCTAAAAAATTATTCTTATTAAGATTTTACTTATTTATTCATGAGAGACACACAGAGAGAGGCAGAGACACAGGTAGAGGGAGAAGCAGGCTCCATGCAGGGAGCCCAATGTGGGACTTGATCCCAGGACCCCGGGGTCATGCCAGGTGAGCTCAACCGCTGAGGCGTCCCATAAGTTTGGTTTTATAGGACAATTTTGAGAATAACTTGCTAAGATTTATCTCTGTGAGGGACAAGGTCCACTTCCCTTGGCCCAGAAGCTACAGCATAGAGAAAGGAAGGCTTCCCAGCACCCAGAGGAGATCTACTTGCATTACCCAACCTACTAGAGTGACAGTTTTACAAAGGAGGACATTAATCAAGGGTATCTGCAAACTTAAATAAACAAGAGAAAGAAAGTGTGCCTCATGTTAGACATGAGAGAGTGGGAGGGTGGTGCATTTCAATAGGCAGAGGAGAGGAGAGAGCAGATGAGCTTTGGGGTGGGGTACGGGGGGAGGCAGAGACCAAATCTGAAGCAGCTCTGAGCTCACGACCCTGAGCCAAAATCAAGAGTAGGACACTTAACCGAATGAGCCACCCAGGGGCCTCCAGATGAGCTTTTTATTTTATTTTCTTTTTAAAATTTATTTATGCTAGTCACAGAGAGAGAGAGAGAGAGAGGGGCAGAGACATAGGCAGAGGGAGAAGCAGGCTCCATGCACCAGGAGCCCGATGTGGGACTCGATCCCGGGTCTCCAGGATCGCGCCCTGGGCCAAAGGCAGGCGCCAAACCGTTGCGCCACCCAGGGATCCCAGATGAGCTTTTTAAATGAAGAAAATAGGGACGCCTGCAGGGCTCAGCGGTGGAGCACCTGCCTTTGGCATGACCACGGAATCCCGGGATCGAATCCCGCATTGGGCTCCCTGCAGGGAGCCTGCTTCTCCCTCTGCCTGTGTCTCTGCCTCTCTCTGTGTTTCTCTCATGAATAAATAAATAAATCTTTAAAAAACAAAGAAATATGTAGGGAAAACTTTGGGAAAATCTTGGATTATAGATGGACTTTAACATCTAACTTCACCAGTCATGGAAACTGAAGGGACCTGTCATTAGATGGCTTAAAAAAATGAAAGGTCACCTGCTCTTGGCACAGTATTCTTAAAGTCTGGGTGGGAGTAGACTTACCTCTTTCTGCTGGGGAAGTCTTGCCCTATTCACACTCCATTGGATTATCTTTCCAAAAGGTAAGATTTATATAAAATAGAATATGCAGGTGCCTGGGGGGCTCAGTTGGTGAAGCATCAGCCTTTGGTTCAGGTCACGGTCCCAGGGCCCTGGGATGGAGAGCCCCCTCCCCCCATCGGGCTCCCTGCTCAGCGGGCAGTCTGCCTCTCTCTCTCTCTGCCCCGGCTCCTGCTTGTGCTCTCTCCCTCTGTCAAATAAATAAATAACATTTAAAACACACACACACACACACACACACACACACTATGCTGCATCTTGTCACATATTCACTAGGCATTTGTGTTTTCTGACCTGTGAACTACCTTTTCCACTTGGCTTGTGCTGTGACTGGACCACACACTGGTCCTCCTGCCACAGCTGGCCCAGCAGCAAGCCTTAGGAAGTTCTGGGTGAGCACTGTTGACCTGGGTCAGCCACCTTCCACATCAGAGCACTCGGATACCCCCAGGGCAGATGGAGAGCTGTCATAGGGCAGGAGGACTCTGCTGTTTTCACTGGGCAAACACAAACGTCAGTTCAACGGGGTGAGAGTGGTCTGTGGGCACTTACCTGGACTAGAAGGCAAGACGACACACAATCGTCCTCTGTACTTCAGGGTCTCTGGTCACTAATCAATCTTAAAGC